>NC_051183.1:102025449-102171724 GCF_013339695.2 Rhipicephalus sanguineus
TATATATTTTAGCCGCAATAAGGTTTGAAGTGTTTGGTGGCAGGAGCGCACTGGCAAAAAATAGATAGAGCAGCCCTAACCATACTGCCCCTATCAAACGACTGCGTTCTTCTCATTTTCAATTAAAGCCGACTTAGCTATTTTACAAAAACAGAAAAAAAAAACCCACGTGGGTGTGTAGATCGCATACGAGGTTCCAGTCACCGTTCGCGATTTAGATGAAAATTGCTGTAGGCCTAGGCATTACGCACAGAACATTTTTGTTCCCCTGAAAAAAATACATACATTTTGGCCGCAAAAAAAAAACACTTTTCCGCCAATTCGCGATTTCTGAAATTTGAGTGCACCTGGTAAAGAAAGGGTGCACTTCATGGTCACAATATTTATTCCCCTCAAAGAACTAGTGAACTACAATCTTATGAGCATATTCCCCTTGTTGTCGAAGCACTTGGAAGAAAGACCCACAAACTTGGCGAAGTGCACAAGATACCTGTATTTCAGGAATTTGTTGCTGCACACAAGTTAATGTGAGGGTATAAAAACTCGGTACACAAATTTTGATACTTTCGCTCTCTTCTAAAATAAGTTTTGTGGCATTATCTAGCTTCGTTTTACTCGATAATTGGGCTGAAACGAAAGTCATTTACCAAAAATGCCGAAATTTGCAATAACTTTCTGAATAAGGCCATTTTCATTTTTTAGAAACATCCCTCTGATTGAAGTCAAGGACGTCATCTACGATTCTGCACAAAAAAAAACGTGGGTTATCTTGGTTGCTAACAATTTATAATGCGTGAAGCGTGACCAAGTCAGCCTAGCGGCCGCGTCATTCCCTCTGTGTTGAAACTCGGAGATAAGTTGTCCAAAATACTTGTGCGTGACATAATCACAATCAGCTGCTCCACACCAACAAATGCACAGCCAGGAGTCAAGGTTCAGCAAGCTTTGTCTTGCGGTGAGCGCTTGACAAACCCGCAGCAGCGGCCGCTGATGCTGCGGGCGCTCACATTACATGAGTTCCGCTTCGACAGCGCATAAGCCCCGCTTGCACGCCAAAACGCTCAGAGGAGGAACGAGATAAGGAATGCCTCACTGTAAAGTCAAACGCTGTTAAGTGCCAACAAATGTCATACTATGCAACGAAATCTCTGCCGGCAACTATTTTTGAAGTCCGGCGTTTTTGGTAATAGACTCATAATTCAGCCCAATTATCGATTAAAACGAAGAGCGACAAAGCCTTGGAACTTGATTTAAAGAAGAGCGAAAGTATCTAAGTTTGTGTGTACCGATTTTTATTATCCTCACTTTCAGTTATTTGCAGAAATAAATTCCTGCATTGCAGGTATTTTGTGCAATTTTTTTCTTCAAAAGTGCTCCGACAAGAAAGGAATATAATATGATCATAAAATTGCATTTCACTTGTTCATTGACAGAAATAAATATTGTGACCAAGAACTGCACCGTTTCTTCCCTAGGTGCGCTCAAAATTCAGAAATCGTGGAATAGGAGGAAAAGTGTTTTTTTTTTGTGTGGCCAAAATTATGTTTTTTTTTTTCAGGCGAACCAAATTTTTTTTTCGCGGAATCTTCGAAACATCGTTCTGGGTCTAATGCCTAGACCTAAACTAGATTTCATCAAAATTGGGTATGGTGACCGGGACCTCGTGTTCCATCGATCTGGACACACCCACGTATATTCTCTTTCTACCCTTGAAAGCAACCACACTTGTTGCTGACAGCTTCCGCCTTCCGAGAAAGCGATTCAGCTGCATTATTAAGACTAGCAAATTGAAACTACTTTTAACCAGCGAAGAGTTTTATATTGTAAAACGTAAGCCAACCTTTCTTCTCCTATCATCGCGTGAGCGATCAGTTATCAAACCTACGAATGAACCGGGACGCGCTGGCACGGGAACACACAATTTCGGCTGTTCCATTTCTAAGCGACTGACAAAGTGAAGTTCTAGAGGCAGGGCATACTGATTCCGCTTCTTGAAGTCCAGCCTATGCCACTAAAACGAAAGTGAATTTAAACATTTTTGGCAACGTGTCCGTTCCAGAGAAGGTTAGCTCAGAAGTGTGCCTCGCGAGTGGTGCCTCCTTCACGCTACCGTCTTGATCCTTGGAAAGCGCGAGACTGTGTTAAGCAAACTGCGCACATGAGGTTTGCGCAATAAGGTCATTCCAAAGCACGTTTACCCCATATTGGAAATTGACGACGTCATTGACAGTCTTATAAACAGCATTCTTTTCATCACTTTACTTGCGCTCGAATTACTGGCAAGTACGGAAGATAGAAGAACACCTGCTTTTCAAGCAAGGCAAACCAGGCTGCTTTGCTGCTGTCACTCGTTCACTTTTCCTGGACAGGACGACCTCGGCTAATATCGAGAACTTAGTTCCGACAACGGTTTAGGTGCCCGAATTGTAGGGGTACTGACATTAAAAGTTTGGCCTGGAGTTTTTTTTTCTTTCTTGCAATATGTTGCTGGAGGCCAATCAGTCATAACGCGGCACATCGCTTGCTGCAGCGAGCAACAGGTAAAAAATTACAGTAAGGGGGGGATCGGAGATCTCTGTTCGCTGCGCGTTCGTTCTGGCGGTGTTAGGTCACAAAAGTGGGCGGTCCGCAGCTCTCTTCCGCCGAGAGGAAGAGGACAACCAATCGTCAAGCGGTGAGCGGCGAGCATTCCGGAAGTAGACGCGCATCGTTTGTCCTCGGAAAGAGAACCGTATATTTCAAAACGAAGTGTTTCTCGCCTTCTAATAAATACAGTTGTTATAAGAAAAGATATTGTTTTCCTTTTCAAGCTCAAACAGTTTCTGAAACAGCAATAGGTTTGAGCGCTGATATTTATTGGTGTTAGTTTTTCTAACGTGCTCGCTATGTGAAGTCGCGCACGCGAAAAAAAAAGAGAAAAGTAGCGGTTGGCGTAGTTTTTCAAGATGTCGTCCCACCGGAATATCTGGCTTGGCTCCCGGGTGTCGAATCGTCAAAAGGAGCTTCTGCTGGCTTTTATAAAAGAGCACCCAAAGATACCTACGCCGTCATGCCCACTGGGGCCGTCGTTCACGAGTGAGGACCGGGACGACACGTGGCAGTAGCTGGTAGCGCTTTTAAACTAAGAAGTGTCTGCGCGTGAGACCGCAGCCCAGTGGCAGGCCCGTTCATTTCGTTCGCACTGTTCGTTACGAGAACAGAAAGCGACGCACACTCGCTCATGTCTTCAAACGCATCTCGCACCTCCAAGCGCAAGAAAAGCACACGTGGCAAGGCCATTTTCTCAAAATCAGCTGTTGCGGCAGCCGCAACCGCCGCGTCATGCCGTGCGAAGACATTTCTTCGCTCGAGAGAACGCGTGCGAATGGTCTCGCGCTCCGTTCGTTTGTAGCAGACGACATGCTCGTTATGACGCGCTATGACGTCATCAAAAAATAAAAAAATCAAGGAAAAAGAAAAATGGCTACGGCCCTCAGAGACGTGGTTTTTTCCGGCTTCGGCCAATCGCGTACGCCGCCAGAATGGGTACAGAACGAACGGCGCAGAACAGAGATCTCCGATCACCCCACTCGTTATGCCGCGATATGACGCCACCAAAAAAGAAAAGATCAAGCAAAAAAAAAGAAATGGCTACACCCCCCGGCCTTGAGTGGCATCTCCTGCTTCAGCCAATCAGCGCGCTTGTTCTTCCCCAGGAGAACGAACAAGCGGAACGAACAGATCTCCGATCGCCCCCTAAGTTTATTACCGACCAGCCTGAATTTCGGTTTGGGAGAGCTTCGAGAACGACAAGCCGCATTGCGCAGCTAACGCCACCTAGCGTGTGAAACGCACTCTGAACTTTGATGAACTTCCGCGCTGCCTGCATCGTTTGCTCGTGCTCGTTCACATGAGGCATGCGCCACGCGATGTCGCTGCCGTCGTCGTCATTATTGCCATCTGGTGGCAGAGACTTTCTTGAGGCTTCCACACGTTGGCTGGAGGCACGCACTCGCGAGAATCCGCCGAATGGTAGCCTGCTCGGGCAAGTGCAGCAGGAGCAGGAGCGCAATTACCACTATGACGTCATGATTAACTGGGCATCTCGGAGCTCGCAGTAGTGGTTACATTTCAGAAGTCTGTGGCCATTTTCAGGTCACTTTGCATGATGTCAATGTCACGAGGTGCGGCGTATAGCGCTGCATCGGGCACGGAAACGTCAAATTTCATATAAATTACATTCAAGCTCTATTCTCAATTCCTATTTGATAGTGGCATACACATGTTCAGGAGAATCGATCCCGCAGCACATCTCAACCGCGAAATTTCGTATCAGTACCTCTTCAAACGTTTTATGTGCCATTCACGTCTGTGAACTAGGATAACCAGTGAAGCTGTATAGCACACGACACCGAGCTGATACATGATTTTATTGGAAGGTACAGGTACATTTTATTTTTTTGAGCAGTAGCAAATGTCATCCCGACGAAAAGTAAACACACACACACGTAAACACTAAATAATTTTTCTCTTGATCATCGGCATTTGTTGGTGCAGATTGGCCATGCGGCGTAGACCGCTGCGCTCCGCCTCCAGAGTGCGTTCTTCTTCACGGGACGGCGGGTCAGCGGTGCGACGCCGACCCGAGTATATATATAGGGCAACCTTCCCCGGGCCGAACATCAACTGTTACCCACACATCCGCACTGGCTTCAAGCCACCATTTCGAACAACCATATTCCTGCCCACGATATGACCAAATCTTGTAACAATCCTCGGGCATCCGCTGATGTGCCTACCGCGACCTGTCGACTTCGTGGACAGTCTACCAATAGCAAAATGTTTCCTCACTTCACTCATGCTAAGGTGTCACACACTTCGGTGAGGCCCCCGCCGATCTAACACGGCGTTGCGGCAGACTCACAGGCTTCCACTTTACGCTTAGGCCTGCGACGCCTGAAAGACCTCGGAGTGGTACATTTCGAATTTGTAATGGCCGGTCGAACCGTGCGGGGTTGTACGTGTAGTGGTGTGCAAGATGACCGACGGACTCATTGAGCAGACACGGACATTTGATAAGGAACAAATAAACATTTCATTATTACAAGGGCAATGGCAAGAGGTACAATGTGAACTAAAAGGAGACAAAAATATGCGCGATAAAAAGAACTGCTACAGAGCAAGCTACATCCTAAATGAACAACAACAGGTACAAATTAGAGGCAACGCGGGATGTTAATAAATTGATTATAGACATGATTGTGGCCAACAGAAATTCAAGGACAAATTATGAGAAAGGTAACGCGCTCCCGCTTCGGAGCTCTTATGCGACGCAGCGTACCCAGATACAATGACATTTTACAGCTGGTTAAAATAAAAGAAAAACGGTAACAAAAAAACACAATAAAAAGTTCCGTACGAACCATTCCAGCTCGTGGTACTCGTAGAAGAGGTGACGTGGTGCCGCCGACGGTCTCGCCGCTTCTGTAGACGACGAGGGTGCCCGGTGTTGCAGCCGACTAGATTCGTTGCGCGGGACACTCTGCGCTCGCCGCCCACGCGAGACTCGCGACACCGATGACCGCACTCTTCGCTGGTTCAACGTCAACTGCCGTAAGCAGTCAAATTCTTTCTTGGTGTTGTTGCGTGACAGCAGGCTCGCGGGGCTACGTCCGATATATATCGATGTTTCTGCACCCGGATGACTTCACGCCATTTCCTCTCCTCCGCGAGCCGGAGACCGCCGCGTCGGTCGTTAAAACTGATGGTGAACAGACCACGGCTCTCCCCTCGAAACGGCTCCGGGAAGCGAGAGGTGTTTGCCTGTCATCGCACCTCTTTTCTCCGAATCGAGCGTCGCCGTGTTCGACCTTCGACTCCGGGGCCTGGCGCCTGTTAGGCCGCGGCCGACACTACGGCGCCCTTCCCAAGGCACGAAGGGACGCGCGAGCGAGAATTCCAGACGTTTGTGACATAAGGTTAGTGGCAAGTACGCAATCCAGACAATCATTGGCAGAACGCAGCCTTCGTTACGGCCGACGGCTTATACGCTCCTCGTTGCTGGATATCACAAGGTCTAAGGAAAGCCAATTGAGAGACAGAGACGCACACTTTGCTATGATGGCGATGAGTTTGGTGGCCAGTTGGAAAACGGTGATGTCTGCGCGGTCAGGCTGGAGTAGCATCTGGGTGGCTGGCCGCGAATTCGTCGGAATCGCTACAGACAGCTGTGGTGCGTCCACGAGCAACTTGCCTCCCGCTAGGTGAAGGCCCGCAAGTTAGCTGAAGTGGAGCTGGGAAGAAGGGCGGGCGGCATTTGTTGGTCGCTCCAGCCGCCAGGATCACGTAGTCAATCGTGGTCGAGCGTGGGTTGTGACGAAGAGAACATTCCATGAAACAAGGGGATACCCCCGTAATAACTCTTGGATCTCGCCTGCGGCTGCCTGCTGAAGATCAGTTGCCGGTGGCCATCTTTTTGTTACCCTCTTCGTCTTCTACTGTATGTCCAATGACTGTTGGTGTGGAGGCTGGGCCTGCGCCAGTCTGGGGTGCTGAAGCGCCAGCTCCTCGTACAGTGTGCAGATGAGCAGAGTAAAAACATAGTATAAACTATACCGCACAGATGGGCGAATTCAATGCCAAGGTAAGTAAGAAACAGGCTGGAGACCACGCAACGGGGAATGTGGCATGGGTTCTGAAATATCAGCGCCGGTTATATGAAAAAAAATTGCGGCCCTTGAACACATTCTGCCGAAAACGAGAGAAGCAGAAGTGGACGTAGAAGAGCTCTAATGGCGACCTAAGAATGAAATAGGTATGACACTTTGGGCACACATTGGCATCCTGAAGGATGCTGATGTGGAAGGGCTTCAGAAGGTAGGATGTAGTGCGTCGCGGTGTTGTAAGCGAACGTAACGAAAGGTAGTACAGTGTCCCAGTTGGTGTGGTCGGAGGAGATATACATTCTCAAGATGTCGCCGAGTGTGCGGTTGAACCGCTCGGTGAGACCATTTGTCTGTGGATGGTAGGCGGTGGATTTCCGGTGAATGATGTTGCATTAAGCGAGGAGGGCTTGGATGACCTCGGACAAGAACACGCGACCCCTATCACTGAGTAGTTCCCGCGGAGCACCATGGCGTAGAATGAAGCTGCGGAGAATGAAAAGTGCAACTTCGCGGGCGGTCGCTGCCGGGAGAGCTGCAGTCTCAGCGTAGCGCGTGAGATGATCGACGCCGACAATAATCCACCGGTTTCCAGAGCCACTATACTGGAGGGGGCCGTAGAGGTCGATACCCACGCGGTCAAATGGGCGAGCCGGGCACGGGAGCGGCTGCAACGTGCCAGTAAGGTGTCGCGGAGGTGTCTTGCTTTGTTGGCATGTAGGGCAAGACTAAACGTATTTCTGCACAAAGTGATACATTCCTCGCCAGTAATATCGCTGACGCAGCCTTTCGTAGGTTTTCAAGACGCCGGCGTGAGCACTTTGGGGATCTGCATGGAAATTCGCGCAGATGTCAGAGCGCATATGACTAGGGACAGCAAGGAGCCACTTCCGACCACCTGCCATGTAGTTGCGGCGGTACAGAATGTTGTCTCGCACGGAAAAGTGGACTGCTTGACGGCGTAGCGCTCTCGTCGAAGGGACAGCAGACGGATCGGTAAGGTAGTCGAGGATCAAGGCAAGGTATGCGTCTTTACGCTGCTCCGAAAGCATGTCAGTGGTGTCGAGTGGTGACAAGGTGTTAAAGAGGGGTGACAGAGAAGCCACAACTGGTGTTATTGGCGAGTGGGAGAGTGCATCAGCATCCGCATGCTTGCGACCGGAACGATATACGACACGAATGTCGTATTCCTGCAATCGAAGTGCCCGATGGCCCAGGCGTCCCGACGGGTCTTTCAAGGTGGAAAGCCAACAGAGAGCGTGGTGGTCTGTAACCACGTCGAAAGGACGGCCGTAAAGGTACAGGCGAAACTTCGTCAATGCCCAGATTATCACCAAGCACTCCTTCTCTGTCACGGAGTAGTTTAATTCAGCCTTCTTGAGAGCACGACTTGCATAAGCCACAACGTATTCACCTTTGGTCCCTTTCCGTTGTGCCAAAACTGCACCAAGACCGACGCCACTTGCATCGGTGTGAATTTCTGTGGGAGCAGTGGGGTGGTAGTGACGAAGGATAGGTGGTGAGGTCAACAGGCGGCACAACTGGCGAAACGCGGCATCACATGCAGGTGACCATGCAGAGATACCTTTGCTGTTGGCAAGCAGACTCGTCAAAGGTGCGATGATGGACGCGAAGTTGCGCACGAAGCGGGGAAAATAGGAGCAGAGGCCGACAAAACTTCTGAGGGCTTTCATCGATGTGGGCTTTGGGAATTCGGCGACAGCTCGAAGCTTATCGGGATCCGGAAGAACGCCGTCTCTTGAGATGACATGTCCCAAGATGGTTAGCTTCCGTGCTGCGAAGTGGCACTTCTTGGTGTTAAGTTGTAGGCCCGCAGAAGTTAGGCACGTGAGAATTTCGTGTAGACGAGCAAGGTGTGTCGGGAAATCTGCTGAAAAGACTACTATGTCGTCCAGGTAACACAAGCAAGTCTTCCACTTGTGGCCTCAAAGGATGGTATCGATCATGCGCTCAAATGTGTCAGGCGCGTTGCAGAGCCCAAATGGCATGACGTTGAACTCATATAGGCCATCGGGCGTTACAAAGGCTGTTTAAGGGCGATCACACTCAGCCATGGGCACCTGCCAATACCCAGAACGCAGATCCAAGGATGTAAAGTATTCGGCGCCTTGTGAACAGTCAAGAGCATCGTCTATTCGTGGTAGCGGGTAGACGTCTTTTTTCGTAATCTTGTTTAAGCGGCGATAGTCAACGCAAAATCGAATGGTGCCATCTTTTTTCTTGACCAATACCACAGGTGATGACCAAGGACTTTGAGAAGGCTGTATCACTCCACGTTGAAGCATGTCATCCACTTGCTCCGTAATGACGCGGCGCTCTTCGGCAGAAACGCGGTAAGGCCGCTGTCGCAGGGGCGAGTGGGAGCCGGTGTCGATAGTATGACTGATAGTCGTGGTGCGGCCTAACGAAGGTTGTTGACAGTCGAAAGAAGAGATAAACGTGTTAAGGAGATCAACAAGTTGGCGGCGATGAGAGGGGGAGAGGTTTGCGTCAATGGCGTTGTCGAACGCTGACGAACTTGATGGCTGAGATGGGGGAGTGATTGTGGCGATGTGACAACATGTGGTGTCATCGGGAAGATCAAGATCATCGATGTGGTCGACAGGTTGTACGGATCCTAAACTTTCAACACGGAGTAAGGCAATGGGGTAGTTGCAGTGATTTGTAATCAGCATTACGGTTGACCCAGACGCAATTGTGAGAACGGCAAATGGGAGAACGATGCCCTTGCGCTCAGTAAACAATGGAGATGGCGTAAACACTACCGTGGCGTCAGGTTGAGCAGTACACGAAAGGGTAATAGGGACTGAAGCTTCCGGAGGCAAGGTGGTGTCGGCATCAACGATGAGTTTGCAGGGAAGGAGAGAACGGTCGGGAGATGAAAATTCACAAGTTGACACAAGGGACACTTCCGCACGTGAACAATAGATGATAGCGTCATGACATGAAAGGAAATCCCAACCCAGGATGACGTCATGAGAGCAAGATGGCAGGACAAAAAATTCGACGATGCACATAATGTCTTGGATGACGACGCGCGCCGTACACACAGCTGAGGGATGAATGCGTTGAGCGCTAGCCGTGGACAGCACCATGCCAGAGAGAGATGTTGTCACTTTCTTGAGCCTCCGACAAAAGTTCGCGTTCATCACAGAAACGGCGGCCCCGGTATCTACAAGTGCTAGTGCGGCGACTCCCTCAACGTCGACATCAATAACGTTTTGCGGCGAAAATGGAGGCCTTGAGAATTGCGCAAAAGTTGCAGGAATACGACATTCGCGTCGTATATCGTTCCGGTCGCAAGCATGCGGATGCTGATGCACTCTCCCGCTCGCCAATAACACCAGTTGTGGCTTCTCTGTCACCCCTCTTTAACACCTTGTCACCACTCGACACCACTGACATGCTTTCGGAGCAGCGTAAAGACGCATACCTTGCCTTGTTGCTCGACTACCTTACCGATCCGTCTGCTGTCCCTTCGACGAGAGCGCTACGCCGTCAAGCAGTCCACTTTTGCGTGCGAGACAACATTCTGTACCGCAGCAACTGCATGGCAGGTGGTGGGAAGTGGCTCCTTGCTTTCCCTAGTCACACCTCTAAACTTCTGACGCGGTACCATGGTCCGTACCGTGTCATTCGTGCCACGTCACCGGTGAACTACATCGTCGAGCCCCTCACACAGTCGCCAGATTTGCGCTGTCGAGGGCGCGAGACTGTACACATCGACCGTCTCAAGCCCTACTACGACCCCCTCATTCTACGTACTCCATGAGTCGCCAGGATGGCTACGCTTCACCCCGGGGGGTACTGTAGTGGAGCAGATGCACGAACGAGTATGCGCCTGTGAAAGAGGATGAAAGACGACCCGCGCTCTGATTGTACGAGAGCCTGTACCGCCTCCGTCAGCCTTGCACTGCGTTGCCGTACGGTCCTTTTTCGTTCCGACCTCGTTGCAACTTCGTTACTCCAATAAACCTCATCACAACTGTAAAATGGCAAGGTCTCGAGTTCGCTCACACTTGAGGAAAGAACGGAAGAAACTGCTACGGAAGAAGCCAGTCAGTGAGTTAGCGCTCAGAGGGTAAGTACCGTAATTCCGGATCTCGCTCAAGAACATGGTTCTAACTGAGGAAGTAAACATTTGCATTGACGCAATGAACAATAATCTGACAACTACCACTGCGGTTTGTGCAATCGAAGTTGGAGGCACGGTCATTGGACATGACACTGGCATGCTCTCCAGGCTGACGAAAAATACACATACTCGAATAATGATTGGTTTCCATGATACTGATATTCTGCAGAGACATTTTAGGTACAACGTAACATTTTGAATGATGTTGCAGGGCACTGAAATTTACAAGTTAAGAATATTGCTCGAATCACTAACGAACATCAGTGAATTTAAAAAAAAAAGCATACTTACTTTGCACGCATCTGTTTTGCACAGAAGGTTAATTGCACTTAAGAAACAGCAGCTTATCAAATTGACTGTCTCTCATCGTCGATTCAGCCTAAACGCAAGAGATGGGAACTAGAAAAGTCTCTTCATTGCTGGAGACGAGGTCAAGTTCATCTTATAACGAATAAACAGTGCTTCATTCGGCACTTTGCCACGTGGACCATTGTGTACCTATGGGGAAATAATCGCCACCCTCCCTGTGTCGCCAACAGGTGGCACGCCTTTGCCTGGCTCGGCAATTATGAGTTCACATGTCCCCCTTGGTAACACGTGAATAAATTTCGGACAATAAAAAAAGGGGCGACATATCCGTCTCCTGTACCATATCGCGATATAGCAGACACAACGTAAAATTATTTCACTACCGAGATACAATTACTTTTTTCAAATGTACCACGGTAGTAAAACACGGCTACCCAAAAATATACCTCACATATTATCGCCGTACTCTAGTATCGCGACACTGCATAGCTCTGTGAGACGCCCACTTGGTGTGTTTTGTATATTTCTGCCAGAACACACTTTTATTGATGTTTCACATTGTGGTAAGAGGATGGTGAACGAGCGTCGGCGTCGTGTGGCGTTCGGCGTGCGGTGCCGAATTTGAAGCACGCGGGCTCCCAGTGATGATGATTGGCGTGCGGGGACGAAAGTGAAGTGCGGCGTGATGGTGATTGGCATGGGAGTCGACGAAGAAAAGCGCGCGTGGTGCGCAGGCCACAAAAAACCAGCTCGAGCGATGAAGCGAAGCTGCTGGCAGGCCGAGACAGAGGAGTCGGCCGAAGATTTAAAACACCAAGGAAAAGACTACTAGAAGAACCCCTACGCAAGTTGGCCTTGAATTTGTAACTTCCGATGATTCTCTCATTTGGGGCAACCATATTTGGTCTTAGCCACAGGAGCGTTTTCTACGCGATATCTATTTTTTTATGAAAATCTAAACGAATTGTATGTTAAATATAGCTGAATTCAGTAGTTTTAGTTACAGCTGTATATATTTGTTTCAATCATTGTTGTTGTTGCTTCCCTGTAGGTCTTTTTTCGTTTTCTTTTTATCTTGCGATATTATATTACCAATCTATAATGGCTAAACATTTCATTTTCGAATTTTTCCTTCATAAGTGCATTATTTTCCTAAGCAAGGCGCCGTCCGATTCATGGCCTATCCCCCGGAGTGGGTTGCGCCAAGATACTGAGGAATCAACCAACCAACCAACGCCGGAACTCGGTGAGAGCGGATGAAACGCTAGCTCTGTTCCGGCTTCGCCATCGTCGCGGCCTCCTGAGCTGGGCTTCGCCCCGGCTCCTGTGACCGCCTTAACCCGTCCTTGTACCGGGTCCACGCCCGGGTGCCATTCACGAGCCTGGGCCATGCCCCAGTGCTCATCTCCGATCTGGGGACCTCACCCGAGGCAGTTGATGGTGCCTGGGCCACTCCAGAGCTGTTCCTGAGCCTGGGCCACGACCAGCGCTGTTCCGAAAACCCTGTCTTTTGCGACTCTAAGGCATCCCTTCAGAGTCTGCAATCAGCATTACGACGAAGGGTGCACGAGCAGTTAGTGACCGAAATGAGAGAAGCTCTTCATCAAGGTTTATCGAAGGGACATGACGTTGTGTTCCAATGACTGCCGGGGCATTGTGGTGTTGTGGGTAAGAACCTCGCTGATGATGCTGCCCGGTCCGCCCACGAGGATGCCCAGACAACCCCAATACCCTTGTCGAGGACAGACGCTGCAAGGGGTATTCGCTTGTTCGCTGACACAATAACGCAAACTTGGTTGAGTGACACCAGTGTCTGGAACCGTCGCCTACATGAACTAGACCCATCGAGGAAGCTCCAAGTTCCATCGCACCTCTCCCGCCTGATGCAACTTTACTGTGCTGCCTGTGGTTAGGAGTAGCTTTCACGAAGGCGTACTCTTTTCGCATAGGAATGGCAGACACTTCAAGATGCGACTCGTGCAATAGCAACGAAACTATATAACATCTACTGTGTTTCTGTGGACGTTTTGTGAACGAACGCGAAACGTTCTGCGCAATGCGCTGAACAAGTTGTACGACAGACTCTTTTTCAAAGAAAAGATCCTCGACTCGTGGCCCTATGCATCGCAGGCCAGCAAAGCGACGCGAGCATTGCTACTGTTTTTAAAATCGACCGGCCTATGCGACCACTTGTAGGCATTCAATGGACAGGCGCATATGTACCATGACAGTGCCTTCTTCCCTCTTCTTTCTTTCTTTTAATCCCTTCATCCATTTCCCCCAGTGTAGGCCAAGAAACCAGACGCGCGTCTGGTTGACCTCCCTGCCTTTCATTCATTTCTTTCCTTCCTCCCTCCCTCCTCCCTCCTGGCCACGCCGACGTGCTGACGCGCTACTGTAATATCGCAGTAATATTGCGTGGTACAAGCGTACATTGCCATCGGGCGTCACACCATGTCAATATCATAACGACTTGGTGGTTTAAAGACAGCCACCCATTACAAAAGGCACACACATTACTGCGCGTATTCCCTTAAGGCCAGTAGTGGGTGCATCGCAACTTCGAAAAAGTTTCTCGCGCATAATTGCCCCTGGTTTAAAGCATGCTACCCATTACATAAGGCACGCACCTTTGTGCGCGCATTCTGTTAAACACTCGTAGTGTTCGAACTGCGCACTAGGAACAGAAAATCGCTATGGCGTTCAACTCTTAAAGGCGAAGCTTAAGCGTCCCCCAATTTTGTGTATCTGTTCTGCATCTCACAACCCATTTTGCTTCTTTTGTAGACGAGGCGACGACCTCTGAAGCGGTTCGTACGGGAGGCACGTAATAGACCATAAAACAAGCTCGGAATTGTGGTTGAACTGGAAACATTACTCTAAAAAAATGTGACACGGCGCATAGGATCTGATAACTATACTATTTAATTTTTTTAGAGGCCCAGAAATAGCTCGAGCAGGCACTGTGTGCGATAAACGTACCTGCAGATCACGCGACGAACAGTTGTGCGATGGGAAAAGAAGTACTGAGGTAAATGAACCTCTTGATGGTGCATAGTTAAGTTTACTGGTCTTTCCAGCGCGAAAAGCCGCTTCTTAATTAGGTATGCTGTTCTGTGGGACTCAGGAATATTTTCGACCTCCCGTGGTTCATTTATGCGCACCGAAATCTCAGCCCACGGGTGTTCTTTTAGCCGGCATCAAAATGCCGGCGGCGGCGTCGGGAATCGAACACGCAACCTCTAGCTTTGCAGCGTGGTGCCTTACCTGCTAAGCTGTACCGCGGGTCTCATACAACTACACTAAAGTGAAACAATGAATCGGTTTAGATTGATGTACTGTATTCTGACAACTTTAATGCCGTTAATTTCGCCATCATATGTTAATAATACAGGATAAAATTAATGTCAAAGTGTCATTTTTAACTTCGCGCTGAAATTTCCGTCCGCGCGTGAGGTCGCGGATTTCAAAGTGTATATTTCGTGTTTTGGCCATCTTGGCTGAATGAAATTTTCTGAAGCTTGCATGTTAAATCTATGACCCGTTCAGATGACAATGCACTTCATTTTTACTGATTAGGATCAACGTACGACCTAGTATAGGCCATCAAATTCTATGACGTCATGGCGTTTGGTGCGGCAATTTCGAAGTTGTGTCGCTACTCGCATTTTTACGAGAGTTTTCTCGTTTACCAACGTCTGCTTGAGGTCATAGTGGCAACATTGCAATCGTGAAAGAGTATTTTACCTATATTAGAAAAACACAATTTTCTCTTTAGTGTCCCTGTAATGTTTATACACATACGAAACTAATTGTCATGATTGGTTCAAAGGCGAAGTGGTCATCATATCGATGAGTTCTTTTTTTATTCCTGTAGTGTTTCCTTTCAGACGCACATGTTCTCAAGTTTGCCACATTTTGTATTTTCGTGTAAATTTTTCTTCTTTTGTATACTTCTTTTTGCGACACTTAACATTTGTGCGCAGTTGCACTGTGAACGGTCTTACACCAGAAATATTGCTACGTAGCAAAACAATCCAAAGCGGTCATACCATGTGCCTAGAGAAGACGACCGAAAGGACTGCCTGTCCGGTGTCCATGGTGTCCTCCATCTTTCATCGATGCTGTTCCCGTCAGTGAAAATACACTTGTAAATAGTCACGCCTCATGTCATTTTACGTACCAAGATTAATGTGTGTATATTCTTCGTTCCACTGATCGCTAACAACAGTTGTTATTATATTATGACTGCCAGGCTGTTATCGCTTGTCGATAACTTACTTGAATCATTAGCATCAGAGGTATGTGGAAAACGATTGCACACGTGAAAATAAATACGTTAGGTGTTACGTGATGCATACAGCCCACAGTTGTTTTTAAATACATGTTAGCAATAGAATTCTGACAGAAGCGATGTTCCGCGCATGCACGTGTACCATTTTTTCTAGCTTATGTTCGGCCTTTCTGTGCTCCGAAGCTGCGTGTCAGCACATCATGGGCCATATCCGAGTGTCTGCCGCACCTGTGTTTTTGCGAAGGAGACAAAAGTGCGATCGACGAAAAGTGCATACGATGTAAATGTTGTGTGGCAATAGTTTTTACAAAACTGATATTAAATGCGAAGCATTTGTTAGCGAACCAAACGCATTTTCAGCGTTTCTATCTTTCTATCAATCCATCTATCTAGCCACCTTTATCTGGGTGCCTTCTTGGTTGCCTCCTTCATTCGATATAGACTAAAATTGGCATAAGATGGCATGACGGTATGACGAGCATTACTGCACGGTCATGAGATGGATAATGTGAAAATCCTGTCGTGTACGTCATGAAACCATTTTCTCTTGTCACGTGTGGCACATACCCGTATAATACGGGCCGAGATATGCGGGTATATGCTTCAGTTTATTTACAGTTTATATGTACCCATGAAAGAAGTACCCACATATATTGGAACACACATTGGACCCGACGAACGAAAAGAATAAAAAAAATCGGGAGATCCCACGTACCGTTGGAGTCGATGTTGTACGAAGCATGCGGCGGGAAGGTGACTGTTGAGTAATTTTTTTAGTGAGTGAAACGTTACAAGATGACACTAAAGATATGTATAAATTTTACACGCACACATATATGTTGAAGAGCCGCATATGTGTTATATAACCAGTTGTTTAGAGTTGTGTAACGCTGTCAACGGCAACGTGGGTATTATACCAACACCAGAAGCGGTAAGCTGATATGTAGTGCTTATACTTGCCCCTTGTGATGGAGAACGTGCGCACGTTTCACGAACCCGTGTGCATGTGTGCAAGAAGTTCTTGACAGTTCTTGAACAAGGTCATCATCACCGTGATTAGTGAGCACCAGCAGCTGGTCATGACTTGTTATTGGATCAGGTCATGATCGCGGTGACGAGGGGTCCATGTGTATTGAAGTATGAGGTATAGTACAGCTGTTTGAAATCGCGGATGCCTCGGTCATTTCGTCGACAAATTGTTTGTCGATAGAGCCGGCGACATGTCGGACTCTAAAGTCACCCTTCGCGTTGGTGAAGTATAGGCCGTCGAGGCTGGTAGGCCTGGATGGTGCTACGTAGACCAACATCAGTGGATGGCGCCTGTCGTATTCGTAGACTACCTGGGCGTATATGGCCTACGTAGCCTAGTCTACAAAGTGGCTGACAGTCAAACCGGCTATAGTCAAACCGGCATCATCCTAGATCAGTATGAGGCCATCGCCCAGCCTCGTAAGATATGAACACTTCGTCGTTCTGGCGGACTAAGTGCACTTTGCGGTGCAATGGTGTGAATACAATACGTAACTTTCGTTCATGTATTCCTCCGGAGTCGAGCAATGCTTCAATATAACTTGCTCAATCATAGAAATAGAAATGAAATGTTTATTAGACTGCCATAAAAGCGGAGCGAACACTAGAACCACAGACGTTAGTCTGATACGACGCCTGTATCGCAGGAGTATGCACATCGTAGGCGTATCATGTAGTGTTTATTGGCTAAAACACGTTGGCGGGCTAGTTGGTTTGAATCCATAAAGAGTGATAAGCGCGACTAGACAGGGACGAAGAAAGAAAACAGACATGGACACAGCGCTACTTTCAAGTGATTTTATTTTTGCTCAAGCCGATAAATATGTACCGAGCGAGCGTAAAGAACAGAAACAACAAATGGACAATCAGTGGGTATATCGCTTAACCGAAACACGTGTACAGGGCAATATCACGACATAGCGAATGTATCAACGCGACAAAGCAAGATATTGCAACTCTTTTTGAGAAAGCGAGAGGGAAGGCTGGCTAACGCACATTTCTTCTAATCTATTATTTCATAGGCCTCAACAGTTTCTCTAGTCATTTTATTGTGCGCCTTATACAAGACAGAAGTGTTTTCAAACAAGGGCATGTAGCCACAATCTCGGCAATGAATGCCCAAATGATCTGAGATTGCTTTTGTGACGTTATAGTGATGTTCCTTCAGTCTATGGTTGATACATCTGCCGGTCTGACCAAAGAAGCCTCCTGCATCAAAGAGCCAGGTGATCTTCATCGGCGACTTGACACTACCGGTCAGCATTCAGAAGGTACTCGAGCTCGGGCCAAAGTTCGCATTTGAACCCAAGAAATCGGCTCCAGAACTATCGGAAATGGTCCGACAAGTGTCCAAGCGAGTACCTGATGCCGAGTCCGAAAGGTGCGTATCAGAGGGAGTTTATGTGTTGAAGCGTTCCCGTCCCCTGTACAGGAAAGTTCTCCTTGATTATAACTGTTAAGTACTTGAAGGGCCATTCGCTTACACTTGTACCCGCTGATAAAGAAGGTGCTTTTGTTGTGTTGAACAGGACCACATATAACTCAAAGGCTCATGAAGCCATTTAATCTACTTTTCAAGTGCCCAAAGACTTAGCTCTTAAGAAAGTGCAAAATGACGCGAAAAAGTTATGCAAAAGCTTCAAACTAGATCATTTATCCCGATCCATCGAAAATATCACTAATGGTCACCTTGACTTGTTTTTTTTTTTTGCGAAAACGCACAAATCTGATTGTCCTTTCCGTGTATAGTCTCAGAAAACACAAGCTGACAGAAACATGTTGCAACGTTTTTTAAAGAAGTACTAGAAGCTTTTGCCGATTGACGATCCTTTTTTGGTAAGCAATTCCGAACAAGTGGTTGAATTATTTAAAGACAAACAAGACAAACCTTGTTGCCTTCTCTATTGAACTAAACGATCTATACTATTCTATTCCTCAGAATGACATGATGAGATGTGTGGCTCATTGCATAGACACGTTTGGACAGTACGATTTCAAAACGCTTCCGGATTGACATGCGGCCAGTTTCTGGAGCTTCTTAGTTTTTCTGTTAACTCTACTTGCGCGACGTGGGATGGCACTGTTGTTAAACAACGAAATGGTATCTGTATTGGGTCATGCATTGCTCCCTGCTTAAGTGACTTGTACCTAGCGAAGCATGACCAGGTTCTTCATGAACGCCTGAAAAATAACCCTGACTTTGTGCATGTATTCAGATTCGTGGATGATTTTTCAGTTGTTTTGAGCAATGAATCATGTAGTTTTGACTTGGCGGTCTCTAAGATCATAACCTCATTCACAGAAGTTTTGTCCCCTTTGGTGTTGGCGCATGAACTGCCCTAGGCAATTTCATGAGATTTTTAGACTTAGGACTGTACTTTTCGCCACAGAAAGTTTGCTGGAGTTATGAGCCGAGAGGCAACAAGCCTGTCCTGCCATTTTCATCCGCTCATTCAAAACTCGTGAAACGTTCAATAGTGCAATCTTGTTTCAATAATTCCCTTACGAAGTCATGTGACCATAAGGTGGAAGCCAGTCTCCTGGATCAGGCCAAGCGCTTAGAAGTGTCTGGGTACCCATTAGGTATGCTCAGCTCCGTTGCAGAGGGCTTGAGCAACAAGCTAAAAAGCTCATCAAGGGGCATCAGCCGTGGTGTCAGAGCTAGGAAAGTTGCCGTTGCGCCATGCGTGCATTGAATTTCGCACAATCTCAGAAGAATTGCTGGAAAGTCGGGGGAGGGCGTAGTCTTTTCCGCTCCTGACCGTCTACAGAGGTTATGTCATCAGGTAAATTCAGAGAGTAACGAAGTAAACGCATGTCCTATTCATCACCGAACACTTTTTTAACCTGTAAACGCCACGTTGTCTACGCCATTCCGCTATCGTGTAAAAGAACGTACGTTGGTCAGACCGGCAGATGTATCAACCATAGACTGAAAGGGCATCACTATAACGTCACAAAAGCAATCTCAGGTCATTTGGGCATTCATTGCCGAGATTGTGGCTGCATGACCTTGTTTGAAAACACCTCTGTCTTGTATAAGACGCGTAGTAAAATGACTAGAGAAATTGTGGAGGCCTATGAAATTAATAGATTAGAAGAAATGTGCGTTAGCCAGCCTTCCCTCTCGCTTTCTCAAAAAGAGTTCCAATATCTTGCTTTGTCGCGCTGATACATTTGCTATGTCGTGATATTGCCTTGTACACGCGTTTCGGTTCAGCGATATACCCACTGATTGTCCATTTGTTGTTTCTGTTGATTCCGCTCGCTCAGTATATATTTATCGGTTTGAGCGAAATAAAATCAGTTGAAAGTAGCGCTGTGTCCTTGTCTGTTTTCTTTCTTCGTCCCGGTCTAGTCGCGCTTGTCACTCTTCATAGTGTTTATTGCTTTCTTGTAAAATTCGATAGCAAGCACCACAATCACAACTGTCGTTGCACCGACATTACGCCTGCATAGATTGTTTTTTCAAACCACTTTATAGACCTGGCGTAGATCTGTGGTAGAATGCCTGATTGCAACTCAGAATGCCTGGGTTCGATTCCTGCTGGGATGCTAATTTTCATTCTTTCCATTCATCGCGTCGACGCTGCCGACGTCGGTTTTTCTTAACGCTGTCACATTAAATGTCTCTTCTCGTATTCCTGGCTAGATATAAACTGTTAATCACCTGTGGCTCATACCCGTGGACCGCGGCCCGTGATGAACGGGTTTGTGCCACACGTGTCAGGAGGAAAGGGTTTGACGACGTACGCGACAAGATTTTCACGTTATTCATGCCATAACCGGAAGTCATATTCGTCAAATCCTATTATCCTTCCATGCCAATTTTGGTCTACACTAAGTTAAGGAGGCGATCACGACGTAGGCGGTTAGATAGATAGATAGATAGATAGATAGATACGTAGATAGAAACGCTCAAAGGGCTAAAGGTCGCTAAGAAAGGCTTCGCATTTAAAACATAGCTGATCCCTCTGCCATAGGAATCGGTATTTCACGAAATTGAAACGTGTCTTCACGGCGTAGTTGAGCGTTTGTTGTGCATTCTTCCGCCCCAAGCGCGAAGGAATGAATGCTACAGCATCAAGTTGTAATATTACGCGAAGAACGGCAAGCAGCTCGAAACTTGCAATGCACTGCTCAAGTAGAAAGGATGCCCGGAACGAATCATACACAGGATGAGCCCGAACTGTCACAGTTGTAACGTATTTCTCTGTGGGCAGCGCGCTCCTGTCGCAAAAGCGGCCGCTGCAGTGAGCGAGGTGACCTTTGTCCTCTCAACGGAAACATGCGGGTAGAGCACAAGACGTACAAACCACCGAGATCACGAGATAAGCGCCCGCACGAGCGACCACGTCCTGTCGAGGCGCGCGCTAATCCGCGTGAGGGACGACTTTTACAGTGCGGTCTTCGAGTCATTCACGCCATCTCGCTAGTGATAACGAAAACACGCTATACCGCGATCTCCGAGTACCGCCACCGGCAAATTGTGTATATAAATAGTTCGCAGTTATAATAACAGGGAACATGCCGTTTGGTGCCGAATCGTTTCGCGCCGCGCGCTGCGGAGCGAGGGACCGTAAGTTCGACTCCCGGTGTGGAGACTTTTCCTTCTAGTTTTTTTCTTTGCCAGCTGTTAGTCTTTATATTTTACGGCGTCATATCCGTGACCCAAGTACGTCAGTGGAGCCGGGTGGGCCCCGGCATAAAACAATTTCGCATGAAAGGGCTACGGGAGGGAGGAAGGGTGATGAAATGGAAGTATGAGGTGAATCGGAAATCACGCAAGTGGTGACACCAGATATTTTTTTAAACTTCTTGACTGCAGTGTTGTCAACGCATGCATCATTTTTCGGGAACATGCTGGTTTCGAAAAGATGACCTTGAAAGATTTTAGATGAAAATTTAGCCCAACAGATGACTGTCCAAGCTCTTATAGATCGTACAGATAAACGTAAGCCATATGTTGGCGCAGGGCCCAAACGAAAGAAATTCAAATCCTTTGTGGACTTCGCCATTCGTACAGCAGCGTCCAACCATCAGCCAACAAGGTGTTCACCACGAAGTGTGTGAACTGGAGCAGAAAGGCACACCCATCTCGAACAGTTTGGATATGTCAAACATGCAACGTGCAACTCTGCCTTTGGAAAGGAAAAAACTGTTTTTCGGAATTCCACAAGAAGTGACTTCCTCTGTGCAAAGCGCAAAGTATGCTGCTACATTTAAAACGACCAGTTGTTACATATTTGTGGAGCACAGACCCTTCCGGAACGGTGGTCATCAGCGGTGACCACATCCTAGGAACTTTGTTACTAGTCGTAATTTTTTTTCGTGCGTTCAATGTGTTATTTGTGACCTTTTATCATAATTTTTGCATTAAAATTCAAAATTTAAAGCAAAGCCAACTTCTGTGCTTGAAAGAGTTAAAAATAAGATTCAGAGGAAATTGAACTCAGGCATTGTGCGTGGTAAAAGGGTATGTGCCGCACTTGTATGGAAGACAGGTTTTTACGACGTACGCGACAGGATTTTCACGTTATTCATGACATGACTAGAGCGTCACATTCGTCAAATCCTCTCACCCTTACATTCCAGTTTTGGTCTACACCAACTGAAGGAGGCGATCATGAAAGCACCCAGAAGCAGGCGGATAGATAGATAGATAGATAGATAGATAGATAGATAGATAGATAGATAGATAGATAGATAGATAGATAGATAGATAGATAGATAGATAGATAGATAGATAGATAGATAGATAGAAATGCTCAAAGTGCCAAATGTTCTCTAAGAAATGCTTTGCATTCAATATACCCGATACATATGCCAAGTTATGGTCTTCTGGCCAAAAGAAGTGAAAGCCCTCTTGGCGCTTGATAAGATGAAAATAAATGGCAAAACGTTTACCTGCAGTGAACACGGGAGTCGAAGAATTGAACAAACCAAACGAATACCTTTCAGGCATCTTGGCCCGGTATCTCATGATAGTACACCACAACAAACTGTTAAAACTATCGGAGTATTACGCCTTGCTGCACGCACTGTAGTCAATATGTTCAGCCTACTGGAATGCGCTGTTGCCGTCCATAAACCACGCATCACATTTATTATAGAAACCTGGCTTCATGAAACTATCCAAGATTTCGAAGTGCTCCATTCCTATGATAATTTGATCCGCAAAGACAGAGTTGCGGGATGGAAGTGTGCTTGTGGATTTTAAATCGAACACAAACTTCCGTCGTATAGATAGCATAGGCGGTCACGAAGGCGTCTCTTGTAAACTTACCTTTCACGGAGAAAGCATATCTCTTGTTGGAGTATACTGAACTCCAAATTCTCACCCTGAATATTTCCATGTTATGCACGATTACATTGCAGAGCACACTACCTCACGTTCAAATGTCATCATCGCAGGTGATTTCAATTTACCAGGAATTAGCTGGAATAATCATTCGCCCGACAGCTCTGGCACAAAAAGCGCTGAATCGTAGTTGTATACGTGATTTACTTCCTAGTTAGACAAACAAGCTTCTCAGCCGAACAGAATAGTTGGTCCGTCATGTTCTCTGCTTCATTTCATGTTCATTAGCAGTCTATTTCCCAATAACACCGTGATAATGGAGAACGGTATTTGGGACAATAAAACGATCGTATTCTTGTGCCCAATTTTAGGAAACCGTGATCGCCGTAAGCCTTCAATTACTCTTTTAAAAAATACTCTCGAGCAAATCAAAATGCCATCTCAGAATATTTGAAAGTTTGCTTGCGACAGTTTTCGTTAAAGCAGCCCTGGCGCACTTTTCCAAGTAATTAACGAATGGCTTCATTAAAAAAAAGCTTATTGCCTCCCGAATCGACTACCGCAAAAGCTTGTCGAACCTCTTAAGTTCAAGCTGAGTTACAGAGAATTATAGCATGCTTCAGGCGCTTTCTCTCGCGCTTTCTCTAACGCAAAGCAGGGGGAGGGATGACTGCAAGGGGCCAAGAAGCTACGTCCGTTCGTCAGCTCGCGTTATGACTTCAGCTCGCTTACTTTCAATATTATCGCGAGAGCACACAGAGCCACGTGGCGGCATACGATGGCCTCCGCATTAAGTATGAAGCTAACGATTCTCAAATCAGGCAATGGTTGTGGACATGGGATTTTTAGCGTGGTAATTGGGGTTTGTGGCAGCATTTCTCAAAAGAACAGGGAACGATTTCTAGCTGACTTAATTTTTTGTAAATTCCAGGCCGCGAGCTGTGCTATAGGGCTGACGCGCTGGAGTTTTGAGTACTGTGGCGGAGCCTGGTGGCGTGCGCCGAAGTTGCTTGGGTAGTCAAAAATGGACGCCGACCGGCGAGTTACGCAGTTCTCAGTTGCTTTGAGCGTTTTACTTAATTTTGCGCCTAGTTTTCAGGCTCAAAAAGTGCTTAAAACGTACGCAGGAACTTGTCCGCTATGCCTGCAGAGTCTGACATGTTTGGCGAGCGATCCCTGCTTCAACAAACCGTGCCGAAAGCAGGTCGTCCGGGCGACGGCTCTGAGCGACGGTCCCGAAGCGCGGTCGCCGCCGTTATTGTTGCGTGGTTAATTGCCTCAAACATGGGGGTAAGGATCCTAATGTGCGGTTTTATTGGTTCCCGTGAAAGCCGTACGAAGTGGAGCGACGGAACCGCTGGATACGTGCCGTCCGACGCGTGAAGTGAGTACGCGAGCAAAACGTGGATTTGCAACGTAACGTGCTGATTACTTTTCGTACGCGCGTGCACGCGTTTATATATGTATATATTCCCTGTGTGCAGTCCAGACGGCACGCCGTGGCTGCCGACGGCGATCACGAGGATATGCAGCCGGCATTTCGTGGGAAACGAGAAAAACGATGCCATGAATCACCCTGCGCTATGTGCCTACGATTTTTCCGGCAGCTTACGGCCGGCTGCTTCCAGCGGCCGGCTGTAAACATTGCGCGCCGTCGCTTCTCGACCGCCACCGCACGCTGACAGAATTTGACGAATTCCCTAGAAGCAAATGTTGAAAATTACGACCGTGCATGGGGAAAAAGTGTGTTTGCGACTGAATGCGGCAGAAAACGGCACACGGCGCGAATGCGCTCATTCGGGCCGCCGACGGCTAGCCTTCGTCACTGGACCTTTCTTGATTCCGTTTCGTCGTGTAATGCAAATCATTTCGGCTTTCTTAACAGCAATCTTTTCGTTTATGCACTGTCGTTAATCGCGCGAGCATGCCTCGTAAAACTTAACTCGAGTTCAACGTCGTATGAGATTCGCTGCACTTGCGAGTTGCAGCGCGCCGAAATGGTTCCTTCAATCTCCTGCACGTCGTAAACATACTTGACGTTGACGAGCTTCTTGCGTTTACGCAGATTGCTTGGCCTGAAGAACTCAGCCTCTCCAGAAATTGGTCGAGATCCAAAGCGCAGCACAACCGACAGCGGCGGCTCCATTGCGCATCTGAGCTTAGTGCTGCATGCGGCCGCCAGTCTGACTACTCGAAACTAAAGAACTTATCGTAGGGGGCGCTTTTTAGCACCGTTTTCGCAGCGCCGCCTGGGCAGCCAGTCAGGCCTATAATATCTCTCTCGTGTTGTCAGGAGCCTCGACTACCGATCGGCAGAGTTTTCTGACCATGATAAAAAACTGTTGCTAGGCCCCTTTAATATATGATGTAAATACTCTATGGCTACGTTTTAAGCAAATTGTATATTTTTGTGAAGAAAACTACATTTCCTGCTGGCAAAAACGAGCTAACAGAAAATACACTTGGGCATCGCCCGTTTTTTTCACCGCTACTCTGGTTTCTGAGAAGACGGCAAAACCACAATATCTTCCACGCTATCTCTCGTGTGAGCGACGCACTATTTCACAGAATACTGTTTCAAACAAAACCTGACGTTATAGCTAATAAATATATTGCATTTTTTATTCTGCATTTACGAGAACTGCCTTTCGCGGCCCCTTGCCCCATTATGAATACGACAATACAATGCCTGAAACTGACGTCAATAAAGAAGGAACTTATAGCCTCTTGCAAAAAACGGGACCTGAAAAGACTTGTGGTCCTGATCTTATAATGAATGTATTTTTGCACAAGAACGCAGCTTGGGTGGTAAAATACTTACATTTACTTCACAAGCAGTCTTTAAAAACATCGGCAATACTTGATGGCTGTTGACTGGCCAAATACCTGTGCAACTCGAAGTTAATAACTACAGACCACTTTCATTAGCATGTGCATACAGTAAAGAGTTTGAACATTGTGCCTACAAATCCATAATACTGCATTTGGAGAACAATAGCCTAGTATACAGTCGGCGACATGATTTGCGTTCAGCATTGTCTACTTTGACTGAGTTAGCTGAGATTGGCCATGATATAGCTGACGCATTAAATAATAGAAACCAAATTGATGCCATTTTTAAGACTTTTGAAAGTCCTTTGATGTCGCTCTCCATCTAGACATTTTTACTAAACGCCGTACCATAGGTATGTATGTAAAAAAAAAGGTTTGGGGAATAAAGAGCTATCTCAATAACAGAAAGCAGCGCGTAGCTTTGAATTATTGTGTGTCTGAATACATTAACGTTTTTTTTTTTCTTTGATGTGCCACAAGGTTCAGTGCTTGCGCCCCTCCTATTCCTGATCTACATCAATGATATTCAGTCATGCGTTTATCCGACTGTACAGGTGCAATTATTCCCTGATGATTGTGAAGTGTGCAAAACAACGAATACCATGACGGATCAAGAAAATGAAACATTTCCTTCACTTCGATATAAAACCGGTGCAAGAAATTGGGGCTAAAAGTGACTGGATCTGAAAGTGCTAGTATCTACTTCATGCACGAAAAAAAGGTTCTTAAGTTTCAGTAAACTTTACCTAACATCCCGCTCAAAAGTGCTGCAGAGTTTAATATATCGGGATTCCTTTAACAACAAAATTAACTGGGTACCCTATATAAATTACACATGAGAATTGCACATGAGCTGCACTTTTTACTAAAACTAAGAAGCACACCCCGCAATGTTAAATTAAAGGCATATAGAACTATCACTAGACCAGCTTTAGAGCATGCTGAAGTAGTATGGGCCCCGCACCAGAAGTAATTAAATGGAAAAGTAGAACACGTAAAGAACCAAGCGTTGCAATTTATATAGTCGCAATATTCATGTCAAACAAACATCGTGAACTTGCGCGTCAGGGCTACATTAAACCACTAGAACTACGCGGCATGCTTTCTAGCTACACATTTTTAGACCCACTTTATCACGGCTCTTATTGAATACCTCGAGCGACATAGATGCATGCACTATACAGACATAGCACCCGAACGAATCATAATAAAGCAAAACGTCAACAACCCAGTCATAATAACACTTGCAAGTATGCATTATTTCCGCGCGCCATTTTTCTTTGTAATAGGCTGCCTGCTGACGCGGCAAACTGCTGATCTGATAATGCATTCATTAAAAGCATTCAGAATTTCGAATTCTACTGGTAATGAAGTTGTTGGTGATATCAGTATTTCATCTGCAGTCCCTTGAGCATCCATAGATATTGTGGACGCTGTTTTCCTGTTTATATAAAGAGCTTATCTATAAAGAATGTGCGTATTTCTTGTTCAGATTGTGTGTGCTCATGTTCTTTGCTCTGTGAACACGGTTTCATTTCTTTCCATTTTTTTAACTGTATTCAGAGTTGAACCCACTTCTGCATGGGCGCGAGGAGGGGCCTGCAGAATTGTAAAAAAAAAACAGAATAACTTTAAAGCGAAGAAGTTGCCACTTGCTTTCTGAACAATCTCATCCTATGTCATCGATCTTCTTGAGAGTTGTAGAGCTCGCATGGTCGTGTGTCCCGCTAAGACGCCATCAGTGCTGGGCGAATGCCACATCATTCCCTGCACCACTAGTGCCTATGATGTTAAAAAAACATGGTTGATCCCTCCGTCATAGGAATCGGCATAACACGAAAGTAAAGCGTGCCCTTACAGAAGTACCTGAATGCTTATACTGTACATTCATATAAGAGAGTTTGCACAATGTATATGGATGTCTGGCAGCTAATGGCACCGTTTAACGTGCATGCACCCACTTTGATGATTGGTGGTACATCTTCATCCCTACGACTAACGTCCATGTTAAATGATTAAACAAACCCTTGTGGTAGCTATAGTAGTTAACGGTGAAAGCGTAATCACAGAAAGCGGTGTGATAGCCGGAAAAGCGTCGCATATTGGACGCAGAACTTGGTCGCAATCCCGCAGCATGTTAACATGTGATTGAACACCACGGCCGGACTAGGGGAAAACGCAAAGCGCGTCGTGCCGCCTCGGTAGCCCGGCCGCGATTTTTCTCGGGGGGGAACGCGCCGGAGAGCGTTCATCGCAGAAGGCAAGATGCATCGGCTCAGTCTTTTTCGTGTGTTGTGACTGAAATATCGCCTCGACATCCGTAGTTTTTGGACCACTGCTACTGCACGCTACTCCGCTCTCGACGGACACCTTTTCAGCGGAAATTGGACTCGCCATCTCAATTTATCATCGATTTTCGCAACATTCGAACCTCCGCGTTTCTGCCACGCCACGCCGCCAGTGTGCGTCGGTGGTTGTAGCGGCTGCAGCCATGAGCCAAATCGGCGTCGCCGACAGCGTCGATATGACTCCAGAAGAAATCATCGATTGGCGCGAGAACTTTGTTCACTCCGGTGCCAAGAAGCCTTTGCCCACCTCACCAAACACCCTGACATCGTGTCCGCAAGTAAGCCACATTCTACCTCGTCCTCCTCCACTCCCGGCCGCTGAATACAAGGTCATTCTTCGTGTACGTGGCGGCGTCAACTGTGCCAGCATACATCCAGTCTCTCTCCGCGACATCGTGATCAAGTCCACTGGCCACTCCGCGGCTGCAGCATCGCTAGATCGACTCCGGGCCAATGAGATTAACAACACAATCATCATCAACACCCCCTGCATGGACAGAGCTGATGGCTATTTGAAGATTGCCACCCTCACTATCATGGGCAAGACCTACGAGGTCTCCACGCACGTGGCAGATCCCAAAAATTCGTGCAAAAATCAAGCTTCCGGCCTCTCTTGTCGAAGGGAACGTGCTGGCTAACCTTCGAGGGTCCAATCCAGCAATAAACATCTTAACTGCTCGGCGAATGGGCACCACTGATTTTATCCTGGTCACTTTCGAGGGATTGAGGGTCCCCTTCTACATTGATTACCTCCGCACAGATCTCCGCTGCCGGCCATATCGGCAAAAAAGTGGAAGCGTGTACTAAGTGCCGACAGCTTGGCCACCGTCAAGACGTGTGTCCCAACGCGACCACAGCTCTCTGCCCCAAATGCGGAACACCAGATCCTCCCGAGGACCACAGCTGCACCCCTACCTGCATCATCTGTAACGGAGGGCATGAAAGTGGCTCCTCCGAGTGCAGACTTTGTTACAAACCACCACGGACACCACCTCCGACACCCCCAGAAACTAAACTGGCACTTCCGGCCAAGAGCACTACCCAAGCCACCGGCCAACGCCCTGGACAAAAGAAGCCGCAGAGCAGCCCTGGTCACAAGAACCCTGCAACAGCAGCCCAGCCTCCCTCATCAATGCAAGCTGGACCTCCGCTGACTCCACGCAACTAGGAGAGACCACCCGTCGACCCAACAACGGTGAGCTGGGCAGGGGTAGTCTCCCAGAATTGTAGCTCCTCACAAGACGTTAATACCTCTCTCATTAAATACTTGCTTAATCAGAATGAAATGCTTAAAAACGAAATTAAGCAGCTCAACGCAATGCTCAAACCCCGCGTTGATATCAGTGAAACTCCTGCCACCCCTGCCAACCCTCTGCCACAACAACTTGCTCCCACACCTACACATCCTCCGACAGAACAAATGGACACTGCTGCACCCTCTGCTACTACTGAAGCAGCGACACCAAGGCCACGTTCCGCAACCACGCATCCTCCACCGGTTAAAAGGAAGAATACTGAAATAACAGACACCGATAGCACCATTGAAAACACCCTGTTTGTCCTCAATGACCGCATGAACGCCCTAGAAAACAGACTTGCTGCCCTTGAAAACCGGCTAGAAAGCAAGATTGATGACTTTATCTGTGAGGTATCTACGCAGTTCTCGAGGTTACAAGAGCCAACTGACACTCGTGGACGACCGCACGCGACGTCACTAGCCCCCCTCTCCCACAACGACAATAATAGTGAAGCCAGCACGTAGCCTGAAAATCTGGCAGTGGAACTGCAGGGGGTTCCGCAACAAGCGAGCCAGTCTACTACTTTTTCTACAGAGTCTTAACGAACTCCCTGACATTATAGTCTTGCAGGAAACATACGGGAAAGCCACTCTACCTGGATACAGCACTTTTCAAGACCCACACATAGAAAAGCCCAACACTGCCATACTTTTACGACATCTCACAGTTAAATGGGATACGTTTAGTAGTACTGACATTCCCCACGATTTTATAGAAATTATTCCTCGAAAGCTCAAACAACCCACCCTATACGTGTTGAATGTTTATAGCTCCCCCAATGCTCGACAACACTGCTTTGAGCAGATGTTAGCACAAGCCAAAGCTAACGCCAACAACCGCTAGTCGTCATGGGCGACTTCAATGCCCCCCCCACTAAATGTGGGGCCACTCCACATCCACTCCTAAAAGAAGAGCGCGGTGGCAGCACATACAGAATCAGGGTTTGACCATCCATAACGACTTTACCCTCCATACCCGGCTAGGAAATAGCGTCAATAGGGATACATCCCCCGACCTCACCTTAACTCACCGCATCACTCAGGTGACATGGCGCAACCTCCAAAACAACTTGGGAAGCGACCATTACATCCTGGAACTCAGCCTAGATTTCATGCACCGACCGCTAGCCACGAAACCATTACGTCTGACTGATTGGACGGAATTTATGAAATCTCGCAGCAGCCTTAACGAAGAAGACATCACTGACATAGAGCAATGAGGCAAACACCTTACAAGCAGACGTAGATGCCTATACCACCACCCTGCCGTAAGACACCACTTTAGCTCAAATTGAATTCGAAGCTGCTACACATGCGGGAAGCGAAGCAAGCATTGCTCAAGAAATGGTTAACAGCCCGTTACAACCACAAACTCAGAATCAGAATCGCTAAATTGGACTGCCATATCCAGCAATACGCTACCAAATTGGCGGCACAGCAATGGACGCAGGTATGTGAGGGGACACATGGTCATCTTAGCACTAAGAAAACCTGGCAATTGCTTCGGCATCTACTCGACCCAACTACGTCTAGGACCCATAGCAACAACCACATCAATAAGCTACTACATGACCACGCAGCGGACCTCTCGAGCATGTTCGGCAACCTGGCCTCCAAACACATGCCCCCTCCTACGCAAATCCCCATGCCCGATTATGTTGGTGCACCAAACGAAGAACTTCGCAGGCCCATCACAGAAGCGGAGGTTCGACATGCCCTCAACAAAGTGCGAACTACCACAGCGCCCGGCCCAGACTCGGTGACGAACAAGACGCTTCGCAATCTCGATGACCAGTCAGTTAGCAAACTCACTGAATATTACAACCACTGTCTCGAGAAGGGCGAGATACCCCAACAATGGAAAGTAGCCAAGGTAATCTTCATTCCCAAGCCAAATAAACCTATTCATATCAAAAACTTCCGTCCGATTTCGCTCACTTCATGCATAGGGGAGATCATGGAGCACGTCATCCACTTACGCCTCACCAAATACATCGAAAATAATCACTTCTTTCCTTCGGAGATGACTGGCTTTCGCAATTCTCTTTCGTGTCAGGATGTCATGCTAAGAATCAAACGACATTATTGACCCGAGCGACGCACGTGACACACAAGCATTGCTCGGCCTAGACCTCAAGCGAGCTTTCAACAATGTGTCCCACTTAGCCATTCTGCGCGAACTTAATAGTATAAACTGCGGAGAGAAAATCTACCGCTATATACGCAGCTTCCTCACGAATCGCCACTGCGACGCTCCAGTTAGGCAGCGAACAGTCTGCCCAAATAAGCTTAGGAAGCACTGGTACACCCCAGGGTGCAGTGCTGTCCCCTATCCTCTTCAATTTGGCTATGCGCCCATTAGTTCTTACATTAAAGAAGATCCCGGACATCAGATTTGCATTGTACGCGAATGATATTACGCTGTGGATGACTGGTGGGTCTGATGGGCACATTCAAGACACCTTGCAAACGGCAATTCACGAGATTGAGCAAGTAGGCCACGAGTTGAATCTCAGGTGCTCCCCTACGAAATCAGAGCTTCTCCTTCTACCTCCTACTAGACGCTTCAAGACGTCGCCCCCGAATGTTCAACTCACAGTTGAAGGGCACCCTATACCCCAGGTAGATTTAATTAGGGTCCTAGGGCTCTACCTTCAACGCCACCGTGCAAATCACCATACCCTACAAACACTACAAACAACAGTGGATAATACGCTCCGCCTCATAGGGCGAATCTCCAACAAACACGGAGGGCTTCGAGAGAAGGAGCTGATTCAGCTCATCCAGGCTTTTGTCTTAAGCAATATCACCTTTACCCTACCATATCTGTCGCTCTCTAGGAAGGAAGAGGAAACTGTAAACTGTTTGATCCGCAAGATATACAAAGTCGCTCTTGGTGTTCCAATCAGAGCGTCCACACAAAGAATTATGGCCACAGGCACAATCAATACCCTTGAAGAAATAACTGAGGCTCATTTATCATCCCAATATCACAGACTTACCAGCACTGAAGCTGGCCGTGACATCCTCAGACAGCTCCACTACGCTCCGCCATTCAACGAGAACAAACGACATCAAATTCCTCAGAACATACACGATCAGTACAACATGCCACCACTACCGAGAAACATGCACCCCGAATTTCATATCGAAAGCCGGAAACTTCGAGCCAAGAAGCTAGAACGCAGTTACGGCCAAGCAGAAGGAGTACACTATGTGGACGCCGCCGCCTACATCACTAAACACCGCTATGTCCTAGCGGTCGTGGACAACCAGGGCAACATTGTTCGTTCAGCGTCAATCAAGACCACCTCGGCAGGCGACGCGGAAGAAGCCGCCATCGCACTCGCATCGGGGCTACCTGATTGCGATGTCATAATTAGCGACTCTAAGACAGCTATCCGGAACTTCAGTAGTGGTTATATTACCAATACCGCACATTCCTTACTCGTCGCTCACCCACCACAAGACAACATCGCCCTAGTCTGGACTCCAGCACATCAAGGACTCCGAGGAAACGAAATGGCTCATGCAGCTGCTCGAGGATTCACAGACCGAGTGGCCGCAAATGTGCGCCAACCTGTAGGGCCCAATAACTCCTCACAAGACACCCATAAAGACTCCCTGATCACATTTCACAAAATTTGCACATATTACAGACACCAACGCTTAACATATCCACCTCTTTCCCTGCCTAGCACGCGCCAGAGAGAAATATTGTGGCGGCAACTACAAACTCGCACATTTCTTACACCGCGAACTCTGCACTTCTTTTTTCCTGCCACATACCAGTCACCCAAATGTCGCTTCTGCCCTGTCCAGATAGCAGATCTCTCGCATATCATGTGGCAGTGTCCCATGAAATCTCCCGCCCGCACTCTCAAATCATTAATTAGTAGTGAGGAGCTGTGGGAGACTGCCCTGCGCAGCTCCGATCCCACTCTCCAGGACAGAGTCCTGAGGTGGGCTGAGGAGATAGCGGAGGCCTACCACGACTGGTAGTCTGACCTTATACCACACGAAGTGGTGACGGACGCTTACTGGGACTGGATCACAGACCTCCCTCTCTCCCCTCCGGCTCCGGAACGCAGTGTTACAGCCATGGTGAGGCAGGCGCGCGTCGCAGAGCTAGAGTGTACGCAGAGCTATGTTTGGTGTGGATTAGCGTGTTGCTATGTGCGATGCCGACGCTGACGCTTTTACGACGCTTGGGCAAAGATCGCCACCTCGCGGTGTGTTAAGGCATTGACAAAATTCAACTTCTATTGAAAACGCGCCGAACGGGACGGACGCGTAACGCGTTGCAGCGGCTAGTCGCAGAGGCCGCAGCAATGACGAATTACTTTATCTTACCACTCCCAGAGGTCAACACCAACCCGCCGACCGGGAGAGTGGTAGATATAAAAGGCGCGTTTGTAAAGCCTCCAGAGTCTGTAACTGTGGCGCAGTGGATAGCGTGCCCGGCATTTGTTGTTGCGGACCGAGCGGTCGTGGGTTCGATGCCCGTTGACGGCATCTTTTTTTCTTTGCCATATGATCCTGTATATTTTTTCGACGTCATTTCCGTGACGGAAATACGTCACTGAAGTCTTGGTGGACCCCGGCATAAAACACTTTCGTGTTAAAAACGGGAGGACAGAATATTTTATCTGTACCCTAGATTGCATGCTAGCGATATTCGTATAGTGGACCAGTGCAATTGGGACCGAGTACTACATTTAGTCACGTTCGCTTGCAATACCTCCATTCAAAAGGCAACTCGATCCTCGCTCGTGTTTCTCCTTTTTTAAGAGACGCTCTCCTTTTAAACGGCGATGCAGAATTACGAATATTGCCAACTTGGCCCTTCAGTCACAAGTCAAGTGGCGGCATAAGAACCGCTACGATACGCCCACTACAAGCGCATGCAAAGCTGCTGGCTCCCTCACTTGGTTACGGCTCCTCTCTGCTACTCATTGCCTTCCTGCAAAGCTAGACTCAAAGTACCACTTTCCATAGCGTGTACTTCACCAACAATTTCCGGCAATCTCCCTCATGATTGAGACGACATACCCATCATTTGACCTACGTCCTTGCGCCCTGGAAATCGTCAACATGCCCCATCTCAAGCAGTAGTACGGTTGCCCGGCGTTCTCTTATATCTTTGTCGCCTAGATGGCTCCTTATTCCGCGGTTAGAAATTGTACTGAATGCCAAAACAGATGCTCCAAACTTGGAAAAAAGAGTAAAAAGACGATAGATGCTTGTGGTTGCCGCTACCACTTGTGCTCGCATGTTGCCAGACCTGCCTTCCGAAGAGACTTGTGCGAAGCAACGTCCAGACCCACTTGAAGTCCAATTTTAATGCAATGCAAGTAAAATTACTGCGAGGCAAAAGTTTTTTTTTTATTCGCACCACGTTAGCAGTATCAGGCGTTTAAGCAGGCACACCGGACGTTATTCAATCCAATGCACATGCCTACCGTGTAGCGTTCTTTCGCGCAGTACTTCTGGCAGGCATTGCGATCTGGACACAGGGGATCGAGTTTTGCTGAAAATATAAAAGCGCCGTGTTATTATCAGCAATTTCAGCTTATTGCTGAAGCAATTTGCCATAAAGCTGAGCACTACATGTTTCCTAGTAATTACATAGCTGCTAAGAAAGCATCGAGTTGATACATTTATGCTATGAGCGAACCAACAAGGATTACTTGCATAATTATTTTATACGTACGAGACCATGCCATTGTAGAGAATACGTTTCGAGGTTGCATCAGAAAGTACCTGCTAAATTTAGGGCAAATATTGCCTCCCTCTAACAAATATAAATTAAACAGACAAATCATCTGCACTATAGCGAAATAAATTCTGAGTATTTCTGTTGTATGTGTGTCTTTCTTTCCAGTGGCTTGCGATTGCCATTTTTCGATGGTTGAATTGCTATATATCTCATATAATAAAGAACAATAGTGGCTTTTTTATTATATCACCGAGGCAGCCTATTTCAAAGTGCACTTGCTACAACAAAATAAGTATTTACTGAAATAAAGTAGCGCCGACCATTTGTGGTGGGTTTTCAATAAATGCTTCCTAGGGGCACGACTGTCACCTTTATACTTGCCGAAAACGGGTATCTGCCGAAAGCGCACCAATATGACGATGGTTACAGTTCCTCGTCTTTTTCATAAGATATTTGTCGCGACTTTTTATTTCACAGATTACTTCGGACGTAGTCGAACACAATGTTTACTACACAGTCTTCGTAAATGCATACCTGGACGAAACGCGCGCCCAAGCAATCTTTTAAAAGAGGAGACTTGAGATTACATTGCTGCTCAGACAGTGCGTCTATGAGGGGTGTCTATCCAGCAAAGTGGAAATTAAATGAATATGTGATGTTTTTCTTTGTGGTTCGTACCACGTTGGCGTGTATTATAGCATGTATGTAGAACCAATATTACCGGAAACGGCACTGGCCCGATGTCAGTAAACAATTTTCTTTGTTACATCCTCCTTTGTGAAAAAATGTCAAAATAAAGATGGTCCGCCGAAATACGGCACTAGAACTGCAGTGTACTTACCAAAACATGGTGTGCCACAAAGGACGACGACAATCGCTGCATGTGAACAGTGTAAAAGATCTCCGTTAGAAAAATGTCAAATCATTAAGGTCTTGCTGTATGAGTACCCATTTTGCCTGTGAAGGCAATTCTGATATTTAATATTCCATAGAAAGAGCGTGTGTGGTCGTAGCAGTTCCGAAATATATGCGGTCCACACTGAAGCGACACTAGCTTAATCTGCCCATCGAAATCGGCACTAGAAAACGCGAAAAATTATACTGGTTCAATTTAATTCGTCACTAAACTGATAGAATACCAAAATTTCCGCCCCCTGATGCACGTTTTCGGTGTAAAAAACAGATGTTTTTAAGCAATCGTGACTAATTGCTTTGTGCCTCTGTGGACATAGGCATGGACCCAAATGAAAGCACTATTTCTGAATTTATATTCAACCCAAACTCACAAAGCGCCGTTTCTAGATGCCCGATTTATTGCACAATTCAACGCCGGTAAATAGAGAAACTTTGTGTGTCTGTAAAGTTTTCATTTAAAGGTCGATGTCGCCCAGGGCTGGTATAGAAACAGCCGCACTGCGCAAATACAGGTTTACTGGAGAAACAAGGCCACGTAACACATTCATGCTTAGATCAAGCTCGCTTCATGGACAACATTAATTTCTCCAGGAAAAGTTGAGACGTTCCATTACTGTCTATGTTGCAATATAATCTGCGCCATGCAAGTTTTTGACGCCTGAGGCTATTCATGTATAGGCCTACTAGTGCGCGAAACAGACGAAATTATATCTCGATCGAGCTGTGCTAGCGCCCATGTATGAGCCATTTAGTTTAAATGCAACACGAAGTGAACTGGTACCCATATTCATCAACCGATAGTGCTTGTCTGCATAAAACGTGGCGGCATATTTGTTTGCGCGCGAGAAGCCTCTTATGCACGTGCCTCTAGTGAGTTGTTGAGCATCGTAAAGCGGTATAATGAGTAAATTGCTAATGCACACGACTGATGACCTGATCGAAGACAACTGACAAGTATGGTCAGAACTATCCTGATTCGACAGCCAATTTTATGATGGAACTGGTACGTACGAACAAGCATTTAGAACCGCGCACTTCATGTGAGACGTCACCTTCAAAATCATGATTTCTGTGACCCTCTATACCGCGTTAAATACAGCCCCTAAGCCCGTTGGAGGCAATAGTTGAGTGCGCAACATGATAAGAAAAAAAATGCCCCCACCTCCCCGAAGGGAATCGTGAGGAAATGCGAATGCATTTCTTGCGCCGAGAGTACACGGCGCAGTAATTTTAATGGCGTAAATTAATGACGAGACGAGGATTTGTACCGTAACCATTTATTTACACATTCATCAGCACCTGTTTGTGTTGTCATTGTACCTGACGGCCATAATCTCAGCCTTGTGGTCGCCGTTGGCGTTTCACAGCGGCGTCTCGAGCACACATTTCGAGAGGCGCCCAGCCAGCGGACGGGAGAGCGGGGCGCAGGGAGGAGAGAGAACGAACGGCGAGAGAAGGAGCGGCGAAGCACTGCACCCAATGCCACCTAGAAGAGCGGTGCGGAGCCGGCGCGCGCCCGCGCAAACCGCGGTGAGGAGGCGGAGCGCGCGCAGTCACGTGGGGTGTGACGTCACTGCGCCGTTGCTACAGACGCTCCTCTCCTTTCCTCGCGCCGTTGCTATGGGACGGCGGATTCAGGGTCGCTTATAAAGTGCATTCGCACTTAAAACATGACGCTAATGCAACAGCGTAAACTGCTAAGGGGCGACTACTTTCCTGTTTACAAGTTACAAATCTATAGGAAATTGTGCATTTCTTTGGAAATGCGAAGCCCTGAAGCTATTCTATTACATGAAGCGGAATGGAGAGCATGTAAAAAGAGACAAAAAGTTTTGCTGCAGTTTTCTTTTTATCTTACAATGAACGGAAGGAGCAGTCACAAAATCCTACTGTGGTGAGTAGCTTGATCATGGGAAACGTATACACGTCAGGCAGACGGTGAAGCCGCTTCTCTGTTCACTTTACAGGATCGAAACCCCACGGTAGCAACGTCACGCTTATAAGTAAGAAGCGTAACCACAGCGTAACCACATTTCAGGAGATACTAATATCTGCTCTGACAGTAAAGACATCACACATTAGGCAACGTGATATTGCTCTGATCTCCAAGATCATGCTCTGAGTGATTTATGCCGATGAGACTGCGTTCCCTTGCGCACTACTCAGGTAAATGTAGTACAGCAGTTTCTTATCTTCCTCATTACATCCATAGTTTCAGATAGCCAAAAAGCTTGTTTTAATAATCAGCTTGAGAAAACGCACGAGGGCTGCAGTTAACAATATCGCAGGTAAGAATCGCCAAGAAAATAGTTGTGTCGTAAGCCGCTACCAATGCGTTGGAAAGGAACAGCTCCGCTGCGTGAAACAGTGTTTTGGCAACATGGAGCAAAAAAAAAAGCTAGGAGGGAGCGTCACGTCAAAATGTTGAAGCCCAGCCATAAACAATGAAACAAGAGCGTGCTGGGAGTTGTGACGAGCATATGGAAAACTGGGGGGGGGGGGGAGCGAAGTCCGAGGAGGTTGGCTGCTGGACACTAGGCGCACGCACTCATCAGTTTTTCTGTTATTTGATAAGGCCAAGAAAAACGAAATGAAACAGGAGCAGCATGAGGAATGCGACACGAAGGCCTGTAGCTATTGGCTTCAGGGGAGGTTGGCTTGTGGACGCTAGGTGCTCCCTCCCATTTTATCCTCCCTGTCTGGCAGTATGACATTGAGCGTTGCTTACCAGCCACATGGACAACCAGCGAGACAGATAACCACAGCTTCATGCTTGCAGGATAGTTTGCCTCGGAATCTGTTTCGAAAAGAAATACACGCTAAGGACTATAATACAAACGAACAATTAAATACGTACTGTATTTGTTCAGCATATTAGAACCATTTGAGATTGAGACAACTGCTCGCTCACCACGAAATGTGTTCCTCTGACGATGCCCAGGAAGAGGTATTAGGGCACATTTTCCCGGTATTATATAGAACCGTCAGACTAATATAGCGCAGTCATAGTATAACGAGCGCCGGATGCACGTTTTTTGGTGACGGAACAATGAACCTTTTCGATTAGTGTACTCTGAACGAACTTGTTTGGTTTCGCTAACCGAACAAATATGATATTTTATTACATTTTCAGAAAGTTATTGCCACAGAGTGATTGTACATTGAATTCCCTACAGGATATTTTCGGCAGGTCGTTACCAGCCTTAAGCAAACCATATGTTCGTTAGGAGGATGCATAAAACGTAGTTTAGTTCACTGACCTCCCAACAACATAGATATTTAAAATAATAATTGTCGAGAAATTGTTTCAGATATTCCACTTAAGACTCTGGAGTTCCATGTAAGTGGCGACGTCACACAACGACAATGTGGGTTTTTAGCACCTGTAATCTTTACATAACAGAGCCTCAACTTTCACTACATTCGATGCCACTCGCGTTGTACTATTATCCTTGCAGGGAACATAGGGTTACAAGATATAGCAAACAAACGGCACATGTGGAACAGTATCATATACTCACCCTTTGCATATGAATACTTCTAGAACGTGGACCCTGACATGGGTTACCACCCACATCAACCTCTATTTAAGTCAACGAAAAAAGGAAGCATTTCCAAATGATCTTTGCTTTGCGCTTTTTCGTGCGAGCTCACTCCAACTTATGGCTGCAACTGTCTTACTTTCATGGCACCATTTAACGCTAAGCAATATATATGGTTTGTTTCCCATCCCTTGTTCCCATTCCCTTGCTCGAAACAACTACCCGCTGTGTGTCCAATGAAATAGGTGCCTTGGCCAGGTACATATGGTCTTTTAATGCCGGTTACAATATCAGTTACAACTCTTCAATTCACTATGCTTTATTCCTGTCTCTTATTCTTACGCATGTTTCCTTTTCATTGTACTGTACGGCGCCGCTAACACTAATTCTGTTATCTTTCAAGCATCTGCGCAATATATATGTGTTAGAAATGCGCATTGACTTTCCACTTCCACTTTGGCGACATTGCTATAGCTTTCATGTAATAAAGAAAGAGACTGACTCTTTGATTACATCACCGAGGCAGCCTATTTCAAAGTGCACTTGCTCCAGCAAAATAAGTATTCACTGAAATAAAGTAGCGCCGACCCTTTGTGGTGCGTTTTCAACAAATGCTTCCTAGGGGCACGCTTGTCGCCTTTATTCTTGCCGAAAACGGGTATCTACCGAAAGCGCACCAATATGACGATGTTTACAGTTCCTCGTCTCTGTCATAAGATATTTGTGGCGCCTTTTTATTATACCCGGTGTGTGTCCACCCGTTGTATGTCCAATAAAATATGTGTCTTGGCCAGGTGCATATGGTCTCTTAATGCCAGTTACATTATTAGTTACAACTCTTCAATTCACTCTGCTTTATTGCTCTCTCTTATTGTTACGCCTGTTTCCTTTTCATTGTACTGTACGGCGCCGTTAACACTCAATTCTGTCATCTTTAAGCACCTGCCCAATATATATGTATTAGAAAGGCGCAGTGACTTCACACTTTCCACTTTGGCGACAATGGAATGCTGGTGGCTATAAAGTGCCGTTTTCTCTGCAGCCCATCTTTATTGTTCGAAGGGAGAATTGTTCGGTAGGGTTCGTTTTAATAAGTAGGCCTCATGTTAGCACTTTAACTGTGATATAAATCCACTTCCACAGATTCTACGAGCCGGATGCCCATAGTGGTTTTTCTTTCTCTCACTGGGTAACTGATTATGCTCTTATATTGGATATTTATCGTCAATGATGAGCCTTCCAGCATTTGTCGCAAGCTTGTGGCCATCACTGCTGGAGAACACAAAACCTGCAAATCACAGGTTGCTCACTTATCTCCGTTAATCTTTAGTTCTATTTCTTTCCATCGTTCGGATTTTCTAAGCATCGAGTGAGCTATTGTGGAAACATTGCATTTACTTAAATGAGCCGTTTCACTATCTCAATTTGTTCGTTTTTTCGTAGAGCGGTAAGGTATTATGACGTCTTTGTGGGTGTTATTTTTTATGTTAACATATACTGCAAGCACTACTCGACTATTCAATGCTCCCAAGGCTGATGTTAATTATAATGAATGAAATGTATTTTATTTTATAAAAACCAAATAAGGGGTATTTAGTATTCAGTCCAATTCCCATTTGCCTCAGTGGTCAAATGTCGGAGATGAATCCTAAAGTGCCCTGCGTTGAAGCAAGCTTCCTCTGTGCCTTCATTCAACTAAAGTGTTTCTGTCACCCGTCCCGCTGATCCGAAGGTTACGCGATACAATCCCTGCCGCGGAGGCCGCATTTTCGACGCAGTAGGATAATGACTGAGGCCCGTTTATTTAGATATGGGTGCACAGTTAAAGAACGCCAGGTGGTTAAAACTTCCGGAGCACTCCACTGCGGCGTCCCTCATATCTCTATCGTGATCCAAGCAGGTTAAACCCCAACAATTATTATTTCTGTCATTCTGCTCGACAGTGATTTCGAGACTATTATTTATAAAACCTCAACTAATATGACAGCACTATAATACATCTCCCGTTTTGTGCATTGGTATATGTGGGCATATTCCAACTGAAAAGGCATCGTGTATAGAGAGTCTCAAGCTCATTCAGTATAACACCCCCATCTTTGTTATGTGGGCTGTTATGCAGAGTTATTTGGTCGCTTATCCGCGAGACATGACGTTTAGGATTCCTCTAATCTCATTAACTGTACCGGTCGGCACTGATTTTCCTTAAGTTTCGATGACTAATTTTTGAACAAATGTTCCGAGCAGAAGTTTACAGCCACCATCACAATATTGTTAAAATTACTACGAACTTTGCCCTGCGTATTCATTATTCCTTGTATTTTTCCCTTGCGTACTGGTTCTTTTTACCTGCACAATGCCGTCGCTTTTCATTCTTGACGCGGCTTTTTATTATTTATTTATCAGATACTGCAGACCATTTGTTCGAAGAACGTGCGTAGCTTCAATATCACAGGCATTATAAAAAGAGCGACATAAGAAAAAATTGGCAGTTTTTGTGAATTACAGAGGTAAAAAACATCTATATTATCACATGTTTCGACATTACTGTACCAAAAGAAATTGCAGCAGCATGAACACAAAGACACAACGGAATCATTTTCACAATATAAGGCAAAATATCGTTACAATAACAGAGATGTGAAAATAGCAATGGCGCAACACTGCTACTTTCGTGTGCATGGAGAGGCTACGTGGAAAGAGATACATGTTAAGGGGATGTATAATGCTACAATTTCGTATATCAGTGAGTTTTTTTCTCGGTGCTCTTCGACAGTTTGCAAAACTCTATTGCATCCATTGAGTTCGTCACTTTCATTTGTAGTTGTATTCTTACTAGATATTTTGTGGTTTGAAAGAATTTGCTTATTCCTTGCCTTCATCTTTTGCCTCCAACTACATTTGCTTCTTAAGAAATCAGTCCACTCAAAGTTCCCCTCATTGCACCTATGTCATCTTGTTTTAAACTATCTTATTTATTCGCAAGGCCCACCGTCAATTCATCTATATAATAGCGAAGCTGTCTGAGCTGGCCGTAATTTCTGTGTCGGAAACACAACTGATCGTAATTATGAACCGGCACGCGGTCTCTACATCCTCTTCTTCATCTTCGTCCTCTTCTGCTTTGGTCCCGCACCACGTCTGCCGATACTCCAGCGCAGCCTTTAAAAACCCTGATGAGCGAGAGAACGAGTATATAGAGAGAGAAAGATAGAAAGAAAGATATATAAAAATGTGAAAGAAAGACCTTTTTAGAGAAAAAAAAAAACATTTCACGAGGCGGAATTGCAACCCGCGTACCCCGATTCGAAAGCGAGCTTCCTAACCACTCGTCTATCCAGGCAAGCTAGCAGATCATGGCATAGCCTTGTATAGTACAGTACAGCAAGGGGGTGGGAAAGGGAAGTGAGTGCGAGAAAGTGAAACGTGAGTAGTGAAATATTGAGAAAGTGAAACAGAGAGCGAAAACCGCAGAAAGAGAATAAAAATCAGAAATTGAGAGAATCAGAGAAAGAGAGAGGAGGAAAGAAAATTAATAAAGAGGAAAAATATACAAACAGCAAGGATGAGAAAGAGATCGAGAGAGAAAAGAGAGGTAATTAAGTAGAAATAAACGTACAAAAAAACCTAGAAAAAAACATAGAGGAGAGAGAAGAAGAAAGAAATAGAGGTATAAAGAAAGTGAAAAGTAGCGAAACTTAGTAAAGCAGCAAAAGCTAAGACTACACAGGTGGCCATCAGCTCCGCTGTCTCTTGGCATTGCGCCTCCTGTGCAAACCACGCAATTTTTTTCACTCTCAGGCTATTATCAAAGAAGTTGTTTAAGCTAACCGTAATTTGGACGGCCTACCACAAAAATATCATCATCATTAACGGGTGTGTGCCACAAAAATTGGGTAAGTCCTACTACTCACCACTGGTCCGCTAAAAATGAAGAAGACAATTGAAGCAATCAACATAAAAATATAGAAAGACAGAGAAAAATATAGAAATAGACAAATGGAAACACAGAAAGAGAGAGAAATATAGAAGAAAAAATAGAAAGATGAAGATAGAAATAAAGAGAAAGAAAGAACAAATAATGAGAAACAAAGAAGGCTACCCAAGCTGAACTCTTCCTTCAGGCTTGGCACGACTAGGGCGAAGCTGTCATTTTAAGGGACGGGAAAGGCAACGGCGGCTGCGAGAAGAGCCCGAAGCGATGGAAGCTTTAGAACAACGTCGACGTGCCCGTATATCTACGAGAGGTGCGAACACTCGGTTCTGGAGTATGGACATCAGTGTCAAGACTAACCTTGCTAAAGCCTAGCAGCAACCTAAATGTAACTACATTACACTTAAGAATCATCCAATTTCGCTGTTTCAAGTTTCGCGCGACGTAGTGCCAAGCTTCCCCATTTTTTTATGTTGACCTGCTTGTATTGAGTACTTTTGCTCTGTCTATTTATTGGTTTATAGCGATCTTGTCCAACTACTTTTATCACCTGAACTAGGTGTGGCTACCCTCAAAATTATAAATACATTTTGTTTTATTTTTCCATATATGGCTTCTGAAGGTCTAAAACCTCTTTATTTCCAGGCACCCTACCATCTATATATATATATATATATATGTGTGTGTGTGTGGAGGAAACAAGATCACGTTTAAGGGCTCGTTTTTATTTGTTAGACACAATAATAATGAGAAACGACCGATACTAGTGCCACGAAAAGTGCAGGGGATGCTATTTGCAGTGATTAGAATAGAAATGTGAAGTCCCTAGCGGCAGCAAGTTATCTTTTCGTCACTTTACTTTCCTCACATTCATCAATATTTCGTATATATATATATATATATATATATATATATATATATATATATATATATATTTATAATTCGTTATCTCTCTGATTATTCTGCTTTCCTTCTCTATATTTGCTATTTCTCACTTCCCTTTCCCAGTCTTTCGCTATACTATACTATACTAGCTGCTCTACTATGTCCTCTGCTAGCGTGCCTGGATAGCCGAGTGATTGGGACGCTCACCTCAGGATCATGGATATGCGGGTTTTGCAGCGACGCTGTATACCTTTCGTTGGTCTGAAAATTTTGTGGCGGCAGTACAAAACTAATATAGCGCGTATGTGCCACAGAAGTTTGCCTAATCCCACTACTCACCCTAGACGCTCGCGTGCTCCTCTGCTAGCATATGCGCGCACTCCTTGCGTTTTCAGGGCATTTGGACAGGTGGACAGGTGAGCCGACGAACGCAGCGTCGCGAATGAACGAGCAACACAAGCAAACGCATGTAACTCCGCTAGCGTTCGCTAAAGTTCAATATCCGGGTGGTTTAGTGGCCCTTAACTAGTGAAGGGAAACGGCTTAGCTTTCTTTGCAATCAGACATACAGCATAGACACCAGTAATTGTTTCAGTACAGAAACTCACAAAACAAGCATCAAAACGGCATGACTGACATTAGGGCGCCTGTGAGCACTGGGAAAGGTCTCCCACGCGTTCGCAGTACAGATTAGGTTGGAACTGCTTTGCACATCACACGATGACATCGAATGACGTCTAACGGCCCTTCCTTCTCCGAACGCGTTTCCCGCTTTCATATATAAACGAGATACCCGTCTAGCAACTCAGTCAATTGATGGTAAGACTGCCTTTGCTAGACCACGGAACTTAAAGACACCAGAAGATCAGCATGAATACAGTGGTCAGCTCAAGCAACACATTCGTCTTACTGAAAGTGGTCGCAGAACCAATCACGGTCAACCACAGCGACAATACAGGGATTGCCACTACAGTTACGCTATTCTAATAATAAAACGTACCCCCCCCATCACTATGCGTGGTGTTTGATACAGCTTCCATGGACGTTGACGTTCGCCGGGCGTGATGGCAGCCATTTTTAAAGACGATAGTCTTTCTTGGGGAACTTAAACGCAGAAATTTTGGTCTGTCTTTCTGTCTGTCCTTCTGTCTGTCTTTCTGTTTGTCGGCACGTCCCTCGATTCAGCCACTCGGCCAAAGTTGAACCACTTGCCCAAGGGCCAGCCATCGTGAACGGCTGAATAGGTTCATACTTGTGTACATTGTTGATCAAAAAGCAAACATTACGCATATCTGACGCGCAACATCACTAGGTAAGTATTAGGCGGTGTGTTCCTTTAACAGAAAATACATAAATACTCAATTTTAAAGACCTTGATGGTATGCGTTTAACGTTGAGACAGTAACGCGTTTATTAAAAGATTGCCACAGATGAAGCGATCAGCGGTCCAAGCCGAGCCAGCGCGAGCGCCAACAACAACCGTCTTCGTCGTCTTCTTTCGCAGGCGTTCTTGTCTGCGCCCTACCATGTTACAAATCACTCCCCCGCGGGAAAGGAGCCATCCTGGCGACCTAAGGAACAGGTACAACTGGTGGGTCATAATGAGGCTTCAGTCGATCGACGTGAACAGTCTCGCGGCCGCGACGACGGCGGTCCGTAGATGATTGAACAGGCTCAATCATATAGTTAACTGGGGATGCTTGACGTAGGACGCGGTAGGGGCCTTCGTACTTAGGCAGTAGCTTTGTGGAAAGGCCAGGAGCGGAGGAGGGAACGCGAAGCCACACCAACGTTACAGGCGAATACGACTGAGGAGGCAGGTTTTCGTCGTGACGGTCCTTCTGGCCCTACTCGCCCTACAATGTTACAACCCTAGTTTCTTAAGGTGCGCTGAAAATGCGACTGCGCTGAAACTTGTCTTCCTCCGTGCCCTCTGCACAAGCTCATGTTGTGTTTCGGTTTCGGTTCAGTATTGCATTGTACGAATGACAGGGGGCGCCGCTCTGGCATTCCTGTTTTACCCAGGCGACGTGTAAGTAAGAGAGTTTGTGGAGAGTACTCGTTGAGTGCGGACGTTTCTTCTCCTTCGGCGCATCGCGCCAAACAGCGTGTTCGGGCTGGCCGGCGTCCCCACCGGTCGCGTTGGTCACCGCCGGCCTTCGCCTGCCGCTGCGCCGGGACTACCAGCCCGCAACACAGCACTCGTGTTTCCCGACGTATTGCCAGATGGCGTCCATATCTCACGCAGCGCCTCTTCTATCGTCTTTAGACGACATTTGCAGCGAAGCACGCAGATACGCGGCCAATTTTTGTAACACAAAAGTGTTTTAGGCGGGGTGCCACCAAGACTTCCATGACCTGTTTCCGTCAGAGAAATGAAGTAAAACAAAGCACACGATCAACCCAAAACTCACGACCTCTCTCTCGGTCCGCGACAAAAGATGCCGGGCACGCTACCACTGCACAACGGTGTTTTTTTAGATGCCAATCAGCTTATGAAGGAGGCCTGTCCTCCCGGCGTGACCAGTGCCCCGCGTGCCGCTCGATGTATGAAAGAAAGAAGAGAACTAAGTGCTGGCACGAGAGGAGAGCTCACGCATGGTGTGCAGAAAAGAATGTTTGCTTGACATATAGACGTGCGATAGAGCGCTCGCTCCACTGTGGCGCGTGCTGTATTAGAAATCAAGCAAGGTACCCACTACGCCATAAATCATGCAAAGTAGCCACTTCGCCATAAATCATCGTCATTCATGCAAGGTACCCACTACGCCATAAATCACGCAAGGTGCCCACTACGCCATAATCCTGTATTCTGTATTCCTGTATTCATAATCCTGATCCTGTATTCCGTCTGCAAAAACGAGCATTAAGAATTATCACTTCTACGCGTACTCAATCCAGTACGTACTTGTACAGCTCATTGCATGTGTTGCCAGTGCATGCATTATATGAATTGAAAATTGCTGAGGTCATTCATAGTATTATCGATACCAATGATCCGCTTCCAATTACATTGTTTAAGATCCCGCTACGAAATACAAGAGCTGCAACTAATCAGTGTTTTAATCTGCCTCCATGTCATAATTTGTACGGGAAAAGGCTCGTGGAATTTAACGGCGCACTTATTTGGAATTCTCTGCCCATACATATAAAAGAAGCCCGCAACTTCAGGTCTGCTGTCAGAAAATACTTTTTTGAAAAATATAGTCGATGAGAGTACACTTCTTTATATTTACATTCTTGCATAAGTTGTGCGTGTCAATGCTTAAGTCGTGCATGTCATACTCATTGTTATGTATTTGCTTTGTTCGCTCGCGTGCGAAAAGAATAATAGAACACTGATGTTATATTTATATTTGTGTATGAGTTATGTATGGTAATATTACTATTATGTATCACGTCTTCTGTTTCTGTTTGCTCGCGTGCTGCATTTCATACCCTAAGTTGTCTGTGGACCCGGAACTAGCCAATAGCTATGGGTCCAGTAATGTTTTTGTATATTGTAAAGTATTTTGTAAATAAAGAATGAATGAAAAAAAAATCATCATCATTCATGCAAGGTACCAACTACGCCATAAATCATGCAAGGTACCCTTAGATGCGAAGCAGCCTATGAACGAGGCCTGTCTCCCCGGCGTCGCGTCGACCTAGCCAGAGCCCCAGCCTCTCCGGAGCGTGATGAAGAAAATAAAACATTTACAGAAATCTAAGCCGACTCATGGCTGCTTCACATACTACTCAGGGTTCCCTTTACGGGGAGATGGCGCGAATTTTTTAAATGCCAATGCATTTCTGAGTCGGGCTATGTCAGGCGTCCGGCGTTGTCCGCGGCGCCCTCTCTCATAGCAACAGCATAGCAACCGGAGCATGTGGTGCGAGATAGTGCAGGAGAGGGTAGGTGCAGTGCTTCGCCGCTCCTTCTCTCGCCGTTCGCTATCCCTCCTCCCTGCGCCCCAATCTCCCGTCCGCTCGCTCCTCACTCTCGACCGTTCGCTGGCTGGGCGCCTCTCAAGAACATCCGGAAATGTGTGCTCGAGACGCCGCTGTGAAACGCCAACGCCGAGGCGAGAACGCTGGCGCCCCAGTCTCCCGTCCGCTCGCGCCTCACTCTCGACCGTTCGCTGGCTGGGCGCCTCACAAAGCGATGGCAGAAGTCGGTGAAGGCGAATGTCTGACGGCGACGGTACCCTCTCTCGGTGCAAGAAATGCATTCGCATTTGCTCACGATTCCCTTCGTGGAGGTGGGGGCATTTTTTAGGGGCGTAGCTCCTCTTAGTCTAACCTTGTCACGTCTCCGTTGTCCGGCGTAAACGGATCTCCCGTATAATGCAATAGAAGCCGCTGTCTCATAGAAGCACATACAAACTGCAGTTCAGATCGATATTCTAGACGGCGCTGTACACAATCTGTGTCGTCATAGCCATTTCTCGTCTCATTTCCTAGATGGCGTTGGTCCAATAGAATTGTGTGCAATATGGCGCTTGTGTGAATTGACACTAGATGGCGCTGGAAGTGCCGCTGCTCTGCGATTGGCTGCTGCGCGGGCTGCGCGGGGAGCGAGCACCTCTCTCATTCTCCTGGATCGTCGCCGTACGTGTCGGATCGTTGGCGGAGCATGGACGATGCGCAGCGGCGGGCGCTCGCTTGGCGGCAGCCAGGCGGATCCCGTGACGGTGCGCGCCAAGGACGCCGCTGCGAAACGGGCTCAACGAGAAGCGAATCCCGAGACCATGATTGCTTCAGGAGCTTCGCCCAAGCTCTTCATCATTCACCCGTGGATATGCTGTAATTTTTTCTTTATTACCTCGTTCAACATAGCACAGAAAGGTCAAGGTACACGCACTACATGAGCGGGGAGAGGTTCTTCGCAGTACGCTCCACATGGGTTTCCTCCGCGCATGCGTGGTCGTAGCCTAGCAACGGAGACGCGCCTTGCGAGCGCGGCCGAGCACAGGAATGTCGGGCATTTGGTAGTGCGGTAATGCGGTAGTACGGTCCCTAGAATATACTCACCATAGCGGTAGTGTCGCTCGGTTGCTGTTACTACGCTCAGCACTTGTTGAGAGCAGATTTCGTGCCACTTTTCCTGCAGGGCGCTGTGGAGCCTGCAGTGGCGACAGCATCTGAAGAAGATGCATAAGGAGGCACCTGCAGGACTTCTGAGTAGCGACTGACATTTGCGGGCGGTAGATGCTGCTGTATTTACGGCATTTACCGTATGAAGGTGCTACGGAGGTGCTGAAGTGCAATAAAAACTCAGAGTCCCTTATGCATTTGGCTGAGACGACTGGAAGGTAAAAGCCATTAAGACGATGTTCTAGATGAATTACCGACCCCATCAAACGCTCACGTTAAAAGGCGTAGTTGGTGCATAGCTTTGCAGGTCAAAATTTCAGCACAAACGAGGACAAATTACAAAGAGATGAACGAGCCCTGCCGCAGTGCGCGTGTTCGTCCTGGTTAGCGCTGAAGTTTTCACCTTCAAAATGTACTGAAGTGACGTTTGCCTCAGATGGAGTGGAGTAGCACAAGTACAGACCCTTAATAGTTTCATGAAGTAAGGTGCATGGGTCGCGGGCGGCTGCGGATGCCTACGTGCAGCGCATATTATCGCCCATCGTAGTAGCTGCACGCCCAATACTTCTTTCAAATGTGTCCGCGTGGAAGCCTTCGTCTCTTTTTATTATTCTTCTAAGCTTGATTTCGGCTGTTGTTGAGCGACACTATTAAAAAGGTTGGGTCCTCATAACCGTCGGCCAGCGCGCACTGCCCATATTTTCCAAGGCCAGGCGTTTGCGTGAAGTGGGTGCCAGCGCGCGCTGCCCATGGTTGCCAGGCGTGGCCACGCATGCGCAAAGCTGACCCATGTGAAACGTACTGCAAAGAACCTCTCCCACATCAGTGAGGAACTAAAGCTCGTAGCATCTTATCGCCCGATAAGCCTTACCAACGTAGATTACAAGATATTGATGAAAGTATTGGCAAGAAACACCAAAGTGTAATTACAGCGCTTATTGGGACTCATCAAACACGTGGTATAAAATGGCGTAGTATTGCAACGAACCTTCACATCGCACGAAGTGTGTTTGAAGTTTGTGATGTGGTTGGCGATCACGCAGTAATGGTCCAATTGGACCTTGTGAAGGCATTCGATCTCGTTGCCCATGATGTCTTTTTTTCTGTACTACAGTATCTGTACACATGCAGTGTAATACCAGGTGACGGTGTGAAAATGGAATATGCGAACTGTCCGACTAGAATAAGTGTCAATGGGGAGCTAACTGACACTGTATCTGTGTGTTCTTCAGTTCGCCAAGGGCGTCACTTATCAGCTTTGCTTTATGTGGCATATACTGAGCCCCTGTGTTTGTCTATAATACAAAACAAAATATAAACGGACATAGCTTGCTGTCAGCTCAGGTAAATGTGCTCGCTTATGCTGACAACATCGCTGCGCTGTTTTTTTTGCTCCAAAAAGATAGTATCATTGAGACCACAGCTGTCATTGAAAAGGTTCGCTCTTACACGGGCTGTTAGATAAACTGGCAGAAAAGTGGTGGGTTTTGGCAAGGTGGTGAGATATCACGCCAGGCGTTTTTCACGCATGTGTATGTACTCTGTACCAACAAAATAGCTTGGTGTGCCACTTGAAAAGTATCAAAACACTGATGATCATTGGTTGGAACAAAGTCAAAGCTAGGAGAAACATGCCGTGTTAGGCAGTTATGTATGTTTTCGCGTGCTACTATGTGCAATGTGTTTCCTCTGTCGCGCGTATAGTATATTATGAATGTATTAAGTGTCTCACGTTCTAGTATCCAGAAGATACCTCGTGTTTTTACAGTTTTGAGTTGTGCATCAAATTGGCAAAAATCAGTCGAACTAACTTATTATTTTCGGTTAAATGCGGAGGTGGTGGCCTTGTCCATTTATGTCTCTGCCAAATTGTCCCTAGATATATGTTTCTTGGGGACATGAATGTTACCTTTTTACGCAGAGTAATATAAACTTGGCCTCGCAAATTATTTCCCGAATTGATTATTTCTTCAAGTGGCGACATGCGGGGTCCTCTAAATGGATACTTGAAGGAAGCATTGCTCTCGTAAAGAATGTTGAGAGTGAGATTTTCTTCAGAATACTTGAGCGGTGTTTCATAAAGACGCTTTAAAAGGATTTAATTGATGTGCTCCTCCCGACACGTATTTACCGTGTGCCATATCATGGATACCCAGGGCAAAATATTCAAGAAAGAGTCGAGAAAAATGCCAGTATCTTCAACAGTCAAAAACGCATTCTTCAAATTATATACAAACAGTGTAACCGTAAAAAGAAGCTTCAGGAAAAAGGCATATTTGTTGCTTGGACAACTAATTGCCTCCTTTGCAATAAGCCAGAGGATTAGAATAACAGGGAGCTGAGCTAGTTGGTAAGTGTTGTACTGGCATCGCGCCTGATGATTGAAGCATGGCATATCGAGAATAGTGGTAGCGCATGCGTGAGCCAACCGTCGATTAACTTGCATAAAGATGAAATCAAATGCCACGTAGACCGCCACGCGTGCCGGATTGATAGGTTCGCCTGTTGCGTGGGCGTGCGCAGATAAGTTTTCGTGCCTTCTTTCTTTTCAGCCGTTGTGCGTCTCTTCAGTTGTTAGTCGGCGTTTGTGGCGTCCTGACTTCTTTCTTGTGTCCGTGTTTGCACGCCCCGTCTTTTTAGAATGAAGCCAGAGGACATTGAACATGCAATTCTAAAATGCCGGGATGCGGTATTTTGTTAAGATGTCCTCCAGCGCACTATACAAGAACAGCTCCCACTAGAGGATTTTCGCATAAGGTTCTTACCAGTAGAGACTCCATATGATATAATTATTCTTCTGGATCTCCAGGGATTGTGGAAAACGACAATGCCAGTTCGTGTTGCATATGTTCACGTAAGATCTTCTACCGACAACATTATGGACAGTTTAGTTCAAAGGCAGATATTTTTAGGAGCCCAGCCTGGACCACGAGACTGGGTCACTGTCCTTGATGTTCTTTTAGATATGAAAACCTAGGTATGGTTGAGCTACTGCGCCATGGTCACACACTCTGGAGGCGTTACAAACGCACCTTTTATATCTGACACTTTCCTTTCAGAGTGCTCTTTGTCGGCGGGATGGTGTCGCCATCTGGGAGTGGTAAAGTCAAGTAGTGCATCATGACAGTGGCCTCCGCGATTAGCTCCGGCAAAGCATCATTGCTAGGCAGCCAATTCGGCGCGTTTCCAATAGGAGAGGTGCAATTTCGTCAACGCCATAACATACCGTGGCGTGGCAACTTTAGCCCAATCGTCGACCTCGCTCATAGCATCCAGCCACACCAAAAATAGCTCTGCGACGCACGCCTGCCTCGCTTGGCTGTAACACCGCGTTCGCCGCTTACTCTCGCCCCGAGAAAAAAATAACGGCTGGGCTACAGCGGATACACAAGAAGCGTTGCGTTTCCCTCTACGGCGGCTGTAATGTTCAATTACTCTTTAATATGCCGCGGGATGGCGACCTTAGCCCTTGTTCTGCGTCCACTAAGCGCTGCTCTCATGGCTGTCAAACCGCTTTTTATGATTAGGCACTCCCCGTTAACTACTACAGCTACCACAAGGGTTTGTTCAATTATTCATAATGGACGTTAGTCGTCGGGTTAAAGATGTACCGCCAACTGCCAACGTGGGTACATCCACGTTAAGCGGTGCTATATCTGCCACACACCAATAGGCACCGTTCACTCACCAGAGGGAGCTGCTGTCGCTTGCACTAGCCCGTCCGCAGTTCGCTGACATTGGCTGATATTGGCCACTTGTACAAACTCTCATATCAATGTGCAGTAAACATTGAACTACTTTAAAGACGCGTTTTACTTCCGTGTCATGCCAATTGCTATGACGGAGGGATCAACCAAGCTTTTTTTTGTAGCGTTGGCTACACTGGCCTAGCCAGAGCCGATTTCGCGTGGATCCTCATGAGCCGCGCTGCGCATGCGCAAGGATCAGTGATGGCACACAGCTGGCTCACCGAAGCCGGCATCTCACGCGCTTTCCGCCACCGCCGCGCGCGACTCGCCGCTCCTCTCCTGGTGTGCGCGTTCGGGAGGAGTGGCGTCGTAGCCGCGGCAGACACACTGGCAACTGCGTACGCAGACTCCGCCACCGCCGCTGGTGGTCTGCGCATTCGAGAGGAGTCACGTCGTAGCCATGGCAGACACACTGGCGTCGGGGCGCACGCAGCTATTAGCCTTCGATGTGCAGTCGCCGTTTGACGCTGCACTGGCGCCGCTTGATAGCGCCCCTGACTGGCGTTTGCAGGTGGGTGACGCCATGGAGGAGATCGCAAATACTGCTCAACGGCGCAGAAAAGCCGGGAAGCTTATCTTATCGGATCCCGAAGTAGTTGCCTGGCAATTAGCGGTTCAGCGTACGAAGAATGAACAGAAGAAGGCTAATAATCCTAGACAATCTGGAAAGCTAAGAATAATAAGCTGAACCTTTGCTAACGCTACGTATATCCTGCAGCAGCCGAGGTAAGCCCCTGCATTTTTTTCTGCTTGTCTTTCTTTCTATTTGTTTCTTTCTTTGTTCGTTTTTCTCTCTCTATACTCATCATTTTGCATCCCACCCTAGAGAAGTCGGCGCACGAGTTCTGGGAGCAATTCAGAAGATGAAGTAGAGGAAGAAGATAGCGCGTGCTGGTGCATGATGATGATCATTTTTGTTCAACCGTCACGGACTGATTTTCGGCTTCAATAGCTCCGCTTTTAAAAGCGTGGAGCAAGACATGTACTCGCGTAAATAGGCTTTGCGCCATCTGCGTTGCCGCCGTCTCATGCGTGGTCTGCATCATCCCTCTTATCCCCGTGTTGATGGCAGAGCCGACCAGGTGGAGTTGCGAATCTGAAATTTTATGCAGTGTTTGCATTGAATTAAGGTTTTGGAGGCCTGCAGTGACTGTTGATCTTTTAAGCGGCCTTTTAGATGCGAAGGCATCTCTTGCTCGGGGGTATGTTCCACGGCGTGCTAGTCCGCACTCACACTACGCTCGCGCAACTCTCCTCCTTCCCTCTCTCCAACAGGTGCGCGTTACTCTCTCCACTTCTCTACCAGCACCTGCTTGCGCTTCTCCAGAATTCTCGCTTCTGCTCTCGCGGCGCATTCGCTACTCTCCTCCTCTAGGCTCCTCTCATTCACGTGGTAGAGCGCTGCTTGGGTTGACTCCTCTGAAATGCGGGCTCGACATGCCGAAATTCTCACCTGCGCAGCGCCGCAATTAGCGCCAGCGCATGCGCGTCCCTCCCCCTCTCTCTCCTCTGCTACGCTGCTCCCCTCTCATGCGCATGTAGACCGCGTTCCATGCTCGCCCTGTGAGAATTACCGGTCAGGCTAGAGGGAAGACACGACGCGCGTAGTGTTCCTCTTCGCGTTCCACGACGCGAGGTCGGTGGCATGCCCAACGAACGCCAACGGAACGCGATCGCGTAACTTCTCCTGCTTCGCATCGCCTCATGGTCCCCTTTAGCGGGAGAAGGTTTTTATGTCATTCAGCACGCCTTCGTAAGGTGTAGTTTTAGAAGTCATGCGACAGCTTAACGTAAAAGGCTTGGCACCCCAGCCTTGCGCTATTCCTTTCGCACTGTGATGTTGGGTGCATCAGTGCTGAAAGACTGTATATTTCCAAGCGGACAACGACAACACTGCCGGCCGTGGCGGCGGCCCAGCCGGGATCGTCTGCTTTCCTTTGTCTTCCAGGCATTATTTGATGAACAAACGAGCTGAAGCTTGACCGAACCAGCTGGCGGGAGCCTTCATATCTAGTTTCAAAAATGTAGTGTAACTGCAGCTCGTAATTTTTTCATTCTCCATGAAAAAGAGGTGCCGTATATGTTCCCTATAATAAGAGAGTCGGAGCATTTGATTGAAGCGTCGCTCGAACCCCCATACGCGAGCATGCTGACATGCGCAAAAATTACTTCTGAGTGAAAGCCAATTTCACGGAAACGCGTGCGCAGGTACCCGTCGCACCCAGCCGCTGCTCTCTCGAGTAGTCCGGCTTTATGTTATTGCTGAATGTTTCGTGAATGCTGTGGTAGAGTGTTGTGTTGCCTACTTTTACTGTCCAGCGCATAGAGATAATATACTGACTCTAGAGGAAAAGCTCCCCATAGGGCCCATGCATTGAAACCTGTCACCGCATCGGTTCCGCCATGATGGAACAAACCGAAGGTTGCCAAAATCTGAGACGCTCGCTATATTTGGCGACAGTAATCAGTTTTATTCTACCAACCTAAGTCAGGTACGCGCTGTTGGCGCTTTGTCAGGGAACATCTGCTGTGGTTTGATGCGTGAAGCCGTGCGTTTGTGCAGCGTTGTCTGTGCAACTGGCCCCAATTGATAAAAGGTAAAACTTCCACATGTTTGTGCATGGTTTTTACTAGGCACGCCCTACCAATAATGCAGAACAAATGAAGTTTCTCAGTTCGTTGGCACAAGGGTCAGTCACCGGAGGGTCACTCACCGGAAGCAAAGAGCGTAGGCTGTGGTCACGTGGTGCTTCGACTTTGCAATGACGAGACACCTTTATCCACATTTTTGCAGCTAATTGCTGCTGTACTTCAGCTCAGAGAGCCATAAAGCAGAAAAAAACATCGAGAACAGCGCGCAGCGGCGAATATCAGTGAGACCTCACCCGAAAGCTTCAATAAAAACTAAAGTTGCACGGCACAAAAAGTTTTATTGGCGTTAAAAAGGCTGAAAAAAATTCGGTTGCGCCCAGCTGGTACGTAACATTTCATCTTTTTGCCGTCCGTCCAGGTTGGCACTGAAGTTTTCAGCTTGATAGAAAGAAGGTGTCACATAAAATCGAGTTGTTAGTACGTGGCGACAGAAAATGCACACAACGGGACACAATGACAACTACGGTATACGCGAGGTAAACGAAGTTTCAGCGGCTTTACCACGACGCACGAACCGGCGCAATCGGCCGCAAGCACACACTCCCGCCCTCTCCAGTGCCGATGTTGATATGGTGGCGCCATCTAGTAAATCAGCGTGGAAACGCTCCTTTCCGCGCGCAGTAAATTGAATAAATAGCCTTGGATTCTTTTGTAAAAGATTCAAAATAAACGCAAAACAATGTCCGCACGTTTTTAGGAGCGAAGCTCCCTAGACCCGCATTCCGCCGTCGCCGTTGAAGCTCTCTTCTCTTAGGGGCACTAAAGGCAAATAACAATTTATGTCAGAGTGAAAGGTAAATGTGCGAGAACGCCTAAAACGTCAATAGTATCAACAGCCGTGCTCTAGTAATCAAGAAATTAAGGTGAATGTAGGACACGATGTGCGCCATGAGCGGGACATTTTGGAAATGACGCGAATGACGTCAGAGAGTCCCGAGTACAATTAACCACTGATAATCGAACTAGTTGCAATAAAAAAAGAAACTTCCGTGCATCACACGACGTAGCAAAATGCTGTTTGTTCGTTTCTGTTTGACTCATGAAAAAAGAACCTCCTGGCGCTACCATGGGGAAGGACGCGAGTGGTTCAAAAGTTCCGTTTTCACCCAGCTGCGCGTCATAGTGGTAGTTTCGGTATGGCGTACTGCTGCGTGTGCTTGGCTCTCGCGTGTCGATACACTACTTTTGCTGCTGCTGGCCAAGCTAAGCTCCGTTACAGTGAACTATAGAGTTTCTGAGTGGCCCGTGGCTGCGTCTTGGCAAGGTTGAAGGCTGCTGTTGTACAAGAAACCGTAGCTTCGGCGGCCGGGCAGTAAAGGCGGGCAAATTTGGGCACTGCAACTGCTACCTCAGAAGTTCCGTTCAGGCGGATGACTTGAAGTGCGCTAGCGCCGTGGGGGCCACTAAAACGTTATTGTCTCTCAAAATAAGCATTTCCTTGGCATGAAACAACCACTTCGAGGTTTCTGCAACGGCTATTTCAACAATCAACATTGACTTAGTATTCGCATTTAGTGTCCATTAAGCATCGATTTCGGTTGCAGTGCCCGGTGATTTAAGGGGCAATGTTTAGGCCTTGAGCGGCTTGGTTCTAGCGCACCACAAATTCGAGGTTAAAAGAAATGACACCCACCATTATAGCGCACTACAGACGTTTTGTCGATGGTAGTAGCAGATGGTCTTCCCACCCGGCGCCGGCGAAAAAAGGCGTTCCGTCGCCGCCGTCTAAGGTCCTCGCCCAATAACCGCTCGCACCCTGCTCCCGCCTGTCTCCCTCTCCCTGCGCTGTGCTCGCCGCACACATTCGCTCAGTCGTTCCCGCCACCGAGAGCAGCAGACGCTCTCCCCACCCGCTCCCCACCCTACCACCTTCGTGAAAGCCAGCAGCGAGATCAGGCGCATAGGCGCATAGTCAGGCGCATAGTCGCTTGCGTCTCATTTCTAAGGATCTTTGCTCGTCGGTCGTATTCGCACACGGAAAAACTGCTAGTTTTTCTTAGTTTTTTCTGTCTCATCCACTAGTGTCTATTTAAACAAGGTGATATCCGTGACAAAATTACGTCACTGAAGTCTTCGTGGACCGTGGCATAAAACACTTTTGTGTTTATAAACTTTGGTTTGTTGTGAGCGCTCGTCTTGTCTAGTTCTTGTGTATGTTGTGTGTTTTGCGCATACAAGTACAGTCTTAGATCGTTACAAACGCGCCCTAGAATCTGTGCTTCCAAACGAAAATATTTGTTAAGCTTTGATCCGCCTTTTTTGATGCAGTGGCTGGTCGTGATGGTGCTGGATCATGGCCGAGGCCTTTGTCATGGGTCTTTAAACCAACGACCCATTACCCAGATCACATGGTGTGAAATGTGCTACGGTTATACGCTTCTGCCACGCAATATTGCATTGTTAAGGTGTCTTTTCGCCCAACTTGACATCAGTATTGCCGAAGCATCGAAATGCTCCGGCATTTTTATTGTGCAAGTGCTTCTTTAGGTTTGATATGGCGGGTACTGAGAGCGTTGTATGACGCTAATTTTGGCGCATCTTTAAAGTAATATGACAACAATGACAACGTTCCAAGATGTCAGCGTTCTAGTCATTAGCGCACTCGCGGCCCAGCTTTTCTACTAGAGTCAGTATATTAACTATATGGGGGTACAGCGGGCCAAATCTTTCCCTAAATGGCTACTTTTTCGCGCGTCAGCGCCTTGTGATGGAGCGAAGTAGCAAACAAGAGAAGGTGAAGCGTTTGTCCACAAAGCGCGCTAAGCTGGACCCGTTGCCTGCTGGTTTGTTTCTTCTTAAAGACGTCATCCCATACAGACCACTTCAGACGATACATGTTTCTCGGCGTATCATTAGTGTCGGCTTGTGCCATATTTTTAATTTTTATTTCCTCGATTGCTCACTCTGTCCATCTGAAAGCATAAAATACGAGCGAAACTTCGCCTACTGGCGCTCTCTCTTTGCCTGAAGTGCACCAGTATGTGGTGATGTCCTTAAGAAGGCCATCGGAAGGACATCTTCCCCTGCGCTGTAAATCACACTTTGAAATGGAATACCAGTTAGCCCGTTCTCACACCTTGCTTAAGAAGGAAGATCCTTGCACATAGGTCTCGAACACCCGGCCCGCGGACTGCACGGGGCCTGCTGACCTCTTGCTAGAGGCCCCGCCCGCGCATGACTGTCTTGATCCCATATATTTCTTTATCATTTTCGTTGTTTGTTCATAAGCTGCACAGGCGTGAGTGGTCTCAAGCATGTTTTTCGTGAACCACCACTATGCGGTCACCATGTGTTAAAACATAACGGTGGAACAAAAAGTGTATCTCAGAATCGGCCATTCTGGATACCAGTGCAGATATTTTTCTCGAATGCTGTCGCCAAATTCACTGCAGAAATGCTCATTCCAACTTGTCTCCTTCATATGGAGCGGGGCAGAAAAATAACGAGGCTCGCACACGCTCGTTAAAGATTCTGGCTCCTGTACATACATTTATTGTGGCTCTACAGCGCAACAAAGCGCCTACGAGTTATAATCGGTTAATCTGATTGCTTCGAAGTCGCAAGAATGCCAGGCTGCCGCTTTCTTCACCGCACAAACCGGCAAGAAAACAAAAGAGGCAGGTCCAAATCTGCGACTTGCTAAACTGGATATGAGACACTGTTTTCGATGACCAGATTTTCCTTACACCCGATTGCATTTTCATAGCACAAAAACATGTATTGTCAGAAAAGCTTGTATTCTTGGACCACGAACATGTGCCCAAAGTTACACTCGTTGCAAAACGACTGAATAATCGTCGAGCGTATAAACGTTAGCGCCCGTAGAAAGTGGCAATACACATGAAACGCGTCGGCAGTTCAATACGATTCATTATGATTTTTAGAGTAACATGACGTTCCAGAATGCACATCCATATTCCCGTCAGGCACAAAATCTAGCTATATAGCGTAATTATGAACGTCAGGAGGAATAATTCTGCTGTTGAGTTTACCGCGGCAAAACGCTGGTGGGAAACGCCATGCCTCGCACAAGACGCGCGAAGAAGCGGGCGTAAGGCGGGGCTGCTCGAGAGCGCGCAATAAAAAAAGGAATAAGTGTTCAACCAGGGCAACACGGGTGTCGGCCTCTTCTCTGTCGCTAGATTATTGATGCCGAAAACCCGGGAGAAGGCCGACATCCTACGTACCGTACCGAGGATGGACAAGCTACGTAGGCATCGAGGCGCCCTTCGCGGTGCCACTACCCGACTGCTGTCCGAGGCCACCCAGATCCTCCTGCAAGGCACAGTACCGTCTTCCGCCGACTTGCAGGAACTTATCGACGGGCTTCGCGACAAAGACACAGCTCTTTCCGAACTGGACAAGCAGATCGCCGACGCCCTTGACGGTGAGGAGTTCGACGAGGAAATTATGGGTGATCGGGATTACCATGAGAAGATCGTGAAATTCATGAGCAGGCTTCGGTCCGCGATAAACGCGCATGCAGCGGTTGGTTCTACCATCACCGAAACCAACCAGCCGAGGCATGCGGGTGCAGTTGATGGCGCCAGCAGCTCCATGGGAGCTGCCCACTCGGAGGCCATCGGCCAAGACCTCGCCGATCCCACTAGACCACGAGCACCGGGTTTGCGAGTCGCCTTGCCGAAACTTCAAGTGCCCGTCTTCAGCGGAGAGAACCGTGCGTCGCAGGGGTTCTGGGAGCACTACGAGGGGACCATTCACACGCACCCCGATCTCACCGGTATCGAGAAGTTCAAGTACTTGAAGATGTACTTGGCCGGCGCTGCGAAGCGGGCCATTGAAGGAATAAGCCTTACAGAAGAGAACTACAACATCGCCGTCAAGGTGCTCACCGAAAGGTTCGGGCGAAATGATCTTCTCATCGACGACCACATCGACAGCCTCCTTGCCATCGAACCAATCGAGACATCGTCGAAAGTAGCAAGGCTGCGTGACCTGTACGAGCAAATACAGTTCAGGACCGACTCTTTGGAAAGTCTTGGCATGCCGTCTTCAGAGTACGCGGTTTTTTTGCACCAGGTGCTGATGCGCTCATTGCCAGAGGACCTGGCGGTCCAGTACCGAAAGCGCACAAATACCGGCGCAGACGCCGCGGACTCTGCAGTCCAATCGAGAGACGAGCAAGTCAAGGCAATCTTGAAGTTCCTTCAAGTGGAAGTCGAAAGTAGAGAGGAGAGTCGAGCGTCACGCGAGAAGGCCACTTCAGGGAGACCGTCGACGAACCGCAAGGCTGCGGACACCTCAGCACCGCCGCATCTACCGTCCGCTCTAGCCCTGACAGCACGGTCATCATCGCCAGGTGACACTTCAAGGCCTGCACAGACAATATGTCCCCTCTGCGGCATCTCAGTCCACTTGACGCGTGATTGCCGGGCCGCGCTATCCGCAGAAGAAAAGCACCAGCGCCTTTCCAGCAATAGCTGCTGCTTCAGGTGCGGGAAGCAAGGGCACATTGCTCGCAAATGCCGAACCGCAGCCTGGCTTAAGTGCGACCGAAGCTCGGGACGCCATATTTCTGCTCTGTGCGACATCTGGGGCCGACAAAAATCCGACAGTCCACAACCGACGAGCTGAAACCCGAGAGGCGGCCACACAGCGAGAAAGGCACGTAACAACGGCTCCTGCTAGCAGCACGCGTTGGTCGTCGGTGTTGCTACAAACAGCCACGGTGTGGGTATCCGGAAACCGTGGATATGTGCCAGTGCGACTGCTGCTTGACAGCGGCAGCCAACGAACGTTCATCCGAAAAGACTTGTCCCAGCCGCTTTGCCTGCCTTCCACTGGATATGAAGAGATGGATGTCTATACATTCGGCGGGTCAAAACACCCATGACATTACCAGTGCCGAAGGGTGAACGTCACACACTGTGTCCGTATTGAGCCGATCGTCGTCAATCTTGAAGCTCTGGAGGTGCCAGAGGTCTGAACCGTAAAGGGTCCAGCTTTAGAGCCAAACGTCAAATATGATGCGTGACCGCAATCTGGCCTTTGCTGACGAAGTCCAAGGGGTCCCGACGGCACTACTCTTTCCGCATAGCCTTCTTTGAAGTACTCGTTGATGGTGGCATGGTACTCCTTCAGAACGTCTGGGTGATGCTCGAACCGCTGAAGCTGACGCTTGAGCCTGGTTTCAGCCACACTTCGGTTAGTACAAGACGTGAGACCTGGCGTCTTGATGATGAGCGGCACTACGTAGCGCCCTGCGCTCTTGTGTATTGCGCTAGCGAAAGTGGACGAGCGCTGGGTGTTGGCTGACGTCGTCTTCTTGTCCGTCAGTTATACCGATGGCGTCCAGGCGCCGCATCTCTGATACGTCTCCAGGTCGGACTTCAGTGCGCCAGTCGCCAGAACAAGCCAGGAAGAAGGCAGTTGCACTGATGTTACGCGGTGTCGAAGGATGGTAGACGTTAGCGTACATTCCTTGAATGACCCAGCCAAATATGGTCTCAACTGCACACACATTGTCGGTGAAGCGCTCGACGCGTCCGGTCACTACCCTCCAGTAGTGGTCTGAACCGATAAAAACGCTTATCGTACAGTCTTTAGGTTGGTTTCCTTGAACTTCAAGTAGTACAGCTCACTCTCCAGGCTTCTCAGAGTAACCGCCTGGAGTTTGAGGTTTCTCGGCAACGCCTCCCAAAGGCAGGCATCCTTGTCTGGGCTGCTGACGTCACTGGAAATAGATCACGCGGAGAGATACTGGATTAAGTTTGTTCAGAAAACCGCATTATCAGTAGAGGTCGCTACAAAGCACGCGGGTCAGCCGTTGCCAGCACGTTCAAGTGTCGTTGCGCTGCGGCCGGATATTGACCAGGATGAATTGCTCAGATTTGGAAGCTGCTTACACGAACTTCAGAGACCAGAGGAACTTAAAGATCCCATCATATTACTAAGTGACAACGTGTTTACACGGCTCTTGATATCCGCTACACTTGTCCGTCTTCTACATGCCGGAGTACAAGGTACGCTTCTGGACCTCCGATCAAGATTTTGGATTTTAAAGGAAAGACGAACCGTGAAGAAAGTGCTTCAGTTGTGCTTGGCATGTCGCCGCCTACGTTTGCATCCAACGTCAGCCCCATTGGCACCACTACCGAAAGACCGCATAATGGAGGCGTCACCGTTCGACGTAGTAGAAGTCGACTTTTGCGGCCCTCTTTATTACCGGTATAGTCGACAGTCTACGAAGCTATATATTGCTGTCTTCTCCTGTGCGGTGACACGGGCGGTGCTTCTAGAATTAACTTACATCAAGGCGTGGCATTCCATCTACAGTTTACTCGGATAACGCCAGGACATTCCTCAACTGTTCCGAACGACTGCGATCGCTGCTCAGCGAGAGCGTCCAAGACCACGCAAGTGCCCACCGAATGAAGTGGAAGTTCATCGCCGAACGAGCTCCGTTGTGGGGAGGTTTTCTGGGTGCGCGTCATCAGCACAATTAAGAATGCGCTCAAGCGCTACCTTGGACGAAGCAGCCTCAGTTACGAAGAACTGCTCATTGTGTTGGCTGAGGTACAAGCGATAGTCAACTGTCGCCCTCTGACGCAACTCTGCGAGGACACGGAGGATGCAGAGGCGCTGACGCCATCGCACTTCTTAATTGGCAAGCGTGCCGTGGGGCTACCAGCAAAGACCAGCGGCTTTTTGCCTAGCTCTACCGCACCTGACTTGCGAAGGCGGGTGAAATACAGAGACGAGCTTCTGCACCGACTGTGGAAACGGTGGAAGAAGGAATATCTGCTTCTCCTGCGCTTCCGCTTCATCACTGCCCGCCGTCGTCTTCGTCCCGGCGCGTTGGTGACTTGGTGATTGTTAAGGACGACAACGTGCCAGTGCTGCAATGGAAGCTCGGCAGAGTGGTCGAGGCGTTTCCAGGCCGGGACGGAATCGAGAGGTACTTCAAGATTGCATTCTCAAACGGTCAATAAGTACGTCGCGCCGCTCAACGGTTGCACCCTCTGGAGGCAAGCGACCACACCGCGGCCCCGGGAGGATGTTGAGTTTACCGCGGCAAAACGTTGGCGGGAAACGCCATACCGTGCACAAGACGTGCGAAGAAGCGGGCGTAAGGCGGGGCTCTCGAGAGCACGCAATAAAAGCAGGAAAAAGTGTTCAACCAGGGCAACACGGGTGTCGGCCTCTTGTCTGTCGCTACATATGCGACGAGACTAGGCCATAACATCCATATTATATATGGTTTCTCGCCCTCTCTAGGTAACAAAGGCCAGCCGGTGACAAAAATCACATCGTAAAAAATGATGTTAGTGTGTGAATGTGCGAATTTGGCATATTTGAGAGAACCTCGCATAATTGGCAGAACAGCATAATGCAGCCCGACCAACGTAGACAGTAAAACGCCGCACATTGCTCGTAATGCATCGTAATTCAGGCGTGTACTATTTAAAAACGCCAACAGCGCTTGCTTATTGCGTGTCGCACAGGTTTTGTTTTACCACGGGCCTAGGCGGTGCCGCAGGGTCTAAGCTCAAGCAGTGTTGCAAAATAGCTCTGCCTTCTCGTCGTACTGTGAATAACCACACATGACACGATTTAAGACTTCGTGGGTACACATGTACGAATAGAGAGCCTGAATGTTTAATTTTTTACTTGAAGTGGTCTTGCATAGGCAATGTCGAGTCGGGTCCGGTGGATACATATTAAAATTTGCATGCGTAAAGGTTGCATGACTGGTTCATTCCACAATGATCCTGCAGACTCCAGGCAAATGCCCACCCCACAGTCACTGCTTTATTATTGAAAAAGTGATATAAATTTTCTCAGCATCAAGTGCTATATATTGCTAACCTCAAGCTTATACGGGAGTTTGAACTATATTGCCATGGCCATTCCCGCTGCAGGTTAAAATGTTTTACAGGAATAGCGATTTTGCCAATAACTTAACGAGCAACGGATGAATATTTCATGATAATGACACAATGAACCCTGCGCTGGAATTTCCCCTCTTTTATGACGACCAAATTACTGCAACGCTAGAATTGCGGCACTAAGCTATAGTTGCGGTATGAAGGTAACCTGCTCTTTCAATGCGCTGCGTCAGCACTAACGTCAGCACACACGCAGATGGGTGCAAAAAGAAAGATAGTTCTTCGGTATCTACATGTGCCGGCGCTTTTTTTTAAAGCTAATGAGTCAATAAATATATTTATTCGAAAAAAAAGCTTGTTTATTATCTACCCCTTTCTTGCGGAAGGAAATCTATTGGACAAACTGGAAAGTGCATCAACGCATGACTGCGCGAGCATAACTATAGCTGCAAGCAGATCACTCACCCCGGAAACTTGGCTACTCACTGCAACAAGTGTCAATGTCATCCGAAATTTCATAACACTGCCATTGTTTCATGATGTAATATCTCAAAAGAAAGGGTAATCATCGAAGCCTTCGAAATGCCTGGCACCGGCGGTGATAGCTAACAGAAGCGGAAGCGTCATTCCTTCAGGGCAAGGAAGCAGATAGACCTCGAGACACGTGGGTGCCGGATTGAGGATGACTCCTCTCTTGATGTGTTTCTTGCGCATGTGTGAGTGCTTACTTTTTTGTTATGTTGTTCCCGGCCCGTTTCGTGTGTGTATGTATTTTGTCCTGATTCTGTAAAAATAAACAGTTGATAATCCGCGCTTGTGCTGTCCCGTGTCGTTCTCTCTACGTAGCTTTCGTCTACTTTTTGCGCGATTAAGTTTACACTATGAACAACCAACTGGCACCCACCCTGGCTCTTCTCACATCCAATGGTCCACATTTTGCGAGTCTCCTTCAAAGACGTCTGGTTCGACAGTATGTCGTAAAAGTTTTTCTTGGCTAAGTGACTGGGGCAACGTTCTCATTACTTCAGTTTGTTGCATCATGCACCGTTGTTATTGAGCTATAGCAGTCCAAACCATGCTCACCTCCGAAGGTGCTTCCACCTTTAAGGCGCCACGGTGAATGGGTTCCAGAACGAGTTCGCACTGTGTCTGGAGCTGCAGATTCACTTTCACCAATCCTGCTTGCACAAGGGCTTGATGGTCCATTGGTGTGGTGATGTCAGAGAATTGTCGTAGCAAAGCCGCGAAGTGTTCATTGGAAACCGTAGCACAAGAGAGGGCTAAATCTGTGGTTCCCGGCGCAGCAATGCCTTTCACAGAAAGCTGTCACGCCTAGGAGACGTTGTCGCTTGACGTCAGCAATGAGGCCATGGTCAGTGAGGAAATCAGCACCGATGATGGCAGAAGGAACGTCGGCGACAATGAACAGCCAGCGGAACGGTCTTTGTAGTCCCAGGTTGAGTGTGAGTGACCGTTGTCGAAATACTAGAATCCGCGCTTCATTCCCAGCTTGCAAGTACAGCATTGGAGTAGCGGTGCTATCCATTCATGTAGAAGGTAGAATGCTGACCTGTGCGCCTGTGTCAATTAGGAAGCGTTGCCTAGTGACCTCGTCGTTGACACAGATGAGGCGACATGGGGTGGGCCTGTGACCGCTCGTCGCCGCTAGCGATCGGCCGTACGGTATTCTGACCAGGTGCGAGGCAGGAGGCAGCGACGCGCACGAGCGCGAGAACGGCGGTGATACCAGCGGATGTGAGACTGCTGTGCTTCACTGTTGCGCAGGCTCTCGATGGATGGGCAGCGTCGATAAGATGGGGAACGGTGACTTCAACGTGAAGGAGGAGAAGCGCTCCTACGTGTAGTGGCAGCCAGAAGCTTTTCAAGTCTATCGCATAACTCAGAGACGGGAAATGATGTTGATGCTGGCTGAGACCGCTTTGTCAGTGAAGGGCAAACGGCGTGCGATGCTGAAGCCGGAATTGCAGCTGCAACTACTGGAAGTGGATTGGCAACTTCCATAACATTTTCAGCCAATGTTGGAAGCTCTGACAAATTCTGGGTTGAAGCAGTTGCCAGCACCATCTCGACTTTCTGGGGAAGCGCTGAAGGAATAGCTCACGGACGAAGGTGCTGTCCGTGGTGGAGACGCGTGGACCGATCAGATTAAGAATTCGGCGCAGTAGCTAGCATGGCCGTCGATTTCCGAGTTGTTCAATTGAGAGTAGCTGTTGCAGCCATGTGCGTTCAGACATAGCCGTGCGGTCCAGTATAGCGGCCTTGAATTCGTCGTGAGGCGCCTCTGGTAGCTCGTGCGGGAACGAATGGAGTAGGTCGTAAATCTTGTCGATGATGGCCGCTGGAAGCGCGTCGACCACAAGGGGGTACTTGCGAGCCTAGGACGTAATCTGCAGAGAGTTCAAAACGGGCCTCTGCTTGGATGAACCACGCCGAGGGGTTCCGTGCCCAGAACTCTGGCAGTCGGATGATGTTCGAAATAACCGCAGCGGTTGTAGAGGTATCGGCGTTGGCCGCGTTGGTTGAGGCTTGCTGGCGTTCGTTCCCGGAGGTTGACATGGCTCCAAGTCTTTTTCTTTCGTGTTGCACTTGATCCAAAGGACCGGGTCACCAGTTTGTGGAACACACATAAGAAAACGACTCGGCACGTCCTTCTAGTGCCGGAGCCTAAAACCAACGAACTTTTTATTTATATTCTGCGCCCCTCGTGCCTGCCTTGCTGCCGTGCCGCACGAGGTCACACCCGATCACTTCTTCCTTCACCGTGCAACCCGTCGATATCGGTGGCGCTACAGACTATCCTGTCGTCAGTGGACCGTTCGTCACAAAATTGAAGAAAGTTAGGACTGCTTGGCAACGCCCTGAAATCTGGACCGCTGGAGGCCATCTAATAACGCCGGATGGAGTCTGCACCGCAAGAGTCACCATCAATAACCGGACTTATCCTGCTGGCTTTCTAATCTTACAACATTGCTTCATGGAGGTGATACTTGGGATGGACTTCCTAAGTCACCACAGAGCCGTCATCAATCTGAGGTATGAGTAAATAACAATAACCTCAGAAAAGGCGCAGCCGCCGCACACGACGTCAGCGAACCCTACATTGTACGTGATAGAAAAACACGTCACCATTCCGCCTCTCACCAGCGTGATCATTTCCGTCGGCACCGAAGAACCAGCAGATCTTGAAGGCGTCATCGAGGGCGATCAGCACCTGCTTCTGAACCGTCAGATTTGCGTCGCGAGATGCATAGCCCAGCTGCGTGATGGCAAAGCAAAGGTAGTCCTGACAAACTTAAGCCACGAATATAGGCACCTCAACATTGGTACGACGATCGCCTAGATCAATAAATTTGTCGACTCCAGCAATGCTTTCGCCCTGTTCGATGCTACCGAACCTGCTTCGACGGATCGAGGTCCTCTACCAGATTTCGACGTTAACCCGAGCTTCCCGAAGCGCAAGCAAGACATGCTTAGAGCCCTGCTCCTGCAATTCAAGGACTGCTTCTCGTCGTCGTCAAGAATTCAACAGACCCCAGTCGCGAAAAATCGCATGATGACAGAAGAAAGTGCACGGCCAATTCGTTAGAGCCCGCACCGAGTTTACACGTTAGAATGCGAGGCCGTTAAGAAAGATATCGACGAAATGCTATGCGACGACAGAATTCAGCCGTTCGAAAGTCCGTGGGCCTCATCTGTGGTGTTAGTGAGGAAGAAGGATGGGACCCTACGTTTCTGCGTCCACTATTGTCGCCTGAACAAGACCACAAAGAAGGACGTGCGCCCTCTGCCACGAAAAGAAGACACTTAGATCTACTCCACAACACGAAGCACTTTTCGTCGATGGACGTCAAGACCGGCTACTGGCAAATAGAACTCGACGACAGAGACGGAGAAAAGACTGACTTGATATAACACCAAACTGCGTGTTCGAGTTCATGGTCATGCCTTTTGGACTTTGCTGGGCACCCGCGGCTTTTCAACGCGTTATGGATACAGTACTGGTCGGCTTAAAGTGGCACACGTGCCTCGTATACTTGGATGACGTCGTTGTGTTTGCCTCAAGCTTCAACGAACACCTCCGGTGCCTGGAAGCTGTACTTCAGGCAAGCAAGGCCTCCGGACTGACCATGAAGCCTGAAAAGTGCCGCTTCGCGTACGAGGAGATCTTTTTAAATGCGAAGCATTTCTTAGCGAACTTCTGCGACTTTGACCGTATCTATCTATCTATCTATCTATCTATCTATCTATCTATCTATCTATCTATCTATCTATCTATCTATCTATCTATCTATCTATCTAGCCGCCTACGACTTTGTGCTCTCCTGGTCGCTTGGTTAATCGAATGTGCACCAAAATTGGTATGGCGTAACATGACTGTATGACGAACATAAATGACAAGTCATAACATGAAAATCATGACACTAATGTCATGTACAGCATGATTTACATGCTACGCTCATGGTGCGCTGGCGGCCGTTTCGCTAGCTTTATATGCACCAAAATTGGTATCTTGCGACGTGACCGTATGACGAACATAAATAACGCGAGTTATCATGAAAATCATGACACGCATGTCATGTACAGCATGACTTACGTGCCACGCTCATGGGGCGCTGGCGGCCGTTCGCTAGATATGCACAGAAATTGGTATCTTGTGACGTGACCGTGTGACGAACATAAATACCACGAGTTATCATGAAAATCATGACACGCATGTCATGTACAGCATGACTTACGTGCCACGCTCATGGGGCGCTGGCGGCCGTTTCGCTAGATTGATATGCACCGAAATTGGTATCTTGTGACGTGACCGTGTGAAGAACATAAATAACACGAGTTATCATGAAAATCATGACACGCATGTTATGTACAGCATGACTTACGTGCCACGCTCATGGGGCGCTGGCGGCCGTTTCGCTAGATTGATATGCACCGAAATTGGTATCTTGTGACGTGACCGTGTGACGAACATAAATACCACGAGTTATCATGAAAATCATGACACGCATGTCATGTACAGCATGACTTACGTGCCACGCTCATGGGGCGCTGGCGGCCGTTCGCTAGCTTGATATACACCAATATTGGTCTCTTCCGACGTGACCGTGTGACGAACATAAATAACACGAGTTATCATGAAAATCATGACACGCATGTCATGTACAGCATGACTTACGTGCCACGCTCATGGTGCGCTGGCGGCCGTTTCGCTAGCTTGATATACACCAATATTGGTCTCTTACGACGTGACTGTGTGACGAACATAAATAACACGAGTTATCATGAAAATCATGACACGTATGTCATGTACAGCATGACTTACGTGCCACGCTCACGGGGCGCTGGCGGCCGTTTCGCTAGCTTGATATACAGCAATATTGGTCTCTTACGACGTGACCGTGTGATGATCATAAATAACACGAGTTATCATGAAAATCATGACACGCATGTCATGTACAGCATGACTTACGTGCCACGCTCATGGTGCGCTGGCGGCCGTTTCGCTAGCTTCATATACACCAAAATTGGTATCTTGCGACGTGACCGTGTGACGAACATAAATAACGCGAGTTATCATGAAAATCATGACACGCATGTCATGTACAGCATGACTTACGTGCCACGCTCATGGGGCGCTGGCGGCCGTTTCGCTAGATTGATACACACCAAAATTGGTATCTTGCGACGTGACCGTGTGATGAACATAAATAATAGGAGTTAACATGAAAACCATGACACGCATTTTCCTCAATGACATACAAGACGATGTATGCAGCTCTTTGCTGGCTGCTTCGCATTACATCGATTCCCACAGTGCGTGGGATCTGCCGGCTTTTTTTGGGGTCACATGATCAGCAGAGATAGTGTTCACGCAGACACACGTAAAACAGCTGCCATCACTGCCTTCCCGCGCCCCACCGATAAGAAGGCCGTACGCCAGTTTCTCGGCTTGTGCGCCTACTACAGACGCTTTGTCAAAGAATTTTCAAGAACAGTCGAGCCGCTAACGCACCTCACTAATGCCGACGTGCTGTTCAAGTGGGAAACGGCGCAAATGGAAACATTTGAAGAACTTAAATGACGCCTTCAGATGCCTCCGATACTAGCACATTTCGATGAATACGCCGATACTTAAATCCACACCAACGCAAGGAGCTTAGAACTCAGCGCTGTCCTTGTGCAGAAGACTGACGGGCTGGAAAGGGTCATCAGTTATGCTAGCCGGTCGCTATCAAAGGCAGAAAGCAAATATTCCACAGCAGACCTGGCCATCATCTAGGTGACATCGAAGTTTCGCCTTTAACTCTTCGGCCGGCCCTTCAAATTTGTTAGAGACTAGCACGCCTCATCTTGGCTAGCTAACTTGAAGGACCCTTCAGGTTGCCTGGCACGGCGGAGCCTGCGCCTTCAAGAATTTGACATAACCGTCATTTACAAGTCTGAAACAAACACTCCGACTCTGACTACCTGTCTCGCACCCCTGTCGACCCGCCGCCGCAGGACGACCAGGAGGATGACTGTTTCTTGGGAACCATAAGTGCCGACGACTTCACCGAACGAGAGCGAGCGGACCTAGGAACTAAGGGGCATTGTGGAATACCTCGATGGCAGCACCGCCGTTGTTCCAAGGGTATTGAAGCGAGGACTGGCGTCGTTTTTCTTGCAAAACGGCGTTGTCCTGAAGAACTTCTCTCCCCTTCGAACGAACTACCTTCTTCTGGTGCCTTGAGCATTGAGAGCAGAAATCCTCCAGAAAATACACAATGACCCGAAGGCTGATCACCTGGGTGTTTCGCGCACGCTCGCAAGAATACAGGAAACGTACTACTGGCCGCGCCTTGCCGCAAACGTCGTTCGCTACGTAAGGACATGTCGAGACTGCCAGCGACGCAAGATCCCGCCGACAAGACCAGCAGGCTTCCTTCATTCGATCGAGCCACCTCGCCGACCATTCCGGAAAATTGGTATGACCTACTGGGTGCCTTCCCTGCGTCGTCCTGAAGAAATAAATCGATCGTCGTCGCTACCGACAACCTAACCCGCTATGCCAAAACAAGGGCCTTACCTAGAGGCAGTGCCGCCGAGGTAGCGAAATTCTTCGTTGAAGACAATCGTGCGTCATAGCACCCCACAGGTCCTTATCACCGACAGAGGTACGGCCTTTACTGCCGAGCTAAGTCAGGCGATCTTGAGGTGCAGCCAGACAAGCCACCGCGGGACCACCGCCTACCACCCTCAGACCAATGGCCTCACTGAGTGTCTAAACAAGACCATCCCCGACATGCTGGCCTTGTACGTCGATGTCGAACACAAGATGTAGGATGCCATCCTTCCATACGTGATCTTCGCATACAACACTGCAGTTCAAGAAACGACGCAGCTGTCGCCGTACAGGTTGGTCAACGGAAGGAGCCCGGCAGCGACGCTCGACGAAATGATGCCAGCTACCACCGACGAAACAATGTCAATGTCGCCACTTATCTGCGACGCACCGAAGAAGCTCGGCAGCTCGCCCGCCTGCGTATCAAGAACCAGCAGAGGATCGACAGCCGTCGCTATAAACTTGGGCGACGCCACATGAAATACCAGCCCGTTGACCGAGTGTGGGCCTGGACACCGATACGTCGATGTTTATTCAGTGAAAAGCTTCTTCGGGGACACTTCGGGCCATACAAGGTGCTACGGCGTCTCGGTACACTGGACTACAAGGTTGTGCCGGACGGCATCACAAACTCTGAGCGACACAGCGCACGACCTGAAGTCATTCACGTCGTGCGCCACAAGCCATATTATGCGCGTTGAGGAACCTGAGGACTCTGCTTTTGCTAGCTCCATTGTTGTTCCTTCGAGTTACATGTATATTTTTTTACTTCTATGTTCTGTTCTACGTATCGGGTCGATGTTTTTTCAGAGGGGGCATTTCCACGCCCGCTGCTTGTTTTATTTTGATGTATTCTTCTTTGACCCACAAGGACGGTTAGCAACGCTCGACGCTGACCACACCGCAGTGTTAGAGAAGCTTTGTGATTGTAGTAGATCATTTTGTTAGATTGGGAACATGACGCGAATAGTCAACATTGTTCCAGAGCTGCACGACCACCAGTGATAAGGCTGGAAAGATCTTTAATGATGAAAAGACAGCTCGTCCCAGCAATCATCAGTTTTTCGACGGCTTACACCGCTATCAGTGTACACTGTGTATCGCTGTAGTTTGACTTTCCGTTTCCCGGCCACAACTTAGGCCAAATAAAGAGTTTCTTTTTTGACGCGCCGACTGCTACCTTCGTCTCCGTCACGACCCCATGACAATATGTATTAATTATTGCTTTCTTGCAAAATTAGATAGCCAGCACCATAACCACAAATGACGTTGCACCGACATTAGGCTATTTAGATAGATAGATAGATAGATAGATAGATAGATAGATAGATAGATAGATAGATAGATAGATAGATAGATAGATAGATAGATAGATAGATAGATAGATAGATAGATAGATAGATAGATAGATAGATAGATAGATAGAAAGAAAGAAACGCTCGAAACGCCAAAAGTTCGCTAAGCAGTGCTTTGCTTAATATAAACCAAGTCTGTTGCTTTTACGGACTTTGCCGGTGAACGCGACACAAATCTTAGCTTTCTTTTCCAAGGAATGCACGCCCTGAATATAATAATACGTTCAGTAATCATAGGCTTTTTATATTCGTCATCAACTTGATCTCCTGTTGTGTTGTAGACATCAGTAATGATTTTAATGACGACGACAAATAATGGTCAAGGTTATTTAAGGAGAGAACACTTTTGTTCTCTTATATATGCCCCAATAAATACGCTTCACATAATTATTGTCTCATGCATTGCTGACTTCTCCGGGTTGTTCTATACTTTAGTTATGTGAATGGTTAGCACAATAAAGGCAGAACCAATTACAAGATTGGACATAGCGTTTGGAGTGTTTTGCCAGTTGATATATATTGTGTTTTCAAGAAGGCTACCAGGATATTCCCCCGAATACTTTTCCAGAGATAAAAAATACCATTGCACAATTGAATTTTCTGGTGTGGCAGAAATCTTTCTGAATAGTAGTAGGAAGATTCCGGCAGATCCGAGTACAGAGAGAGAGAAAGAGAGAAAGATACATGGGAAAAGAAAGATAGAAAGAAAGAAAAAGAGAAATTCCTGGCGAAATAATTTCTTGGCGCGGCAGGATCCAAACCCGCGTGCCCGCGACCACAAGTAGAGCGTCATAACCACACGGCTATCCAGGCGTTGTGTAGTATAGTTTAACAAGGGATTGGGAAAGGGAAGTGAGCGTGATGAGGAGGGATGTAAGTGTGAGGAGGAGAGAAAGTAGGATGGGAGAGAGTAAAACATAGGATATAAAGAGAAAATTAGAGAGAGAAAAGGAAAAAAAGCGAGAAAGGGAAAGAATGATAGGGTGCGTTAAAAGAGAGAGGAAATCACGCAGGGAAAATGAAAGAAATGGGAATAAACAGAGATTAAAAAAATTCGGCAGATCCCACGCACTGTGGGAATCGATGTAATGCGAAGCAGCCAGCAAAGAGCTGCATACATCGCCTTGTTTGTCTTTGAGCCAAATGAAATCATTCATGCTATGGCATCTAGTCCACCATATATCGCATGTTTGCCATGCACGCATGCGTGCACAATCTAGAGTACACCATGCCAATGAAACGCATATTCTGCTATATAAATGCATGACCTGTCGTTTATGTTCATCACACACTCGTGTCATGCCATACTAATTTTGGTATATATCACGTTAACTAAACGGCCGGAAGCGCACCATGACAGTGGCATGTAAATCATACCTTACATGACATGCATAACATGATTCGCATGTTAAGACCTCTCATTTATGTTCGTCATACAGTCACATCGCGCAATACAAGTTTTGTTGTATATCAAGCTATCGAAACGGCCGCGAATGCACCATGAGCGTGGCATGTAAGTCATGACATACATGGTATTCATGTCATAGTTTTCATGTTACCACCTGTTATTCATGTTCTTCATACAGTCACATCGCGCAATACCAATTTTGGTGCATATCAATCTAGCGAAACGGCCACGAGTGCGCCATGAGCATGGCATGTAAATCATGACGTACATTTCATGCATGTCATGATTATCATGTTACCACCTTTCATTTACGTTCGTCATGCAGTCGCGTCGCGCAGTACCAATTTTGGTGTGTCAAGCAAGCGAAACGGCACGAGTGCGTCATGAGCATGACATGTAAATCATGCCGTGCATGTCATGCATGTCATGATCTTCATGTTACCACGTCTCATTTACCGTCGTCGTACAGTCGCTTCGCGCAATAGCAATTTTGGTGTATATCGAGCTAGCGAAGCGGCCGCGATTGCATCATGAGCGTGGCAAATAAATCATGACATACATGATATGCATGTCATGGTTTTCATCTTACCAACTGTCATCCATGTTCAAGATACAGTCACATCGCGCAATACCAATTTTAGTGTATATCAATCTACTGAAACTGCCGCTAGCGCATCATGAGCGTGGCATGTACATCAGGTCGCACATGACTTGCATGTCATGATTGTTATGTTACCACGTCTCACTTACGTTCGTCATACAGTCGTGTCGCGTAACACCAATTTTGGTGTATATCACGCAAGCGAAACGGACGCGAATGCACCATGAGCGTGGCATGTAAATCATGACATACATGTCATGGATGTGATGGTTTTCGTGCTACCACCTGTTATTCATGTCCTTCAGAAAGTCACATCGCACAATACATATATCAATCTAGCGAAACGGCCGCGAGTGCGCCATGAGCGTGGCATGTAAATCATGTCATACATGACATGCATATCATGATTTTCATGTTACCGCGTCTCAGTTATGTTCGTCATGCAGAAATGTCTCGTCATACCAGTTTTCGTATGTATCCTTTGATTTAAACGGCCGCGAGCGCCCCGAGACCATGTCATGTAAATCATGCTGCACATGACATGCGCGTCATGATTTGCATGTTAGGACCTGTCATTATGTCCGTCATGAACTCTTGTCAGGCCGTACCAATTTTGGTATATATGAAATTAACGGAACGGCCGCAAGAGCCCAAAGGCCGTGGAATGTAAATCATGCTGTTCATGACATGCGTGTCATGATTTTGATGATATAACATGTCATTTATATTCGTGATAAGGCCATGTTATGACACACCAATTTTGGTATACATCCGATTAACGGAACGGCCAGGGAGCCCAAAGGCCGTGGAATGTAAATCATGCTGTTCATGACATGCGTGTCATGTTTTTCATGATATGACCTGTCATTTATGTTCGTAATAAGGCCATGTTATGACACACCAATTTTGGTATACATCCGATTAACGAAACGGCCAGAAGAACACAAAGTCGTAGGCGGCTAGATAGATAGATAGATAGATAGATAGATAGATAGATAGATAGATAGATAGATAGATAGATAGATAGATAGATAGATAGATAGATAGATACGCTCAAAGTCGCAGAAGTTCGCTAAGAAATGCTTCGCATTTAAAAGAGATAGAATAAACAGAGTAATGAAAAAAAAAAACATGGCTGATCCCTCTGTCATAGGAATCGGTATTACACGAAAGTGAAACGTGTCTTCACAGACGTAGTTGAGCGTTTGTTGCGCATTCTTTCGCCCCAAGGTGGATGGAATGAATGCTACAGCAACAAATTGTAATGTCACGCGAAGAACGGCAAGCAGCTCGAAACTTGCAACGCTCTGCTCAAGCAGAAAGGACGCACGGAACGAACATACACAGGATGAGAGCGAACTAACTGTCACATTTGTAATTATTTCTGCGTGAGCACCGCACTCCTTTCGCAAAAGCAGCCGCTGCAGTGGGCCAAGTGACCTCGTGCTCTCAACGCTAGACGTACCAATCACCGCGATCACGAGATAAGCGTCCGCACCAGCGACCACGCCCTGTAGACGCGGTCGCCCGTCGCAGCGGCGACGACCTTTCAAGCGCGCTCTTCTACGCTATTCGAGCCCGTCGCGCCATCTCGCTAGTGATAACGAAAACACACTGTAACACAGATCTCTGAGTAGAGCCACCCGCAAATGGTGTATATAAGTAGCTCGCCGTTAGCACTGCGAAGAACGTGCCGTCCGTGGCCGAATCGTTTCGCGATGCGCGCTGCGGAACGAGCGGTCGTGAGTTCGATTCCCGGTGACGGATCTTTTTCTTCTGGTTGTTTTCTTTGCCCACTGCTAGTCTTTATATTTTACAACGTCATATCCGTGACGGAAATACGTCAGCGGAGCCGTGGTGGACCCCGGCATAAAACACTTTCGTGTTAAAAGAAAAAAGCAAGGAATGTAAAGGGAAACAAACAAGGCAGCTCAGCACGGCGCCTCCTTCAGGCTCGACACCTAGCGCGAAGTTCCCTGAATTTTTTCACTGAGTATACGCTGTGGAATTTAGTTCCCCAATTTAGTCGTAAAATGAGTTAAGATCCTTCTTTACGTGACTGAAAACAATAAGCAAAATTGCAGAAAGAGGTTTTCGAGTTGCAGGCAATTTTTTTACATCAAATTTCTGGCTACTGGACTTTATATTGTCTGTATGCCCTCAAATGTGTGATGTCCCTTAAGGTGGGTTTTCCCTTGTAGTAATGTAGTCCAGTTAGGTGCATTTAGGTGAATGAGCTCTATTTATATATGCATGCGCTTGCACCATTGAAACCGGAACACACGTAGTTAGTTTATTCGGGATGTCGAGATGACCGTGTTATCGTGGTCATGATTCTATGGCAAGTGCGAAGGCTAACTGAATCACTCGCTTCCACGTCCACTGCGCTGAGTGTAGAGACGCCTTCCTTGCTGCTGCCTCGTCGTTGCAAAGTGCTTGGTCGTTGCACCAAATGACGGTACGTAGAGGGGGCCTTCCGCCTTTCACTTAATGGAAAGTTGTGCGAAAACGCGCTTTTAAATAATGTGCAAAGGATAATGATGTTCTCAAACAATGTACGATACATACAGTACTTAACAGAATTTGACCATGCACTGGCGCTTCAGTAAAGCCTAAGTACGACAGGGCACCGGCCAAGAAGAGCAAAAAGAGAACAATGAACGGCATGGCTGCGCTTACGCTCGGGGCTCGCTTTTTCATGCGCGGCGAGGGCAAGGCAGTGGTAGCCCGCGCTTCGTTATCGAATCTTGGTCTTTCGTCGGCAGGTGTTGCCATCCTTCCGTGGCAAATGTCACGAGAAAAAATTGCATGATGCTTTCGTGTTTCTTTTCGCGCGCCCGTGAGCTATACTTCGTTGTTTGACTAACCTCAGCTTCTTGCCTCGTAGAAGGATGGCTGGAAAGCGGCGTAAATTTCCTCTGTTAGAATAAGAAATCTACTAAATATTCCTTGCCGATTACAGCGACGGAGAAACTCCGTTTCAACTTGACGTCGTGGGGGCGCTGGCAGCTGCCAGCAAGAATATAGGGGAATAAAGGGCAGCCTGGGCCGCGCTCGCGCTCGCCAGGACAGCTGGTAGTCTGGCCATGGCTTCCGAATTTAAAAGTTGTTTGTTCTGACTGACCTCCATGTTCTCTCTGAGGGCTCCGGCCGGCCGGTGTCTCTGAGCCTACAACATTGATGATTTGGAATTCAAGGACGAAGACATCCCTGACATTGGGGCAGAGATTTACAGCAAGCACTCGAACAAACCGGGGTTCCCCCCCGAAAAAACGTACAATGCGAGCTTCCTCTCTCTTGTCAACTACTGCACCCAATTCTCCTGACTATTTCACCACGAAAGCTACAACGAATTGACAGAGGTAAATAATTACCAGTCCAAAATATTAACAAATCATGCGGGGATGAGGCTAGTGTGATGCAACAGCTGAAGATTGATGGAGTGTTCACAGCACTTGAAATTTTGTCAGCAGTCATGAACGTCAATGTAGTGGTCTCTGACGTACTCGTGAAAGAAAGTAGCAATTACACGCAACAAAATAGGATTTTGTTCACAGCAAGAAACAAAGAAATGAAGGCGTTTCAGGGGTCAACTTGGCGATGAGTTTCCACGTGTTTCTAGTGCTCAGAGAGTATTGGTCAAACCTGCCCAACATTTTCTGCTTTTTATTACATGTGTGATGCCTCTTCATCGCTTTGAGACCTTCGAAGGGATATGCAATTTGGAGACAACGAGTTTCAGCAGAGTAGCAAGGAGCCAAACCAAGCTACCCCAGGTACAGTATGTATTTCTTTTCGGTGCGATATGCGATATTCCTACTTAGGAATGATAAAACGGTTTGCGTGCCACTCATCTGGAGCTGTGAATAGAGTGGTGACCGCACTGGCAGGGAAATCATTGCTGCACAAATCCCAGTTCTAGGGGCTAACTCAAAGTGGCATAATCTTGCTGCGATCTGTAGTGTGTGGACTGCACTCACCATTGCTTTGAGTTGACCTCAAAATAAAGCAGCCATAACACAGCATAACCACCGCACTGTAGTTTGTTGCAGCAGACACCACTATGGATAAGTAGCAATATGTACTCATGAAAAAAATTATGGAGAGTGCTCTGTAGATAGATATTAATGCTAAAGATACAAGGCGTGCAAACACAGACACAATAGAGAAGTCAAGACAACCGAACGTCGTTTCTCGTGTCTTTTCTCCTGTGCCTGCCTATTAAACTTGGCTGTTAATGCCATGTTTAACAGCCGTTTCCCGCTTTTTCCAAAGGGCGACATGTGCAGAGGCTTTATGTCGACTCTAATCTTATTAGATAAATACGCGCGAACAATTGATTGAGTATTGTGATTTTTTTTTGCGCCATGTACAGCGCGGCCGTGCGAGCGCATTGATGTGACGCTGTATCATTAGCTACAACTACATTACAGCTGGGCCAACGAGTGCAGTGCGCGGGAAAAATATGGCATGATACGACACAGAGAAGTGCTGGCGAGTGCGACAGTCGGCGGTCGGTGACCGGAGACGTTTGCTGGAAGCGCGTCGCATCGATGCTCATCGCTTCATGTGCGGGCACTGTCAGCAAGAAAAAATGCTTCATTTAGGCTAGCCGAGGCTAGCGAGCTGTGCTGTAAAGACAGTCGTACCTCATCGGAAATGTGTATCCTGAAAACCAGAAGCGCCGATGACATGAAACGGGCCCGGTCGGTGCGCTAGGCCTAAACTTTGGTGGAAGTCATGATGGTAGAATGTGATCGTGGAAGTCATACTTGGTGGGGCTTATCTCGATGCAGGCCGAAGGTAAAAGTTTGTGCATTTTAACATCGCATACATTTTCACTCTTGCTTTAAAGTGCCCCTGAGGTAAGTGAGTGTGCAAGAATTGTCAGAGTTGCATTTCTAGAGTGGCGGTATCATGCGGCGGCTGTTTTCTGGTCTACCCACTGGAAGGGGCAATTGCGAAGCCAGAGCTCATGTACTTCTCGAAAACTGCACGGCGATGTAACACAGTTACTGTCGCTGTTCACACGGATACCTATAGTCTTGTAAATATCAATATACAGCAACACATCGCGGATGTAAACCAGATAAGTACGTGCTCAAAATGTAAACATTCACGGCTGATGTCCGTCACAAAACGTGAGGCGGTTATTGACGCCATATGAAAAGAAAGAGTGCTAGAAAGCGTAATGATGGGCGTTCACCAAGTCATGCTTGTTCACCAAGCCATCACGAAGCCATCCACCAATACATGCTTTGCATCGCCACTATCAGCCAGCATTTTCCACTTTACACCAAGGGAAGCTCACCACCACCACCACCATCTGCCACCATCTTTTACACTCACGCCGCTTAATAGCGAACGTGCAGCTTCCAGCACGTTCGCTATTATTTCCACCTTGTCCACTATGGTTTCCACCATATCCACCAGCACTTCCAGCACCCACCATCTCAGGATTTTCAATAGGGACACTGGAATGGTATGTAAAGGAAGGCTAGCATCCAACTCTGGTGGACCAGACAGCGCGTAAGTCTACCAAGTGCTGGTGTGAGGGCGCACGGGCGCTCCGGGCAGTGAAGCGGTTTTCTTGCCGTCTCTCGTTTGAACGCAGAGTAGGTGATAGAGCACAACGCGTACAGAATACAGGAGCCGTCTCCTGATATGGGTAAAATTACGCGCATGCCAGGGCCAGCAACCCAGCCTCTCTCCCCCCTTATCCAAACGGGGCGCCGCTAATGCTTGTTCATCCGACGAAAGACGGGCTGGGCGTTTCCTCTCTGTTTGAAGAGCCATCGGCGGCAGGCCTCGCAAGCGCTTCGCTTGCACCCATGACCTGTGCACGTCAGTTTTCTATTTCCCGGCTTCGTTTGCTATTCACTTCCGTCTTTGTGCTTGTTTCGTCGTCTTCTTCCTCGACGTTCCGCATAGCCCAACGCCACTGACAGTATGCATCACATGTAAGTACGGCGCACATCATGACATGCTACACCACATTGGTACGTCGGACGGCCGCCGTAGATCAACACACCCTCTAAGCCTCCTGCCCACTCGGGTATTTTAGGGTTCACACATTGGCAGTATTCGCTGCTGCTAGCACTCCCCGAAGATTTCGAACTCCACACATCGCGATGCTCCAGAAGCTAGATTTCAAGGTCATGTCATAGGATATGACCTTGAACTCGAAGAGGTCATATGGTGTTATAATGGTAGTGTGCTCTCAGTCTCTCGTTGACTTCAATTTGCCAAAAGACGGCCTTGACGTCCTTCGTAGAAAAGTACAGAACGTTATGGAGTCGATTCAGGGTGTTGTGTACCCGTGGGAGAGGGTACACGTCATTTTTCATTACCTTGTTCAGGCATCAATAATCGATGCAAAATGGTGGGGTTCCGTCCTTCTTCACTAACAGCACGGGTGACGCCCACGGAGTCATGGATGGCTGGATAATGTCGCGTAGCATTTAGTCGACTTGTTTCTTTCTTCACGGCCTCGGGTTCTCGCGTCGAAACTCTGTGCGGGCTCTGACGGGGTGGTCTGGCTCTTTCCTCTGTAATGATTCAATGTTTTGCGGCAGGGGTCTGCGGAGTTCTTGACGACGACGGAAAGCGTTTTGGTATTGTATGAGCAGAGTTTTGAGTTGTTCTTGCTTACCCTTCGGAAAGCTAGGATTGACGTCGGAAGCTGGTTGGGGATCTTGGTTCATCGTTGTAGGCTTGGAAGAATCAGTGAGAGCTAAAACATTGGTACTTCCAAAATTTCTTCGATGTTGGCGGCCGCCATGCGTTCACGTGCTTGTAATCATTGCTGAAATTAGTTGGTATCACTTTTGCTTTGCCCCTCCGCAGCTGCGCTATTTCTTCTGCGACGCAATTCTCCCGGTTAATCAACTGGTGCTGGTTACCTTCAATGACGCCTTCCAGGTCTGCTGATTTATTAGTGCCCACGGAAATAACAGCACTCGAGCGAGGGGGAATGTTGACCTGATCTACCAGCACATTCACGGCGTGCTTTCCTGGCAGTGTGTGCGCGGTGGTTGCGCTTTGTCTGTGGATAGGGTTATCGACTCGGATCTCTGGTCGATAACAGCACCGTGTAGGTTTAAGAAGTACATACCAAGGATGGCATCTCTTGAGCAATGCTTCAGTACTACGAAGCTCGCCGGATACATCCAGTTGTTAATAGGAACTCTCGCTGTAGAAATTCCTGCCGGCGCTAATAGGTGACCTCCAACGGGCCGGATTTCAGACCTTCTCATGTCGTCTTGCTTTGTTCAACTTCGTGGCGAAAGGCCCACTGGTAGCATGTTCTCTGTAGTTGGCTTTCCTACCAACGGGCGCCAATAGCCTGCTGCAATTGAAGCCTTCCCAAGAAGTCCATGGCATGGTTCATGCCCAGGTTGTATTTGACTTGCCTACCCGCTTTGTGCAAGAAACATGTGCCTGATGTGTAATGGAGTGAACCTCTATAATCAGATTTAATATGGTAGATCCCTGAGTTAAGCCCTTTTATGGCGCGCGCATATTCAGGTATCATTCGCAATATTAGAAGCACACGATGCAGTTAACCTCGACACGCTCGGTTAGTCGGCATAGACCTGCCTCCTGGACTACTGCTGTCGCATGGCTACGCAAAGAAGAAACCGAGGAAAGCGGTCGTGACAACCGAGTCTAGGAGAACCAGCAGATGCAGCTGACCAGATGAGCTTACAAACCAGCTCCAATTCAGGCGAACCAGATCTCATTTTTGCGAATGGGCTAAGGATCTACTTAGCCTCCCGCGAGAATCGTGCGCACCCGACGGTACCATATTCACTTACTCTTCTCCACCTAAAGGATGGTTCTGTTGCTTGAGTAACCTCAACACTTCAATATTTACAAAGTCCTTCCACGCGCCCCTAGAAACACCACTCTATTCCAAAGTGTAGTGTTATTGGATATTGGTGCCATACTTCGTTCCTACCAAGCACAACCGCGTACCTTTCTTCTTAACTCACGTCCTCAAAGCAGAATCTCTACAATGGCCCAACGACAGCCTACTGATTCCAAAAGCATGAACCTGTCGGTTTCAACAACCATTTTTTGTATCTCCTCCTGGAACTAGCTTTTTCATAACGGCGCCTGTGCCCCTACACACCAGAATGTGGTGCGACATCAGCTCATATCAGTGCCGTCTGTGAACGGGCTGTCCCCATGATTGCACATCGGTCCACACCCGATTATCACGCATGATGGAACCTCCCTTCTCCTCAACTTGCCTTCCCGTGCTCCTCGCCCACAAGTACCGGGCCTCCTGAGATTTCATATTTACCATACGCATTTCGTGCTCATGGTTTCGACGGTAGTGAACCGCCACTGCTTGTTCAAGTTCTTAGCTTTGCTGATATCGTTGAGTGTTTCAGAACTTCCATCTCCTTCGTACAATCTAGACGAACCACTGGTGATATTTATTTATTTATAAATACTGCGATCTTTCATTTGAAAGATCGTGGCAGGGTGGGAAAATGTTCGAAAATATGTACATACATTCAAACGAACAATCAACGTGCAATAACTAAGTACGATGTGAATATACAGGGCTAAGGTTCAAAAACGCTTATTTCAGTAAATTCATGGAGTAACACAATACAGAGTAACATAATACATAGTAACGTAATACGCATAATACATGTTACAGACTAACACAATAATTACAATAAAGCAAATAATACAATACAATAACTAGTGATGGTTAGGTGAGGCTGTTTTGAAACAATGACAGTGTGTTACGTAAAACGACATCATTTGCAAGGCTATTCCAGTCATTAATAGTTCTAGGGAAGAATGAATACTTGTAGCAGTTAATCCGTGAAGTTAAAGGGGTTATCATTTTACTGTGTCGCTTGCGTGTGGCGTAACCAGAAGAGTACTGAAGGATGCCTGTAGTGTCAACATTTAAATGGCCATTTATTATTTGAAAGAAAAACTTAAGTCGGCAAATGCGGTTTCTGTCCACAACGGATTGGAGGCCACTTTTTATCAATAGCTCGGATACCGATGTTCTACCGTAGGAGTTATAAATAAAACGTAAGCCTTTCTTTTGCACTTTTTCTAGTTGATTAACATTCCGTTTAGTGAATGGATCCCATATTATCACAGCATATGCCAACATTGGACAAATGAGTGTTTTGTATGCTAGCATGCGTACTGACGGGGTAGAATACTTTAAGGATCGTTTTAGAAAAAAAGAGTTTACGTAGACAGTTACCTGTAGTTATGTCAACGTGTTTGTTCCAGTTGAGATCATTAGTTATCCATAATCCAAGGTATTTGTATTCTGCAACTTCTGTTAGCTTGACGCTATTTGTGCCGTACTGATAACATAAAGGATTTTTCTTTAGTTTATAAACTGTTTTGTTGTAATTAATTGCCATTTGCCATTCCTGGCACCAAGAAACGACCTTGTGAAATTGATTATTGAGCCTTATCTGATCCCCAGCAGATGATACTTTCGTGTATAACACACAATCATCAGCATAAAGCTTTACATTAACAGAAAGACCATTGGTTATATCATTTATATATAAAAGAAATAAAAAAGGTCCGAGGACCGAGCCCTGAGGTACGCCGGAATCTACAGGAAGTTTGCTAGAGCAGCTGTCATTAAATGAAACAAATTGTTGTCTGTTTTGGAGGTACGCTCGTATCCATGCTATCAGTTTCGAATTTTTCAAGATATATTGCAATTTATGAAGTAATTTTGTATGCGAAACTTTATCAAAAGCCTTTTGAAAGTCCATAAAAATGGCATCTAGCTGTTCACCTACATTTAGTGCGGTAGAAAAATCGTGGATGGTATCAACCAGCTGTGTAGTGGTTGAATATCCATGTCGAAACCCATGCTGAGCTCTTGTTATTACTTTGTGTTCCTCAAGAAATATAACAATGTGTTTGTGAATTATGTGCTCTAGAATTTTACAAGCTGTTGAGGTTAACGAAACTGGTCGATAATTTTTTATTTGAGTTTTGTCACCTGCTTTGTGCAGGGGCTTAATTCGGGCAACCTTCCAGTCCTCAGGGAGCACACCTTCGTTCAGAGACCTAGTATACAACACACACAAATATTTTGCACACCACTCTGCGTACCGTTTTAAGAAGGCATTCGGTATCTCATCTGGTCCAACAGATTTTTTAACATCCAGATTTAACAATAAATTAAAGATACCCTCTTCGGAAATGGTGACATCTGATATTGGTGGTAGGTTTGCATCGAAGGGTGGGAGATGATTATTATCTTTTGTATTTAACACTGTTGAAATAGTTATTAAAGGCCGTACAGGCAGCTTTTTCGCCACTCTCAAATTTTCCATCTAAAAGAAATACATCGGTAGAACACGTGCCTGGAGTGACCTCTTTCCAAAATTTTCTTGGACACGTCTTAATAAATGACGGTAATTTTTCGTTAAAATACTTTTCTTTGCCACGAAAAGACTTTTCTTTAATTTCTTCGCGTATATTACAAATAATTGCTTTTAAATCAGGACTTTTAGCCTTGTTCGACCTTTTTTTAACCGTTTCAACTTTCGCTTCAGTTGTAGCGTCTCTCTTGTTATCCAGGGATTGTGATTTTCGGCTTTCTTTGTAATTAAAGGGATGAAATGCTGCACACAATCTTCAATTATTCTCTTAAAAAAAAGCCACAGTTCTTCAACGCTACGATTGCCTGCATTGAAATGATCATATTCAAGGGCCAGTACATCAATTATAGATTCATCATCTGCTTTTGAAAAATTGGGAAACCTTTTCACCGTCGTCTGCTGATTAAGTGCAACTCCCTTTAGTGCCAGCACCACAGCCTTGTGACCCGATATGCCGTTTATGACGCTGCACGACATGATTTCTTTTGTATTGCCACTCACAAGATATATATCTAGGATAGATTCGTCCCCTGATCTATTCTAGTAGGGTCGGTAACTATTTGCGTCAAGTCATATTGAAACATGATATCGGATATTTCAGTATCCGCAGCTTGAAATGGGTCTGATGAAAATGTTTCCCAATTCATGTTTGGCATATTAAAATCTAGCGCTATGATTAATTTATCTTCGGTTTTTACGTGACAATGAAGGTAATCCTTAAGCTTTGCGATAACATCGAGGGAAGCATTGGGTGGCCTGTAAACGACACCAAGAACATATCTAATATTGCCATTGCACACTTTACAGAAGATGCTTTCTATGTGTAGAACGTCTGGCATTTTTACAACACGTGTTGTATTCCTAAAAAGAACAGCAACGCCCCCTGCCCTCCCATCTCGATCCTTACGGTACACTCTGTAATTTTTCGGTACAAACTCACTATCAAAAACATCATCTCGTAGCCATGTCTCAGTTAGTAACACAATATCTGGGTCATGCGCTAAGAGCATGCCTTCCAATTTCTCAGCCTTATTAACAATACTGCGGCAATTCACATTTAGCATCACTAAACATCGTTCATCTAGTTTCCCCGAGCCTTAATTTGGTTGGATAACTTATATCTCTTATTCTTATCATCATCCCAACAAAAAATCTTTCCATCAATGCTTATTTTGTCATACACTAACTTCACTTTAGATCCATTTGTGCGCTCACGCGACGAACTTTGCCACAATTTTTTTCGGATATCACGAACACGAGCGGAAAAGTCTTCACTTATCGACAGCTCGGTGCCCTTCAGCTTAGAACACCTCTGTAGAATAGCTACCTTGTCCCGGTAATCGAGTATTTTTATAATTACTGGTCGTTCTTTGCCATTCTTTTTTCCCAATCTGTGACATCTTTCTATGCCACTGACATTCACTTCCAGCTTTCCTTCAAATAAGTCCGTTTTTATTATTTCTGTAAGGTCAGCAGTCGTTTCATTAGCTTCTTCCCTCAGGCCAAAAACAATCAAGTTATTTCGTCGACTTCTGTTCTCTAACCCTTCAATTTTCTTGACCGCAAATTCCAAATCTTTCGCAAGTTGTGTTGCTCTTTGCTTTAAATCGTTTACATCTGTTTTCAGTTCAAAGGCTTTGTCTGCATTTCGACAGAACTCATCCTTTCAGTCAAGCTAGCAACTTCTTTTTCGATTTTTTCTTGTTTTGATAAGACACTGTTCATCATATCAGTCATGTTTTTTGTCCTGAAAGAAGCTGCTGCAGTATTTCTTTATCCGAAGGGCCAGGGTTTGCCTCAATATCCTCGCAAACTAACAAATCCACACCAAAAATACAAATACATGAGAAAAAGCTACCAAGTGGGCGTGGCAGCAACACTAAAAAGCGGTTATCACTGCGGTAACATGGCGCAGGCAAGTAGGAACTAACCTGCACCACAAAGACGAATGGTTTGGTGAGCATTTCGCCCGGAGTGCCGCTGCCTGGCCCAATGAAGTTCGACGGAGGTACGCAGCTTCTTATAGCCTTTGGAAGGTCCGAGGCCGCTGACGTCACCGATGTTGGCGCATGCGTCGGAGTCGGGACAAAGGGAAGGATGGCTTCTTCGATAAGACAGCGGTGACCACGCAGTCGAATCTCGATGCCGTGATGATCCTTCCAGTCATGTGACGGATCTGTCAAAACGGAGGCATATTCAGCAGCTTCCGTTCCGAAAACGGCAGCCACAACCTGCACCACAAAAACGAATGGTTTGGTGAGCATTTCGCCCGGAGTGCCGCTGCCTGGCCCACTCATTAGGTTGTACCTAACAATGTAAACGAGCCCTCGATCAATCACTCATTTTTCGTTCGTTCTTTGTACATTACTCAAGGGTGCACTTCCACACTACTTTCCATTATGCGCTAGGCAGAAGGCTCCAGCTGTGCTAGCGTCATGTGGTGAAACGGCAATTTATTTTGCTCAGCATAAGGCTTGAACAAGAAAGATGTCCTGGTTGCGTGAAGATTATGGCGCTCATGGTGGCTTTTGTCGTAGCAAAACCATAAGACTTTTTACACTATCTGATTGCGTACCACTTTCCAAATTGTACGCGTATATCTTCATGTATATAGCCCATAAATAATAAAGCGTCTAATCTCAATATATAATCACAAGTGAACACAATTCTTATGTTATATTAAAAATGTGAATGCACATAGCCATAACTAAAATAAGTAGCCAAAATTAGACACAAATAAATTGCTTCATACTGCAATTGCGCAAGATTCCATTGAATATTTCAGCCACATTACGAACATTTTCCTCTCATTTAAAATTTTAATGCCGGAAACTACATTCCACGTCGACATTTGAACGACAAATATCCCCATCTCAGTTAACTACAGTTTTCGCTCAGTAGTAGTGTTTGCAAAGTTCTGCTACTGTAAATAATTCCCTAGCCTCTCGTGCATTCCAGCATTTCCATTACTAAGCGGTCGCATATTATTTGCACTTCTCTATTGACGTCTGTGCCTCACTATGACGCACACAACAAGCATACCGGCTTAGTCTTCTTTTTCATAGAAATATTCGAACCCATCGCTATTTCTTCTTGTGTTTTTTTTTTGTTTTTCCTGAACAACATATGCGCGTAGTGGTTAAATGTTAAAGGTTACAAAAATATCACGACAGTGAGTTCCAGGATTATTTTGCTTTAGCGAATGGCACAACTCAATGGCTGACGTACTTCCACCTAAATAACACAGAGGCTTTCGCCATGATTTGAAGCAAAGCAAACTCTTCCATTAGCAGAAAGAGTGGTGCGAGTTGGTAAAGGTGCATTATGAAATAGAACGTGAAGGAAAAAACAACTGGAAGGAACGACGCGCCACGGACAACTGAAGTTTATAAAAAAAGCTCAAAATATATACACCTAAATTAAATTAAACGTGACGAGAAAAAGAGACACACAGCCACAAAATGAGCAGGTAGATAGATAGATAGATAGATAGATAGATAGATAGATAGATAGATAGATAGATAGATAGATAGATAGATAGATAGATAGATAGATAGATAGATAGATAGATAGATAGATAGATAGATAGATAGATAGATAGATAGATAGATAGATAGATAGATAGATAGATAGATAGATATCTAATTTTTATTAATAACCTTTGGTACGTTGACATGGTTGATCGCATGCCTTGCTGCTCCAGGTTTCACGTGATGGCTATGGTAATACAATTATCATACCTACACACATATACCACTTACGGTCACACACGCACAAACACATACGTAGGCCCACAAAAGAGTAATTGAAACAACTGTCGGCCCAGACACGTGTGACTCTGTACTATAGGGCATAAATATATTCAGACCTTTAATGAAACCCAGCAGACAATAAAGCCAAGGAAGAAATAGGAGACGTTAATTGTACTGTTTTAAGTGTATCGTAGTAATGTTGATGTAGATGTGACGAAAATAAAGTGCCTCAAAAGACAGCTTGTCTCCGGCAGGTACCGAACCAACAACCTTCGGATTACGCGCCCGATACTCTTACCAGTTGAGCTGCTGGTTTTCTTTTCCTCGCAATCAGTCAAGAAACTAGCCCTAGGAATTTCCTTCCTTAATTCCTAAAGATGTTCAACCTCCCAGGTGAAACCGCTAGTACCGCCCTTCAACCCTTCAGCTGAGGGTATTACGTCGTCCCATCTTTCTCGTTCTTCTCTTTCGCCGTTTTATTTCCGCGCTTTGTTTTGTAATAAAAGCTTAATTTTGTTGCGTAATTTCAATAAATCGCATGCACACTGTAAAGAGGCAACATATTTATATAAAATGTTACTAGCCCAATCAAGAAAGGTACTTCGGTTCGTCAAGTCGAGATACAGGAAGATTACGTAATTGGTGTCTTTCAGTTACGAACGCTTAACCCATACGTTGGAGTGACAGTCTTAAGGCGAGTGTATGATATTATTTCAATATACAAGAGGTAGAATTTGGGAGCTGTAGTTACAGCTAGTACTTGGAGAAAAAAAGTTCGAACAGACCAGAGAGAAAGTTTCAGTTTCAGTTTCAGTTTATTTAGCAATCTTTTTTTTTCAGCAATCATGTTAAAGCACAATGTTAAGGTACAATGAATTAAGGTCAAAGTAACGCAGTGCTAGCAATAACATTGCCTCCAATCTATTCCCCTGCACAAGAAATTGTGTGATTGTGGAAGTATTAAAAACAGCTAAAAGTTAGCCATCTACGGGCATGGATTTTTTGCCACGTGAAGTATGGGTACGCTGTTCCCCTATTCCATCTCTGATGGCAATAGTGGAATTGAATCTTAGAAGGAAAAGAAATTAACCTGACATTATCAAGCAGCGAAATCTTTTCAGTGCCAGTAAGAATGTGCGACTGCACACGTTCAACTACAACACAAAGGTTTATGTGGCATGCAGCAGGGAAAACGTCACTCACTCATTTTAGTATTTTTAGCTACTGTATACCTCTCTCAATCTTCTCGGAAGCAACATTGAACATCGTGTAATGCACAGGTTCCAGGTTCGGTCCCTGTCGACAGCAAGTCGTCTTTTCGTCCACTTTACTTTTTTCACATCCACGTCACAATTACTACACTTTAAACACTACCCTCAAAACAGTTAATCAGACGTGCCCTATGCCTTGGATTTATTATCTGCTAGTTTTCATTATGGTTGTGTTTTTTGTTCTTTTCTTCCATCGTCTTTTTTGCTCATCCTTATATTTCTCTCCCTTATTCGCCCAGTGAAGGGTAGCAAACGGGAAGATTTTTTTTCTGGATAACCTCACTGCCTTCTCCCTTTCTGTTTCCTTCCTTCTGTGTCGAACAATTTAAAAAGTCCTCAAAATTCATTTTCTTTATTCATTTATAGCGATGGCCTCATCCCGCCAGCTTTGATGCATTTAAGTAGGATGGGAGCGCGTATTCGTCAGCAGTACGGTTGGTAAAAGGTCACGTGCTACGTGAATAGAGTACCGTCGAATATAGAAATATAAAAATCACAATTTCGCCAACACAGCATGTCGACAATGAAGAATCATACGCTCTGAGATATTTCTTTTTCTTTTAAGCTGCGGCGCGTGAAGTGACCTCTATGCGCATCCTGCCACACGTGGGCGTCTGACGTAAGGAGTGCCCGGTGTTTTTTTTTTCTTTGTTTCTTATCACGAGTGGCTAAAGATAGGGGCAACTTTCTCGTACTTGTCTGAAGGGCCGTTTCCAAAGTGAAAGAAATTGTAGGAGCGTTCTGTGTTAGAAAGCACGCTAAAGCGCCTTCAAGACCTGCGTACCACAAACGGTAAACTGTGAACATAAACAGCTCGCCGTTATTAAGCCGATGCATGCATGGCGTGTGGTTGAGTTTAACGAAACGTGCTGGAGAGCGAGGTGTCGCTGCTTTAAATCCCCAGTGGGGCACTTCGTCGTTTTTTTTTCTTTGTGCCGTTTTATGTATATACATACGTATACAAATCAGCCACATGACTGCGACGGCGACGGCAAAAATCTGCCGAGTGTGTACGTAATTGCTATCGCAACACAAACCCGCATCTTCGTCTCAGGTGCAAGGGAAGGTATGTGGTGGCAAGAAAGTAGAATGTTGCACGAAGTTGTGCTAGCAGCTGACACAATTACGATGCGACCCGGTGTATTTCTACGAAGCGCTGGCGTATGGCGCCGACTCCACTTCAGCAGGCGGAGCTGCCTTGGTGTTTTAGATCGTTGGACGCAAAGATGTCAAATGACAGAATGAACAATCGCATGTGCCCTCAGCTGATCGCCGTCGAGATAACGCGACCGCGCCATACCCGTTTAATGAAGATTCGCCTACAAAAAACCACACGAAGCCCCCTTCCCCTCCTATTCCTTCGTGAGAATTCGCAAAAGGCAGAGGGCCAGCTCAATTCATATCTGCTCGATCCGCGACCAGTGGAAGGTCCCGTACTCTTTCACGGGCACATAAAATATGCGACGGGCGGTGTTATCGATTCAGACTTTACAGGGTACAGGACGGCCACGGCGATGCATATTCTGACGACAAGAATGCGCTTCAAGTGTCGATATATGTAGTGCATATTTTATCTCCAAAGGTACACTTTCTTAGCGGACACAGTACTGTACGAATAAAATACAGGACACAGGATGTGCAGCGCGATGTGTTTTGTATTTCATATGTCGTCGAGTGAGTGTTTTATTCGTTCAGAACTCTGTCTGCGCCAACTAAGTGCACCTTTGAAGATCAATGAACGACGTGATACGTTATAGCTCTTCCATCACAATTGGCACCGCGAGAATATTTTGTCTGACGTATCTGGCGCATGTGTCGCACCAACTATCCCACGATCACTGGTTTTGTAATAGAGGCCCCTTACCTTGAAGACCTGCGCTAACCTACCTTCGTTAGCAATGCACGCGAAATCTGCCACAACATTCCAATAAAGCACAAACGCAACAATAACGATCCTGATAGATGTTCTTTAATTATGTTCACAAGTTTCCCTAAACCACAACAATGTGTTTTTACTCTCTTTCGGCCATGCTAGATTCAGTCCATTTTTCTTTTTGAAATTAAAAATTCTTCATGCACCCATTTGTAGCGAAAATTCACAATGATTTGCGCACGAACTTCTGACGGAACATATCTTCCCAGTACAACAAGATGTCGACCTTGCCAACGGTTTCGACTCTGGAAGCGCCTCTGGCAGCGCTCTGCCAACTGAGTAAGTAGGATGCTTGCAGACGGCTGTGCAATGGCGAGATCTGAAACGAAGCGGGCAATTGAATGAGACAAATCAGTTTTTCTGCAGCACATCAATCGACGGGGGGGGGGGGTCTGGTGGCTTCATGCAAGTGATAAAGTTTTCTCCACCCGTTTGCAGCGCTAAAGAACAAAAGAGCGCGCAACCGCGTACCAGGAAGGCACCGAACTTGTTCTGGCTCGACATCTTTAAAGAGCTCGTTCCGCAGAAATTCGAGTGTCGGTGCGGTTAGCGGCATCTTTGGTTGCGAGACCAGAGCCAACCAGAGACGTAACCGCATACACGGCATGTATTTCCACGTCGGCGTCAGCGTTCGCATCGTCCTGGTCCGGATTCACGGCTGTGGTTCGCGACAACATGTCCGCGAAGATGAGTTATTTTCCTGGGACGTAGCGAAGGACATAATGATACTTGAGCAGGCGCAGGAAAAACCTTTGTAATCGAGGCGGCATATCAGCGATTGCTTTTAGAGCTATAGCTATCAACGGCCGATGATCGGTTTCCAAGAATATCTGTCGACCATAGACGAAGTAGTGAAACTTTGGCATCCGACCGTCACTGCTAATGCTTCCTTTTCAATCTGTGAATAACGCTGTTCCACATCAGTCAGCACCCTTGATGCGTACGCCACAGGACGCCGTTCGATTCCGGGATACTGCATGGGAGCGGAGCCCAAACCACACATTGATGCGTCTAACGTCACATTCGTTTCCTTCTGAGGGTCAAAGATAGCATGCAGTGGCTGTTCGCAAAGACTGCCGCAGATACTCTGTCATTAATGCGTGTGGTTTGGGGTCCATGCGAATGCTGCATCATGCTTGATTAGGCTACGCAAGGAAGCCGTCCTCTGCGACAAGGAGGGTAGGTACTTGGAAAAATAATTGGCTACGGCCAAAAGACGTTGCACTCCCTGTTTATCTGTCGGCATGGGTGTCTGTTTCATACACACGATCAGCCGTCGGTTGGGTTTTATACCGTCTTTCGAGATAATATCCCCCAGAAATTCGATTTCTTGAAGACCAACCTTGCACCTCTCGGCGTTTAGCCTCAGTCCGGCTTGCCTTGTAGCTTCGAGGACTGATCTCAAGCACTGGTCATGTTTGTTCCTGCGAGGTTCCCCAAATCAAAATGTCATCACGTACACATGAACGCCTGGCAAGGAGTCAATATTTCGCCAAGTGTCTTTTGACATACTTCTGATGCTGACGAAATTCCAAAAGGCATCCGCAAAAACCGATACCTCCCAAAAGGGAGTGGCGAACGTGCAAATTCTTGTTGTTGTTTTCGTCTAGAGGCACTTGGTGAAAACCAGTTTTTGCGTCAAGTCGACTGACCACCTTGCACCAGCTAGTTTCCGCCTCAATGTCTTCCCGTCTTGGCATCTCGTAATGCTCCCGTTTTATGTTAACGGTGAATGCCCTGGGATCCATGCAGACCCTTAACTTTCCAGCTTTTTCTTGACAATCACCAATGCACCAATTGCTTACCCATTCAGTTGGAACGTTCACCTTGGCCACAATGCCTGCTTACTCAAACCGATTCAGCTCGCTGCGAAGTGGTTACTTCAGGGCTAACGGGACTCGGCGGGCGGCTTGAACCACTGGGACAGCATGCGCGGAGAGCACCATCGTGTATTGTCGTTGCACGCAGCCGGTACCTTCGAATAGTGCGCCGAATTCTTGCAATACTTGTTCGGAGCTGTTTTCTGCCACTGCGTCGACTGTCCTAATAACAAGCCCGAGCATTTCATTCGCCTTGAGCCCGAGTAGTGCCTGTCTTCCTTTCTTGAGACGTAGAAGGTCAAGTGCTGGCGTCTGTCACCGATGACCACTTCTTGGCCGATGACGCCTATGTGTCCGATAATGGTCCCATCGTATGATCGCGGAGTGGTGTTGCTGTGTTTGTAGGCGGCATTGGCTGTAGATTCCTGTAGACGGAATACGGTATGAGGTTAGCTTGAGATCCCGTGTCGACTTTGAATTTGACTTCCTTGCTGCCAAGGGTCGCTATCACCATCCAATCTCGTTCATTCCGTATGCTGCTGATACACACATCTAGAATTTCAAAGTCGTTGCCATCGTCGTCATCCTGGAGCTCGTCAACGCGCGCCGCTCTTCGGCAGCAAACAGCGAAGTGATTCCTGCCTGGCATATTCTGCACGTTTTGCCATAAGATGGGCAGTCGCGTGGCCTGTGTTCTTTACCACAACGGGAGCACTTGAAGGTTTCGGGATGCTTCTTTGAATCCCGAGCAACATTTACCTGTTCCACTTGGTTTACGCTATGTGCCCATGCTTCGCATTGCTGAGCAGCTGCCTCTGATGCTTTGCACAATTTTTCGACTTTGGCCAGCGTGAGCTCATTGTCTTGCAGAAGTATAGCTCGCAGGCCATCGTTGCTAATGCCGATCACAATTTGGTCGCGTATCATGGAGTGTGTAAGTTGTCCGAAATTACACGATCGGGCTTGCATCATAACGTCTCGAGAAAACTGTTCAAAACGTTCTCCCGCTGTCTGCATCCTCTTACGGAACATATACCGCTCGTATACCTCGTTTGTTTGCGCAGCCCAATATGCGTCAAACTTACTAACGACGGTCTCATAATCTTCCTTGCTTTCACCTTCGCTGAATGAGAAGTTTGTTAAAAACTTCTAATACGTCTTCCCGCGCTAAGCTCAATAGCATTACTGCCTTCGTCTCCTTGCTTAGGGGCTTGTCATGCGGCTTCGTTACCGTGAAGTATAGCTCCAAGGTTTTACTTAAATCGTTGCCAATTCTTGCCCATATCATCTGATATTAGCAGTGGTGCCGGGGGCTTCAGTACATCCATGTTTCTTGGACACGTTCGAGGTCCTGCTTCTGCTTGAAGGTGTGGCACCGGGCGGCCACTTCTGACCCCATGTAAAGTTCCCTGCGTTATGGGCGTGTGTGAGGCATTGACGAGGCTGGCATGTTGACGGGCGAAAGAACGCCCAGTCCTTTATTGCGCTTGCTTATAAAGCAACATCAACAGCAAAGAGGGAAAGACAAGGGAAAGGACACGGCTCGTGTCGAGCAGAACTGATGACATGAGTTGCACTATCACATCATGATACACAAACTGTGGGTCACCTGTGGCTCATACCCGCATTCCATGGGCCGCGGTATACGGGTTTGAGTCAACCTTGAGAAAAGGAAACGTTTCATGACGTATGCGAGAAGTATCTCACACCATTAAGGAAGCGACCTGTTCATTGAGATCGTCGTACACTAATTTGCTCCCATGCGAAATTGTGGTATGTGCCAAGGCTATGGAGACAACCACGAGTGCGCCATTGTAAAGTGGAGTTGGCCAAAACAAAATAAATTTAAATTAACAAAAATATCTATGCCCTTCCTGCACCACCTAAGTATCGCAGGCCAAAATCGATAAATGAGATAAAATAAAAAATGTACTGAAATTTCGAATAAAAAGGGAAAATAAAAAAAAATTAATAGAAAATTTGATTTCACCACCTAGCGAAGCCACCTCCAAGGGAAATATTCTCTAGAGAACATACTAAGGTTTCTCTTCACCTTGACGTACAACTGTTTTTATGCAATGGAACTCCGATGAGCTCGTCTAGACTAAGAAGTATTCCATTCTTTTCTTTTCCTCTTGTCTCTCGTGTGTACGCTTTCCATTCCTCTCTTTGCTGGGTCCCACTGTTGGAGAGACGAGTCCGTGTTGGGCTTGTCCTCCAATCTGTCCTTTTGAGGCTTACTGTAAATCTCCTCAAATTGATTAGTGAATGAACAGGGTTTTATTGAATACAGGTTAGTTGATATAGGTTTTTTTTTCTTTTATATGACTTTTATTTACTACCGCGGCTCCTCCCTAACTCCACCAGGCTCTACAAGGTATTGAGGAAACGTATTAATATGATAACGCAATAAACATGTACGTTATCGAATTCAAACGCGGATAAACAGATAGGTACGTAGATAGAAACGGAGAGTGTGCCGCCAGTTCGCTAAGAAATCTTTCGCAATAAATAAATAATAAAAAGCTTTTCTCCGGGTAACATTCGAACATGGGCTTCCCGCGTGGCAGGCAGGTGTGCTACCACAGAGCCACGCCAGTGCTTGGAACTACTTAGCAAATAAAACGCTATACGAATGTTATATACTAGGTGGAGGCTCCTTGCCGCATGTGATATTAAGCGTAAGAATAGTAAAATCGCACCACGTGGCAAAACATGTGAAGTGCGCAGGGAGCGGTTAGTTTAAAGCTACCCATCCATTACAAAGCGTGCAGCTGCTCAGTCGCGCGTGGCACTTTACAGTCGCGTAGTGGCGACTTCGGCAATTTGCAAAAGGAACACTTATAGGGTAGTGGGCACTTCGGAACTCTAGTTGATGTGGATTACCCTGCCGCGTTCTACACTTGAAGGCGGAGCTCAAGCGTCGTCCGAGTTCTTGTACAAAAATGTACAAATGCCGCCAGTAGTAGGACTGCCTAAGTAAGACTTTAGCATCCGTTAAACACTTTAGTCAGAGCAGCATATATGGATAAGAAAACACGGCGAAAATGTAGGCCTATGACACTTTCAATATCGGAATTATGCCCACAGCGTATTGCAGCCAGAGAAATAGGCATGCAGGAACGGTCGTTGAGCGCGAGATGTAATGGAAGACAGGTGGAATCTACAGGTTATGGCGTTATGTGGCATCCCGCTTAAATCGATATACGATGGAGGTGCGTTGAATGTTCCAAGGCTTAAGTGAAGTGCGTGCATGTTCCTTCGTGTGACTGTCTCTAACCTGATCCCCAGATCACTGTTTGCATAAGGTTCGTGTTCACGTTATCCTCAGCAATCGAGAGTCAAGGCACGCTGCTGACATCAACAGTGGGGAGAATGTTCGGCAACATGGAATGAGGGGTGCTCAAATTTCGGTAGGTGTGCAGGTATGATGCACGGTAATGTAAATGGGGATGCTATGCAGGATGGCCAGAGCTTCCCGGCCATACGAATTTGCTCCGAGCTCGCAGTACTGTGGTGATGATAGGAGTACAGTGCGGAGCGCGCAGTAGCAGCATTGATAAAACGGTTACAATAAGAAGCATGGCGTCACACGCGCATGTACGGCGTTTGCGGAGGTTTTCAAAGGAACACCGCGTGCGAGCGCGTCAGCGCCGCCATTTAGTACACATTTGCACTGTGCAGCGACGTCAGTGTGATTGACACACTATCTGCTTGCAAACAGAACAATGCGCCTCCCACAGGCGTGTTCGTTGGCGTTTTAACTCTTTCGGGCAAGTTCTTTCGCTCCACCGGCAGCATGGAAATTTTTGCTCTCGAAGACAAAAGGGGCGCACACGCAGCACTCTCGTCCAGCTCGTTTTGCTTCGCTAGAATATTGCAAATAAATAAATGAAAAGAATACTCTACTTATATTGCACGTCTCAAGATTTTTCTGCATTAACAAATCGATACACACAATGTCTTCATAAACAAGCAAATAGTAACTTTTCTCGCCGCAAATGGCACCAGGTGCCCTTAGTGGTACGTCGTGAGCGTAGTGAACCTGAATGCGAGACATTGTAGCCACGTGATATTAAAACCTTTCGTTACTCGTGCGTGTGTGCATAGTCTGTGCAATTGCACTCATATATGAATGTTTTTGTAAAGCACATGTCTCGAGACATATTTGTACATCACTATATCGCCAGTAGGAACTAGCGAGGCTTGCTCTGAAGGTGATTATTCTGATAAATATAGGACTTCTAAGAGTGCAAGCAATATCCATACACAATAATGGTAAACATATTCATACGAATAAAACTCAAAGTTCGAGTGACCCAGCATACTTTTTCTGCAAAGTAGCCGGTAAATGTCGTGGCAGAAAATAATACTATCGTTAAAATAACACCGTTGTATTCCATAACTTCATAATGCAAAGGCGTATTTGCACGGCAGATATTTTCGGCATATCCCACATGGTATGAGCGATCCACATGCGCGTAATTAGATAGTAGTGTTCGGCCTTATGTGGCTGATTGGCGATCATTCCATGCATTTAAGCGCAGTAACTAACTTACAAAATATGTCAAGTGTAAGTGAAATTGAGCGAAAATGATAAGACGACAACACGCGTTTGAGTAGATTCTTCAAAAACAGCATTCGGCGAAAATATCCCCATAAATGTACTTAAGTATGCAGCATCTAGACGCTGCCCGCGTCGTCCATATTGGATACAATGAAATTCAGCAACTGAGTATATAAAGACGTGTGTTCACCTCATTGAAGTCTATGTATGTAGGGACCGCAAGAATTTCTTGTAGAAACACATCACGGCAAGTAATATAACATGTTTCCGCCAAGGGGAAACGAAGTGTTTGAGTGTGGTAACTAGGTCATCTCAGAATCAAGATCCCTTTGATGCTCCTCGTTCGAGTGCATCCAACTTTGTTGTAACTATGTGGTGGGGATACAGAGGCCCCGGCCTAGTGCCTACTAGGATTTATCGCAGAAAGGTAAGTGTTCAAATCTCGGCGTGCTCGAAGGAATCATCAAGGGAGCGGTTGGGAAGCTGAAGAGTGTGCAGAAATGCGTTCACATGGAAATAATTATAGCGTGACTCGTGTTTCGGCGATGATCCGCGCACATTGCACGCAGCGAGAGCAAACGAGTTAGAATAAATGGCCCACGCATTCTATAACGGAAATGGGCCTGTCACATTGACTCATTCTTTACAACACTACTACTTTGCACCACCCCACCTAACACTGATATAGCTGAAGGAAACGCATTCATATTCCCATCTCATAACAGAAGCTTCGGGATCCTCTGCAACTTTTAACACGAAAGTGTTTTATGCCGGGGTCCACCAAGACTTCAGTGACGTAGTTCCGTCACGGAAAGGACGTCGAAAAAATATACACGATCAGAGGGCAAAGAAAAAATTGGCCGCGTATCTGCGTGCTTCACTGCAAATGTCGTTTAAAGACAATAGAAGAGGCGCTGCGTGAGATATGGACGCCATCTGGCAATACGTCGGGAAACATGAGTGCTGTGTTGCGGGCTGGTAGTCCCGGCGCAGCAGCAGGCGAAGACCGGCGGTGACCAACGCGACCGGCGGGGACGCCAGCCAGCCCGAACACGCGGTTTGGCGCGAAGCGCTGAAGCAGAAGAAACGTCCGCACTCAACGTGTACTCTCCACACACACTTTTATGTACACGTCACCTGGGTAAAACAGGAATGCCAGAGCGGCGCCCCATGGCATTCGTACAGTGCAATACAGAACCGAAACCGAAACACAACAATGAGTTCGGGCAGAGGGCACGGCGGAAGGCAAGTTTCAGCGCAGTTGCATTTTCAGCGCAGCTTAAGAAACTAGGGTCTTTAGAATTACGTATGTATGCATTTTCTATTAAAGGAACACACCACCTACTACTTACCTGGTGATGTTGCGCCTAAGATATGCGTAATATTTACTTTTTGATCGACAACGTTCACAGGTATGAGCAGCCCCACCAGTTCAAGCTTGGTGGGCGGTAAGCAAGTGGTTCAACTTTGGCCGTGTAGCTGAATCGAGTGACATGCCGACAAACAGAAAGACAGACCAAAATTTCTCCGTTTAAGTATCCCTAGAAAAAGGTACCGTCAACGGGCATCGAACCCACGACCGCTCGGTCCGCAACAACAGATGCCGGGCACGCTATCCGCTGCGCCACAGTGACAGACTCTCGAGGCTTTACAAACGCGCCTTTTATATCTACCACTGGCTGGGTGGTGTTGACCTCTGAGGGTGGTAACGTAAAGTAATTCGTCATTACTGCGGCCTCCGCGGCGAGCACCTGCAACGCGTTACGCGTCCGTCCCGTTCGGCGCGTTTTCTATAGAAGCTGAATTTTGTCAATACCTTAACACACCGCGAGGTGGTGACCTTTGCCCAAGCGCAGTAAAAGCGCCGGCATCGCTCATAGCATCGCGCTAATACAAACTAAAAATAGCTCTGCGACGCGCGCCTGCCTTACCTGGCTGTAACACCGCGTTCCACGATCACGCGCTCGCCACGAGAAAAATCGCGGCCGGGCTACCGAGGCGGCACGACGCGCTTTGCGTTTCCCTCTAGTCGGGCCGTGGTGTTCAATCACATTTTAACATGCCGCGGGATGGCGACCAAGATCTGCGTCCAATATGCGATGCTCTTCTGGCTATCACACCTCGTTATCTATCACACCTCGTTCTGGCTATCACACCTCTGATTACGCTTTCACCGTTAACTACTACAGCTACCACAAGGGTTTTTTTAAATCATTTACCATGGACGTTAGTCGCCGGGATGGAGATGTACCACCAATCATCAAAGTGGGTGCACACACGTTAAACGTTGCCATTAGCTGCCAGACATCAATATACATTGTGCAAACTCTCTTATGTCAATGTACAGTAAGCATTCAGTTTCTTCTGTAAGGGCACGCTTTACTTTCGTGTTATTCCGATTCCTATGACGGAGGGATCAACCATGTTTTTTTTATGAAGCTTTCACAATAAAAAAGGTAAACGCGTACCTTAGAGCTCCGTCGATATCAGTCCTTGCCATCAAAATTACCTCCGTGTTAAGCAGGGGCAACGTTTATATCCGCCTCTATCAGGTTACCACAACCACTACACATTGGTTTTCGCGCTGTTTGAACACGATAGCGTTAAACATCTCGTCTCGCAAAAATTCTGGTGTCGGCGTCGGTGACGGCGTCGTTGATTGTGAACAAAAAAATCTTCATCTGCTGCGTGACCAAAAAATCGAGAGAGATTCGAACAAAATAAATAATAAAAATATGCAGGTTCGAGTTAGAATCGAACCCAGGCCGTGTGTGTGGCAAGCAGGCTCTCTGCTATTGAGCCGCGCTACTTTACGAAACCCCTTCGAAAAAAAAAACACCATGTGAATGGCATGTAGTGTAAGGAGTCTCCTTACCGCTTATTGTATTGCGTGGCAGAAGCGTAGAATCGCGCCAGGCGTCGAAACGTGTGAATTTTGCAAGGCGCAGGTGTTTTAAAGGGCAACTCTTTACAAAGCGCTGACACATATTTAATGAACATCATCAGCAAAAGCATAAAAAGGGAACAACTGCGTCGGTTCGCGTGTTGGGCCCTTCCGTGATTCGCAAATGGAATAGTTGTGGCGTAGTGGACACTAAACTACTTTTCTTGTAGTATGTATTCTAGGATACTTCGAAACGGCCAGTATTCCGCGCGCAGTTGCCCGTTGTCTTACAGCAAGGTTGAGGTATGCACCGAGAACCGATGCTAGGCTAGCATTTGAGAGGACGATGCGCACGGGTTTCGATTACGCTGTCGCATTCTACTCTTGAAGGCGAAGCTAGAGCGTTCTCCAAGTGTTTCCTGCGTCTACGTACACTGGAACTTCTTCGTTCGGACACTAGTACTACAGGGTTCTATATGTGGCAGACCGCCTTCTCTTATACTTGGTAACATGTTTTCTGCAGTTGGCTTCCCTATCAACCGACGCCTAGTAGCCTGCTGCAATTGAGCCGTTCCCAAGAAGTCTATAAGAGGGTTCGTCTCCAGGTTGTCTATGACTTGCCTACCCCCATTGTGCGGAAAATACGGGCCTGCTCTGCAATGCAGCGATCCTCTATAAGCTGTATGAGAGTGTGGTAGATCCCCGAGTTAAGCCTTTTTTAAGCGCACGCATAATCGGATATCGCTTGCAATATCGGAAGTACACGATGCGCTTAACCTGGACGCCCACGGTTAGTCGCCATAGACATGCCTGCTTGACATATTGCTGTCGCGTGACCACGCAAAGAAGAAACCAAGGAAAGCGGTCGTGACAACCGGGTCTGGTAGAGCCGCCAGATGTTGCTGACCTCTACATATAATGAGCTTAGAAAACAGCCCGAATTTCGGCGAACCACATCTCAATGCTCAATGTATTCTAAATCGTAGTGTTCTTTGATATTGGTGCCATACTTTGTTTCTGCCAAGTGCAACCGCGTATCCTACTTCTTGGCTCACGTCCTCAAAGCAGAATCTCTAGAATGGGCCAACGACAGCTTACTCATTCCAAATGGATGGCTCTGTCGGTTTCAATACCCTTTTTTGTATCCCCACCTGGAACTCGCTTTATCCTAACGGCGCTTGTGCCCGTCCACAACAGCATGTGGTGCGACCCCACCTCATGTCAGTACCGTCTGAGAATGTACTGTCCCCATGATTACGCATCGGTCCACATACGATTATCACGCATGATGGAACCTTCCTTCTCCTTAACTTGCCTTCACTTGCTCCTCACCCACAAGTACCGGGGCTCCTGAGCTTTCATATTTACCACACGCATTTCGTGCTAAGGGCTTCGACGGTAGTGAACCACCAATGCTTGTTCAAGTTCTGCTCAGTTTTGCTTAATTGTAGAGTCTTTCAGAACTTCAATCTCCTTTGTACAATCTAAACGAATCACTGATGGTTTCATTAGGTTGTGCCTAACAAAGAAAACGAGCCCTCGATCAATCACCCCTCTTTAGTTCGTTCTCCTTTGTACATTACTCAAGGGTGCACTTCCGCACAACTTTCCATTATACGCTCGGCAGAAGGCCCCCACTGCGCTAGCGTTATGTGGTGGAACGACAATTTATTTTGCTCGACACAAGGCTCGAACAAGGAAGAAGTCCTGGTTGCTTGAAAATTATGGCGTGCACGGTGGCTTTTGTCGTAGCAAAGCCAACACACTTTTCACACTGTCTGATTGCGTACACAGTTTCTATAGTGTAGCAGTACATCCTCATGTATAGAGTCTATCAATATAAAAGCGTCAAACCTGAATATATAATAGGTGCACATAATCTTTATGGGATATTTAAATTTTCAGTGCACATAGTCGTAACTAAATCGAGTAGCCAAAAGTTAAACACAAATACATTGTTTCATACTACAACATTTGCGAACGATTTCACTGAATATTTTCAGCCACTTTACGAACATTTTCCTCTTATTATAATTCCAATGCCACAAACTGCATTCCACGTCGACAGCTCAACGACAAATATCCTCCTTTTAGTTACACGCAAATTTCGCTCACTAGTAGTGTTTGCGAAATTCTGCTACCGTAAAACAATTCCCCTCGTCTGCCGTGCATTCCAGCATTGACATTACTGAGCGGTCGCACAATATTTGCACTGCTCTAGTGACATCTCTATTGAAGTCTGTGCCTGTGCACTCCATACTGCCTGTGCATGTGCACTTCACTATTGACGTATGTGCCGCGCTATGACTATAGCACACAACAAGCTGACCGGCGTAGTCTTCTTTATCACAGAAATGTTCGGAGCCATCGTTTTTCTTTTGTATGTTTTGTAGTTTTTCCACAATTCCACACAGTTCTTATGGTACATTCAAATTGTGAATACACATAGCCATAACTAAAAAGAGTAGGCAAAATTACATACAAATAAATTGTTCAATACTGCATTTGCGTACGATTTCACTGAACATTTTCAGCCACATTACCCTCTTTTCACTTTATTAACCGAAACTGCATTCCACGTCGACAGCTCAAAGACAAAGATCCCCCTCTTAGCTAAGCAAACATTTCGCGCACTAGTAGGGTGTGCAAAATTCTGTTACCGTAAACGATTCCGTAGCCTGTCGTGCATTCCAGCATTTGCATTACTAAGCGATCGCATGTTATTTGTACTTCTCTAGTGACGTCTGTGCCTCACTATGACGCACGCAACAAGCTTACGGGCTTAGTCTTCTTTTTCACAGAAATATTCAGAGCCATCTTTATTTCTTTTTATGTTTTCTAGGATTTCCTGAATAATAAATGCGCGTAGTGGTTACGTACTAAAGGTTACAAAAATATCGAGACACTCAGTTCTAGGATTATTTTGCTTTAGCGAATGGCACAACTCAATGGGTGACGTACTTCCGGTTAATTGACACAGATGTGTTCGCCATAATTTGAAGCGAAGGAAACTCTTCCATTAGCAGAAAAAGCGGTGCGAGTTGGCACACGTGCATTATGAACTAGAACGTGAAGGAAAAACAACTGGAAGGAACGACGCGCTACGGACAACTGAAGTTTATAAAAAAACCTCAAAATATATACACCTAAATTAAATTAAACGTGACGAGAAAAAGAGACACACAGCCACAAAATGAGCAGGTAGATAGATAGATAGATAGATAGATAGATAGATAGATAGATAGATAGATAGATAGATAGATAGATAGATAGATAGATAGATAGATAGATAGATAGATAGATAGATAGATAGATAGATAATTTTTATTAATAACCTTTGGTACGTTTACATGGTTGATCGCATGCCTTGCTGCTCCAGGTTTCACGTGATGGCTATGGTAATACAATTATCATACCTACACACATATACCACTTACGGTCACACACGCACAAACACATACGTAGGCCCACAAAAGAGTAATTGAAACAACTGTCGGCCCAGACACGTGTGACTCTGTACTATAGGGCATAAATATATTCAGACCTTTAATGAAACCCAGCAGATAATAAAGCCAAGGAAGGAATAGGAGACGTTAATTGTACTGTTTTAAGTGTATCGTAGTAATGTTGATGTAGATGTGACGAAAATAAAGTGCCTCAAAAGACAGCTTGTCTCCGGCAGGTACCGAACCAACAACCTTCGGATTACGCGCCCGATACTCTTACCAGTTGAGCTGCTGGTTTTCATTTCCTCGCAATCAGTCAAGAAACTAGCCCTAGGAATTTCCTTCCTTAATTCCTAAAGATGTTCAACCTCCCAGGTGAAACCGCTAGTACCGCCCTTCAACCCTTCAGCTGAGGGTATTACGTCGTCCCATCTTTCTCGTTCTTCTCTTTCGCCGTTTTATTTCCGCGCTTTGTTTTGTAATAAAAGCTTAATTTTGTTGCGTAATTTCAATAAATCGCATGCACACTGTAAAGAGGCAACATATTTATATAAAATGTTACTAGCCCAATCAAGAAAGGTACTTCGGTTCGTCAAGTCGAGATACAGGAAGATTACGTAATTGGTGTCTTTCAGTTACGACGCCTAACCCATACGTTGGTGTGACAGTCTTTAGGCGAGTGTATGATATTATTTCAATATACAAGAGGTAGAATTTGGGAGCTGTAGTTACAGGTAGTACTTGGAGAATAAAAAGTTCGAACAGACCAGAGAGAAAGTCACGCAGTGCGAGCAATAACATTGCCTCCAATCTATTCGCCTGCACAAGAAATTGTGTGATTGTTGAAGTATTAAAAACAGCTAAAAGTTGGCCATCTACGAGCATGGCTTTTTTTCACGTGAAGTATGGGTACGCTGTTCCCCTATTCCATCTCTGATGGCGATAGTGGAATTGAATCATAGAAGGAAAAGAAATTAACTTGACATTTCCAAGCAGCGAAATCTTTTCAGTGGCAGTAAGAATGTGCGACTGCACACGTTCAACTACAACACAAAGGTTTATGTGGCATGCAGCAAGGAAAACGTCACTCACTCATTTTAGTATTTTTAGCTACTCTATACCTCTCTCAGTCTTCTCGGAAGCAACATAGAACATCGTGTAATGCACAGGTTCCAGGTTCGGTCCCTGTCGACAGCAAGTCGTCTTTTCGTCCACTTTACTTTTTTCACATCCACGTCACAATTACTACACTTTAAACACTACCCTCAAAACAGTTAATCAGACGTGCCCTATGCCTTGGCTTTATTATCTGCTAGTTTTCATTATGGTTGTGTTTTTTGTTCTTTTCTTCCATCGTCTTTTTTGCTCATCCTTATATTTCTCTCCCTTATTCGCCGAGTGAAGGGTAGCAAACGGGAAGATTTTTTTTTCTGGATAACCTCACTGCCTTCTCACTTTCTGTTTCCTTCCTTCCGTGTCGAACGATTAAAAAAGTCCTCAAAATTAATTTTCTTCATTCATTTATAGCGATGGCCTCATCCCGCCAGCTTTGATGCATTTAAGTAGGATGGGAGGGCGTATTCGTCAGCAGTCCGGTTGGTAAAAGGTCACGTGCTACGTGAATAGAGTACCGTCGAATATAGAAATATAAAATTCACAATTTCGCCAACGCAGCATGTCGACAATGAAGAATCATACGCTCTGAGATATTTCTTTTTCTTTTAAACTGCGGCGCGTGAAGTGACCCCTATGCGCATCCTGCCACACGTGGGCGTCTGACGTAAGGAGTGTCCGGTGTTTTTTTTTTCTTCGTTTCTTATCATGAGTGGCTAAGAAAGGGGCAACTTTGTCGTACTTGTCTGAAGGGCCGTTTTCAAAGTGAAAGAAAATGTAGGAGCGTTCTGCGTTAGAAAACACGCTAAAGCGGCTTCGAGACCTGCGTACCACAAGCGGTAAACGGTGAACATAAACAGCTCGCCGTTATTAAGCCGATGCATGCATGGCGTGTGGTTGAGTTTAACGCAACGTGCTGGGGAGCGAGGTGTCGCTGCTTTAAATCTCCAGTGGGGCACTTCGTCGTTTTTTTTTTCTTTGTGCCGTTATATATATACATACGTATACAAATCAGCCACATGACTGTGACGGCGACGGCAAAAATCTGCTGTGTACGTAATTGCTATCGCAATACAAACCCGCATCTTCGTCTCATGTGCAAGGGAAGGTATCTGGTGGCAAGAAAGTAGAATGTTACACGAAGTTGTGCTAGCAGCTGACACAATTACGATGCGACCCGGCGTATTTCTACAAAGCGCTGGCGTATGGCGCCAAATCCGCTTCAGCAGGCGAAGCTGCCTTGGTGTTGTAGATCGTTGGACGCAAATATATCAAATGACAGAATGAACAATCGCATGTGCCCTCAGCTGATCGCGGTCGAGATAACGCGACCGCGCCATAGCCGTTTAATGAAGGTTCACCTAGAAAAACCACACGAAGCCCCCTTCGCCCCCCCCCCCTTCATGAGAATTCGCAAAAGGCAAAGGGCCAGCTCAATTCATATCTGCTCGATCCGCGACCAGTGGAAGGTCCCGTACTCTTTCACTGCCACATAAAACATGCGACGGGTGGTGTTATCGATTCAGACTTTACAGGGTACAGAACGGCCACGGCGATGCATATTCTGACGACAACAATGCGCTTCAAGCGTGGATATATTTAGTGCATATTTTATCTTCAAAGGTACATTTTCTTAGCGGACACAGTACTGTACGAATAAAATACAGGACACAGGACGTGCAGCGTGATGTGTTTTGTATTTCATATGGCATCAAGCGAGTGTTTTATTCGTTCTGGACTGTGTCTGCGCCAACTAAGTGCACCTTTGAAGATGAATGAACGACAACTAGACACTTTATAGCTCATCCAACATAATTGGTACCGCAAGAATGTTTTGTCTGACGTATCTGGCGCATGTGTTGCACCAACTATCCCACGATCACTGGTTTTGTAATAGAGGCCCTTTACCTTGAAGACTTGCGCTAACCTACCTTCGTTAGCAATGCACGCAAAATCTGCCACAACATTCCAATAAAGCACAAACGCAAGCATAACGATCCTGATAGATGTTCTTTAATTATGTTCGCAAGTTTCCCTAAACCACAACAATGTGTTTTTACTCTCTTTCGGCCATGCTAGATTCAGTCCATTTTTCTTTTTGAAATTAAAAATTCTTGATGCAACCATTTGTAGCGAAAATTCACAATGATTTGCACATGAACTTCTGACGAAACATATCTTCCCAGTACAACAAGATGTCGTCCTTGCCAATGGTTTTGACTCTGGAAGCGCCGCTGGCAGCGCTCTGCCAAGTGAGTATGTAGGATGCATGCAGATGGCTGCGCAATGGCGAGATATAAATCGAAGCGGCCAATTGAATAAGCCAAATAAGTATTTCTGAAGCCCATCAATCTAAGGGGGGAGGGGGGCTGTAGGCTTCATGTAAGGGACAGTTTTCTCCACCTGTTTGCAGCGCTAAAGATCAAAAGAGCGCGCAACCACGTAACGGGAAGGCACCGAACTTGTTCTAGCTCGACATCGTTAAAGCGCTCGTTTCGCAGAAATGCGGGTGTCGGTGCCGTCAGTGGCATCGTTGGTTGCGAGCGAAAAATTGGCGTTGTCCGTGTATGAACATTCCAGATAGATGCAAATAAACAATTCGGCAGATCCGACTTATTCTGTGAGGCGATGTCATGCGAAGAAGCAGCTGAGTAATGACATATAGCGCATTTTTTTATTGCTTTCTGTCAAGAGCTGCGAGCTCAACCAAGTACTTTGTGCATTATGAATCGTTATGAGTTTATCGTGGGCAGGCCCATAGTGAGGGAATTTTGGGGGGCGATGGGTAGGGGTGCACTTGCTGAAGACCTTGGCATCAAGGAAACACCAATTTTGAGAAAATTAGCTGTTTGAGGAAGCAACTATTTCGTGGAATGGGCCTCCTAAGGCCTCCCCCTCCCTCCTACTTGACTGCGAGATTGACCGTTGTCTTACGAGGCACGTCGACTACCCCGACGTCCACAGGGTAACCTATGGTGCGACGTGAAGTCGCTCCTCACCTCAGTGAACAGATGTCAGTTTTATGGAAATGAACTGCACGCTACAGTGCGATTTTGTGCACATTATAAGAATCGATTTTTCTGGCCTTGTTCCTGATTGAGCAATGATTGATCATAGCTTGGCGAGTCATAGGAGTTAATATAATACGTTTGTGACATTCTTAGAAACGGCGATAGTGAACACTGCAACCACAGTTTACGTTGCCGCAACATCAAGCCATTATATGGCCTTTTTCGTAAGCAGTTTCAAGCACTGGCGTAGCCATTGCGGCTATAACCGTCATTTTCACTCTTTCCGTCCCTCTAATATTTCCCGTACCGAGAAAGCTGCCGAATCCTGCCCCGCATTTTCCGCTACACAAGCTCCATAACGCGATCGCGTAAAGTATTTTTAGTCTCCTTCACCGTACCTGTGTTGATACAAACTGTGGATCACCTGTGGCTCCTACTCGCATTCCATGGCCGCGGTGTACGGGTTTGAGCCAACCTTGTGAGAAGGAAATGTTTCATGACGTATGCGAGAAGTATCTCACGCCATTGATGTAGCGACCTGTTCATTGTGATCGTCGTGCACTAATTCGCTCCCATGCAAATTGTGGTATGTGTCAGGCTATGGAGACGACCACGAGTGCGCCCAAACGTACGCGGCTAGACATTGTAAATTGGAGATTGGCGCAAAATAAATCTAATTTAAATTAACAAAAATATATATTCCCTGCCTGCACCGCTTAACCCTTTCGACCCTGGCGTCCTATAAAAAGGACACGAAGAAAAATTGCTATAAATTGTTACATAATTTATTAAAAAATTAAAAAATGTGTTTGTGGTATCCCCAATACACCTGTGCAAACAAAGGTAGTACTTTTTCTATAATCGTCTTCCTCGGAAGTCTGCAACGTTGAAAACAAGATGGCGGAAGGTGAAAAAGACGACAAACGCCGCAACCAAATATTTGATGACATTTTACTGAACAACTATTTTCTCTGCAGCTATCGTAATTTTCTCTATTGCTTCTAAAGTGCTTGACGGCTTTTTTACAAAAGGGGCCTTCCCTAACATTTCTGCTTCATTTCTTCATGTCCTAAATATAGGACACCAGGGCTTAGTGGTTGTGAGATCTTTTAATGCATCGCATGATGACCCGAGCCTTAGCGCTTGTGTCTGCTTCCAATTTCTTGTTGTTCTCCTCGGGAAATCAGCCTACATTTCTTGCTAATTTGCAAGGTGGTCCCAACAGCGAGATTGTACATAATTGATCCGAATACGTTTGGTGCAGGGTAAAAATGGTGCATGAGAGCGCTTGAAGATAGCCAGAATGAAGTACAGTTTCATAAGCTTACCCATGGAGGCACGGGCGACAATAATTGCGCCGCACCAAAGGAGGATTCGGCAACTTATGATGTTACATCTTACAAGGCGTCCAATAATTAGATAATGGCCATTCAAGTGCATTGAAGAGCACTGTGTCACGAGTGCAGAAACTTGCTTTTGGACCTTTGAGACGCAGTAACTCATACATTGTTGCTGGCATGCTAGCTCACAACAATTGCAGGTGTAAACACAGTAAAATAAGTAGCAATATCAAAATTCACCATATTTCCCTTCACAACCACTAAGCCCTGGTGTCCTATATTTAGGACATGGCACTATTCTTCTCGTACACTGATGGGATGCTCAGAAAAGATTATTTTCGTGTTCTTGGGGTGATCAAGAACGCAATATCAACAAGAAAAAAATTATCTACCCGTTAAAAAAATTCAGGGCTGAAAGGGTTAAGTATCGCAGGCCAAAATCGATAAATGAGATAAAAGAACAAAATGCACTAAAATTTCGATGAAATAGAAAAAATAAAAACAAAAAAATGAAAAATTTGATCCCACCACCTAGCGAAGCCACGTCCGATGGAAATATTATCTAGATTAAATACTACGGTTTCTGTTAATCTTGACTTACAACTGTTTTATTACAATGGATCTCCGATTCCTCTCTTGTTGGGTCCCACTGTTGGAGAGACGGGTCCCTGTTGGGCTTGTCCTCCGGTCTGTCCTTTTGAGGCTTACTGTAAAACTCATCAAATTGATTAGTGATTAGTGACTGAACCAGATTTTATTGAATATAGGTTATTTATACGTTCTTTTTTTCTTTTTATGACTTTAATTACTACCCCGGCTGCTCCCTAACTCCACCGGTTCTTACAAAGGTATTGAGGGAAATATATTACCATCATAACGATATAAAGATGTAGTGTATCGAATTCAAACGCGGCTAGACAGATAGGAACGTAAACAAAAACGGTCAATGTGCCTCCAGTTCGCTAAGAATTGTTTCTCATTAAATAAATAACAAAAAACTTCGCTCCGGGTAACATTCGAACCTGGGCTTCCTACGTGACAGGCTGGTGTGCTACCACAGAGCCACGTCAGTGCTTAGAACTACTTAGCAAAAAAAATGTATAAGAATGCAACTTACCGGGTGGAGTCTCCTTACCGCATGTGATATTAAGCGTAAGGATCGTAAAATCACACCATGTGGCAAAACATGTGAAGTGCGCAACGAGTGTGTAGTTTAAAGCTGCCCATCCATTACAAAGCGTGCAGCTGCTCAGTCACGCATGGCACTTTACAGTCGTGTAGTGACGACTTCAGCAATTTGCAAAAGGAACACTTTTGGGGTAGTGGGCACCTCGGAATGGTTTGAAACAGTCATTGCTAAGCACACAAACGTTCCTTTCCTTACGACATGCTTGAAGCCGATGCGCACGGGGCCCCATTACCCTGTTGCGTTCTACACTTGAAGGCGGAGCTCAAGCGTCCTCCATGTTTTTAGTACAAAAATGTACAAATAGCGCCAGTGGTAGGACTGCCTAAGACTTTAGCAACCGTTAAAGACTTATTCAGAGCAGCATATTTGGATACCAAAATGCGGCAAAAATGTAGGCTTATGGCACTTTCAATATTGGAATCATGCCCACCGCGTATTGCAGCCATAGAAATAGGCATGCAGTAACGGTCGTTCAGCGCGAGATATAATCGAAGGCAGGTGGAATCTACAGGTGATGGCGTTATATGGCATCCCGCTAAAATCGATATACGATAGATGTGCGGTGAAGGCTTAAGTGAGCTGCGTGCTTGTTCCTTCGTGTGACTGTCTCTAACCTGATCCTCAGACCACTGTTTGCATAAGGTTGCAGTTCACGTTATCCCCAACAATCGAGAATCAAGGCACGCTGCTGACGACAGCAACAGTGGGGAGAATGTTCGGCAACATAAAAGGAGGGGTGCTCATATTTCGGTAGGTGTGCAGGTATGTACGGTAACGTGACTAGGCGTGCTATGCAGGATGGCCAGAGCTTCTCGGGCGCACGAGTTTGCTCCGAGCTCGCATTATGGCGGTCATGACAGGAAGACAGTGCGGAGCGCGCGGTAGCAGCGTTGATAAAAACGGCTACAATAACAAGCATGGCGTCACACGTGCACGTACGGCGTTTGCGGCGGTTTTCAATGGAACACCGCATGCGATCGCGTCAGCGCCGCCACTTAGTCAACAATCCATTGTCCAGCGACGTCAGCGTGCTTGACAAGCTATCTGTTTGCCAACAGAACATTGCGCCTTCCACAGGCGTGTTCGGGGGCGTTTTTCCTCTTTCGGTCAAGTTCTTTCGTTCCACCGGCAGCATGGAAATTTCCACTCTGGAAGACAACAGGGGCGCACACGGAGCACTCTCGTCCAGCTCGTTTTGCTTCGCTCGAATATTGCAGATAAATAAGCGGAAAAAATACTAATAAAAACAGCCGCAGACAAGAACGAAAAAGTTACGACTCCGCCAGAGCAGTAACGTTGATGTTGACGCATAACCTGAAAAAAAGGAAGAAAAAATGGGAGGAATCGAACTCACGACCTGCAGCCCTAACACTCCATGGAGAGCGTGCCAAACAACTACACCATGAATGTTTTTTTTTTCTTTATTGCCTCACACAAGTAACTACTACGCCACGAACGCCACACGACGAGGGCGTCTAAAACGACCAAAAAATCTACGGTAAAGGGGCCCCGTCACTTTTACGATGGTACTGCGCTGACGGGCCCCGTCACCGTAGTCACCGCTTCACGATGACGGGGCCCGTTACTATAAGTACGGCGCTATTATGACGGGCCCCGTCACTATTACAATTTACACTACGGTGACGGGCCCCGTCACTTTTGCGACGGTACTGCGCTGACGGGCCCCGTCACCGTAGTCAGTGCCAATGCGCTAAGTGGCCACTTGGCGCTGCACACTCGGAGAGTGGTGGCGTCACCAGCTGAGTGCACGAGGTCTAATAAAGGCCTTATGTTGAGCAAGGCAGGTTTAACTGATGTAATATAGCTTGGTAGAAGAGTAAAATCAATCCAGACATCACACAATGCTAATTGCATAACGAGTGGGTGGTTTAAAGCTTCCCACTCTTGCAACTGTTCATGCAGTAGTCGCCACAAGAGTTTTGCCGCAGGATCTAGAAAGACCGCACTTCGAGCTTTCACTGTGACTGTGCTGCGTATCCTGCGTAGGCCGGACGTTCATTTCTCGCTCTCTCAAGTGCTTCTTTGCTTCAGTATATTCACTTCTGGAATGACTTTACTAGCGTACGAGCGTGCAAGAAACGAACGAATAAGCACGCAGTACATTGCGTAATAGCTTGAATTACGTGTTTTATTTTTATCCTATTAGTTCTAAGTTTCTGTCTCTTCCTTCTGTTCAGTCGTATCCTCTATTTCTTCCTCTTCACTCACTGTGCAGTTCGAGTTGTATGTCTTGTAGATTGTTGTGTTGTAGCACGTGTCGAAGAAGTGTTCCAGGCAAGCGGCTGGGGGCGACGTACCATTGGGAAGATTTCCGCGAATGTACATGGAAGTAGTCGTGAAAGCTGCATTTCAAAAGATACCTGAGTGCTTGTGTTATCATTTTGCACAGCAAAAGAACTAAGCCCACAGTAATAATGAACGCAAACACCAGTACGCAATTAGAAACAGGAAGTATTCGCCCTGGAGCATCGACATCGACACGGGTCACATACGCGTGTGCTGATGAAAAAAAAAATACTTTTGAAAGAATTGCTGTTAGACGTTCTTGAACTGCGCGAAATGACGAGGACACAAGGAAGAAAATACAGAGAACAATGCGAGGGCATATATGCACCCCTGCTGTTCTCTGTGATTTCTTGCTTGTGTCCTAGTTATTTCGCGCAGTTTAAGAATGACAAACAGCAATGAACCAACTAGCCCGCCAGAACGTATTGCTTTTGAAAAAAATACTGCAAAAATTGTTATGATCATCACGTATTGCGGTACAAATACGTATTTGCTCAGCTTTTACTTTTAAATGCCTTTAGTGCATATAACATGTGCCTTCATCATGGCGAATGTGACCACTGTTTGCGGCGTTAGCGGATCCGAACTGGGAGTCATTTTGTATAAAACAGACAAGCATTTGCAATATATGTATTCATTAAAAATTTTCTCCAGTAATACTGTCTTTTGTTTTCAGTATCGAGGGCGTTCAGTATCGCTCCCAACATGTATAGGTGCCCATGGGGTTGTGGAGGACATTTATATGGACACTCTCGGCTGCTTTTTGCCATCGCCGTCATGCCCCGTATATCTATATGAATATATATATATATATATATATATATATATATATATATATATATATATATATATATATATATATATATATATATATATATACAAAAGCCGCAAAGTGAACTAGGAAGTTTACTTTCCAAAGCGGTGGAATTGAACGGGTGACCACTTGCTCCGCAGCGCGCGGCGTGAGACGGCTAGGCCATGAGGCGTACGTCTTTCAGCATGCTGACGGCGACCTATTTATATACACCGTTTACTTCACCGTGATTAATTGGTCACCAGCGAGATGGCGAGGAGGGTGCAAGAGGCGCGCCTTCAAGGCCGTCACCCCGCTCGTTGCGATGCGCGCGGCCCTCCTGCTACGCGAGGTGCGCTTTGCCCTTCAGGGCATGGTCGCCTGCGCGCGCGCTTATCTCGTGAGGGGGGTGTTGTATGCCCTGTGCTTTCAACGCGATGTCTGCGCTGAAGCACTTCATTCGCTGCAGCGGCTGCGCTTGCGAAAGGAGCGCGCTCTTGAAACAGAAAGAAGTAACAACTGCGACAATTGTGAGTTCGCACTCATATTGTACATACCTGTGCATCCGTTTCATGCGCCCTTCTTTATTTTCCAGCATCGCGCTTTAAGTGTCGAGCTGTGACACTTCATACTTCGCGCTCGTCCTGTGTGTGCTCTTCTCATGCGTCCTTTGCGCTTGAGCCACGCGCAGGTAATTCCGAGCTGCTTTCCGCTTTTCGCGTTATATTCCAATTTGTTGCTAGCGCAGTTATTGCTCCGTCGTGGCGGCGAAACTGTGGCTTTTTTTGCCAATTTGTGAGTCTAAGAAATACAGTCCAAGAAAAATGGAGTACTTGGGGATTATGTCTGCAGCACAACTATAATCTCCATCCGCTTCGCGTACTTTCCTCGCGTTAACATCGCGGTCCCGGCATTTGCCAGTCACGAATGGTGCGCGCGTAATCAGCGTGACAAACCATACTTGATAGGAAAGTGACGAGAGCTGGGTTTTCAGGGAAAGAAAAATGAGCAAGCCAGAGGATGATTATCGTTATGCGGCAGAAATACTGCCCAAATACTCGATTTTTTTAGTGTAGCGCCTGGCGATTGAAACGCTTTACTTGATGCGCGTGGCTGCTGGCAGTAAGGGTAATTGTGAGGGTGACAGTGTACGTGACCAGCTTGCTCGAAGATGATCGGGTAACTCGTGAATTCTTCTATCCTCAGAAAAAGACGTGACCACGTTGTCATATATATACACATTACATATGCAATATATATATGTATATAATTTTAGAAGCGGCGACAAGCGACCGCGCTGCTTACGCTGCGCGAGCCCTGGTCGCTGCCACCGCCTCTGGAGTAGCGGTAGCGAGGTGCACTAACTGAACTCCCGGCGAAGAGAAAGGAAGCGCGCTGAGAGCACACGCTTCATATGGGCGCGGCCCTCTGGCGGTCACCTATCTTACGAGAGCAGGCGCCGAGTGTGCAGCGGACTGTGCCATCTAGACAACGCACTTGAATCATCGGAGAGAGCACAGCTGCGCCTCAAGCGGCAGCAATGGGAACTAGAGGCTATGGCTTGATGGACAGGGCGCGAGCATAAGAAACTTGCTGAGGAAACTCCTAAAACATTGGATTTGTGGTATAGTTACCTGCGCTCCTCTGAAGAAGGTGGGGCAGGTTAAACACTTAATTCTCAGTTCTTCAGAGCGGAAGTAACTATACCACGATTTCCTACCATCTAGAACAAACCGGTACCCTTCAAAATCATAGTTATTTTTTCTCAAAGTCCATTACGAATATTTTGGGTAGCCACTATGCTTTCTGTCAAGGGAGTGAGCTCGATCTCGGAAGCAGGGGGTCATCTAGTGCAGGGGCGTAGCCAAGGGAGGGGGGGGGTTGGGGGGTTCAACTCCCCCCCCGAAATTTTTCAAGTTTGCTTGCGTATATAGGCACGCACACATACAAACGCACGCACGAACATACATAAAGTATGGTTGAACCCCCCCCCCCCCCCCGAAAAGAATTTCTGGCTACGCCCCTGATCTAGTGTACTCTCTGATGTGTGAGACCACTGCTCTGATAAAACAAACTTCAACGCCGAGAATACCTTCTCCACGTTCGCCTCCGTGACAGGCACACGAAAGTCCACTTGCGTTAATATAAACCTCTCGGGTCGCTACTGTTTCAGTTTTTCGCACATTTTCACCCCTTCACTTTGCGATTCCTGAATGAGGTATGCGCTAATACTCGGCCCTGAGATATGCAAAATTGCTCAAGTTGCACGACCTCGATTGTTTCGGATGGTCAAGTTTTCCCGTGAGCCGAAAAACGATAAAAAAAAATTCAGTTTCACTCCGGAACGAAATAATACATAAAGTTTTGGTTACGTTTTCGTTCTGGTCAAAAATATCGTTTTTTTGTGTTTAGTTTTTAATTTTCGTTCCGTTTCAACACACTGTTCGTGACACATCTTGACTCCGTCCGGTGGACAACCGGTCACTTTGTGGTTCTCGGTGGCGCCGGCGCAGCACAGCAATCCTTCCTAACACGATAGTATTACCCGATAAGCAATGGATTTGGAAATAGCGAAAAGAAAACACAGGTACAAGGGCTAGAGATACATAGCGTCTGTGTTGTGATTCTACCCAGAGTCCCTGTGTTTTTTTACACGAAAATACTTTATGCCGGAGTCCACGACGGCTCCACTGACATATTTCCGTCACGGATATGACGTTGTAAAATATAAAGACTAACATATGGCTCAGAAAGAACTAAAAGAAAAATTTCCGTCACCGGGAGTCGAATTTCCAACTCTTCGATCCCCACGCGCAGCGCAAAAGCACTCTTCCAGAGACGGCACCTTCTTCGTCAAACTGGCGGCGTGCTATTTATATACACCATTAGCCGGTGGTACACTCAGAGGTTGGTGGTATATCAGCGTGTTTTCGTTATCACTAGCGAGATGGCGCGAAGGGCTCGAAGGGCGCGCTTTAAAGGTCGTCGCCCCACGGGTTGAGATGAGTGTGGCGTCTACAGGGTGTTGTCGCTCGTGCGCGCGCGCTTATGTTGAACGTGTTGCGCTCTCACCGCAAGTTTGCGTTAAGTTAGAGAGAGCACGGAGGCCACTTCGCTCACTGCAGCGGCCGCTTTTGCGAAAGGATCGCGCTGCTCACAAACAAATAACTTACAACTGTGACAGTTCGCGCTCATCCTGTGTATACTTGTGCGCTCGTTTCGTGCGCCCTCTTTTTACTTTTGACCAGCGAGCTTTAACTGTGGAGCTATGACAGTTGTTAGTTGGCGCTCATCCTGTGTATGTTCGTTCCGCGCACACTTTCTGCTTGAGCAGCGCGTTGCAAGTTTCGAGCGGCGTGCCGTTTTTCGCGTGACATTACAACTTCGTTGCTCTAGCATTCACTCCGTCGCCCACGGGGCGAAACAATGCACAATAAGTATTGAAGCTTGGGCGTGTTGGTTAGACATCGGAGGGAATACAGTGCAAGAGAAGACGAGGACAAGGAAGGGCGACGCGCTCACAGCGCTCTGTGTGCGTCGCCTTTCCTTGTCCTCGTCTTCGCTTGCGTTGTAGTCCCTCCAATGCACAACAAACGCTCAACTACGTCTGTGAAGACACGTTTTACTTTCGTGTTATACTGATTCCTATGACCGAGGGATCCACCATGTTTTAAAGACGATAGTCTTTCTTGGGGAACTTAAACGCAGAAATTTTGGTCTGTCTTTCTGTCTGTCTGTCTGTCTGTCTTTCTGTTTGTCGGCACGTCCCTCGATTCAGCCACTCGGCGAAAGTTGAACCACTTGCCCAAGGGCCAGCCGTCTTGAACTGGTATGGCTGTTCATACTTGTGAACGTTGTCGATCAAAAAGTAAATATCATGCATATCTGAGGTGCAACATCACTAGGTAAGTATTAGGTGGCGTGTTCCTTTAATAGAAAATGCATACATACGTAATTTTAAGGACCCTAGTTTCTTAAGCTGCGCTGAAAATGCATAAGAATGGAAGCTTGAGCGAGTTGGTATGCGTTCATCTTTGTTGAAACAGCGCTCACTAGACGACGACGAAGTAAAAGAAGGCACAGGACAGGCAGCGCCTGTCCTGTGCCTTCTTTTACTTCGTCGTCGTCTAGTGAGCGCTGTTTCAACAAAGCTGAAAATGCGACTGCGCTGAAACTTGCCTTCCTCCGTGCCCTTCGCACGAGCTCATTGTTGTTTCGGTTTCGGTTCTGTATTGCACTGTACGAATGCCATGGGTTGGTGTTGAAAAACTTTAGTTTTGAGAAGGCCAAGAAGGTGAAAAAAAATATTTAAAAATGAAAAAGCAGCCTTGTGGGCGGCCTTCAGGATGCCGGTTGTGGGCACCGCTCTGGCGTTCCTGTTTTACCCAGGCGACGTGTAAATAAAAGAGTGTGTGGAGAGTACTCGTTGAGTGCGGACGTTTCTCTGCTTCAGCGCTTCGCGCCAAACCGCGTTTTCGGGCTGGCTGGCGTCCCCGCCGGTCGCGTTGGTCACCGCCGGTCTTCGCCTGCTGCTGCGCCGGGACTACCAGCACGCAACACAGCACTCATGTTTCCCGACGTATTTCCAGATGGCGTCCATATCTCACACAGCGCCTCTTCTATCGTCTTTACACGACATTTGCAGCGAAGCACGCAGATACGCGGCCAATTTTTTCTTTTTTTTTTTTTGAAGCCACAAAACTTGCCTGCTGTGAGCGACCCGATCGAGTGTACTCCCGAGTGTTCTTTTTCGGAGGGCACGGGAGATTGTCGAAGGCAGCAGGTCGGGTATAGACCCTATTGTCGAGCGGCTGCCTAGCGTCAAAGTACACAGCTTCGGGTGGCTTGAAATATGTATGTCAACGCCATCGAGCTCCCAGGAAACAGCAGCGTACATGAGCGAGATTGCCAGGCACATTCCGCAGTGTTCCTATAGCTTACTAAACCAACCAGTCGGAGTTGGCGCAAAGGGGATTAAATGGGTTCTCCGATAGAACTTCTGTGTTCGTTTTTAAAAAAAATTCTTGGTCTCTGCAAGTGAAATTGTTTCCGGGAATAAGCTTGGAACACTGTAGCTTTGTTCTAGAAAAGGGGTGTCGAACCCGCCAACCGCGGACTTTTCACTAGCGGCCCGCTCCTTCACGAAGAATAAAGTTCCGTGATTTTTTCTGAATGGTACTCGCATTATTTTCTCGCCTACTGCAATAATGACGCTTTATTTGGCGCAAGCTGTAGAAACGGGACTGGACTCAAGCATTTTCCTTCGTGGAGCACCCCATGAGGTCACCATGTGTTTAAACACTACCGTGGAACAGAAATGACTATACTTCAGAGTTGGCGTCAAAATTTCGAGTCATTCTGGTGGTTTGTATCGATATGTTTCTCGCATGCTGACGCCCAATCACCTTCAGTATTGATATATATATATATATATATATATATATATATATATATATATATATATATATATATAAGATATGGGAGAGGCGCTGTTTCAAATAGTGGGGTGTGTCCAGATAAGATCGAGCACGAGGTACTGGTCACCATTCCCGATTTTGATGAAATTTACTGTAGGTCTATGCATTACAACCAGAACAATGGTATCGCAGTTTGTTTCGCGAAAAAAAAAATTTTTTTCGCCTAAAAAAAAATACAGATTTGGGCCACAAGAAACGCTTTTTCGCCAGTTTCGCGGTTTCTGCAAATTTGAGCGCACCTAGGGAAAAAACGGTGCACTTCTTCGTCACAATATTTATTCCCCTTAAAGAACAAGTGAAATACAATCTTGTGAGTCCATTATTTTCCTTGCTTGTCCAAGCACTTTCGAAGAAAAAAATCACAAACTTGGCAAATTGCGCAAAATATCTTTAATTCAGGAATTTATTGCTACAAGCAAGTTAAAGTGAGGATAATAAAAATCGGTACATATTAACTTTGATACTTTCGCTCTCTTTTAAAATAATTTGCGCGGTTTTATCGCGCTCCGTTTTACTCTATAAGTGGGCTGAAACCTAAGTGATTTACCAAAAACGCCATACTTTGATAATGATTTTCTGAAAAAGGCCATTTTTAATTTTTTTTTAAATCTCTCCGATTGAAGTCAAGGACGTCATCTACCATTCTGCAGAAAAAAAACGTTGCAATATTTTTGTTGCTAACAAGTTATAGTGCGTCAAATGTCACCATGCCAGCCTAGCGGCCGCGTCGTTCGTTATGTGCTGAAACTCGGACATAAGTTGTTAAAAATACTTGTACATGACATAATCACAAATCAGCAGCTCCACACCAACAAATGCGCAGCCAGGTGTCATGGTTCAGCAAGCTTTGTCTTGCGATCAGCCGCTTGACAAACCCGCAGCAGCGGCCGCTCGATGCTGCGGGCACTCACATTACATGCCGACTGCGGATGAGCTCCCCTTGCGCGCCAGTCTACGCTCAGAAGACAAACGAGAGAAGTAATGCATCACTGTGAAAGTTAATGGCTGTTAAGTTCCAACAAATGTCATAGTATGGAACTAAAACTCTGCCGGCAATTTCCCAGTGGGCGCCTCCAGTAGGGCGCTCATGTGTTGCTTTCTCTCTTCGGTAGACCAAAAATAATGATAGGTTCATTCTGTGAGCAACATATGACACAAAAGAAAGCCATTGCCATCTAAAGAAAGTTGTCATACGTGTTTCCGATGGTCGAACAACTCAAACTGCAGTTGTTCTTCATCTCGTGCCAGAACAGTTGTGTCAGCCGGCTGTGAAAAGAAGTTTGTCCAAGTCATGTGCTTCATTAAAGAACCGCTTTTACAATAGGGAACCCAAGCTCAAGTTTGCGGCGCGACGACAGCGCCGCGCCAGCCGCGCTGCGGCTCTGTCGGAAAACTCTGAACATTCGCGCGGCCGACTCAGCCCCTTTCACGGTAGCGGTAGCGCACGTGCGCTCGCGTTCTTCTCTCGGTGCGGGTAACTGGGGGGCCGTCAGCTGGGTACGTTGAACCGAAAGGCTTGCTCTGTGAAGCTGCGCATTTCCGCGATGGCAGAAGCGACTCCGCGGAAGCGCAAGCGTTGTCCGAAGTATTGCGGTTTAGTGGCCATCCACAACAGTGCAGACAACACCAAGGCACGCGATTTACGTGTGAAACTGTATTGTTTCCCGGTCGTGTCGCACGAGAAATACAGGCGGCAAGCGTGGATAGCTGACAGCGCTGTCTCGCCTTCTATTTGGTTGTCTGAGTTCATCGCTTTCGTTCGCTTCGACTACCTGAATCGGTAAGTAACGCGGCGCATGCACGCAGCGACTACAGTAATGATTACATGCTGTCTTCTCGCATTGTGAAAGTCCAGTTACGGTTGTAGGTGAAGCAACTTTGTGTTTTGATTCCCCGTGTTAGTGAACGTTCACACTCGCGCTGTACCGTTAGCGTTGCGCGGTTGGTTGAATTCAACTGAGCTCGGCACATTGTCAGAAGTTCGGCGCCTGCAATGCACGCGTCGGGAAGGCTGCTTTATCACGCCGGAACGGACGTCTGTGCATTTTCAGCAAGCTTTGAACATCGTTCTGCAGGTTTGCTTTGTTTTTGTCACTTTATTAAGGTGATATATATTTAAGCCGCTAAAAATAACTGGCACTTAATACATGCTTTGCAATTGCAATCTTGAAGTAACCACCTTCTGATTTTGTGCGATGTTCTAGCCGCGTTCACGCAGCAGGTTTTATACGCCTGTCAAGTCGATATCATAAAAAGAGACTGCAAGCATGACACGAGAGCCGAAAAAAACGAGGCGAGCAGTTCATCTTGCTTCACAGTGGTTAAAGCTCAGCTAGCTGCCTCGCGTCTTAATCGGCGGGTGATTCTCCAGCGGCACGGAGGACTTGAGTCTAACCTTCTCAGGAAACAGGGCCATGGCCGTGTAATTTCTTTTTTTCGCACGCCGCAAACGTTTGTTCACGAAAGTACACAGCTGCTACCGTTAAGCATGCCATATCAAAACAGCAATCATATGATTCGTAGTCCACACCGCAGAACATCGATAGCGTGTACGGCTTCATTTCGGAGTGCATGTGGACCATTATTCATCTTTAACATGACAGAATGAGACTTACCTCGAGGTATACGTCCTACACGGTGTAATCGCGACTTGGGAAATGCATTTCGCTTTGAGTCGGGCGTCGTTGTCGTCGATCGTCTGCTCTTCACCGTTAACGTGATTGACGAGCCTTTCTCATTTTATCAAGTTCGCTTTTCGGAAGTGCCAGACAAGCTTGAAGATCCTTTTGAAGCCGCACTGCACGCAGGTACATTGTGAGACGCCGCAAGTGCTCCGCGAGAGCTCTGCACGTGCACGGAAGAGGGCCGCAACGCGGTCGAGAGAAGGGAAAACGCTCGCTGATCACGCCCCAGTTTCTCTTTTTCTGCCAGAGATGGCGCTGCCTGTCAAGAGCAGCAGCGCCGCTAAGCGTTGCTTGGGAAGCCTATACTGTATTGTTGTGTGTCCGCAGATAGAATATTCAACGCCAGTCCAGATTTTATCACGATATTTTGCGGCTTCGGGCATAACAGCAGGGGAAAAAAATACATGCGTGCTGTATTGAAGGCGCTCACTTGGAAATTGCTTATTCATGCTGTACATGGCGAGGATGGAAAAAGCGCTAGAAGGTAGCAACATTGGATTTAATTTGTCACACAAACAGCTCGGAGCGATGGTTGAGCAGAAACTTCCAGGTCTATTTTATGCTGATGATATTGTCTTATTTGCGGACAGTCAAGATGATATACAGCGACTGGCAGATATATGCGGAAGGGAGTGTGAGGCTCTAGGACTAGGATTTAGTGCAACAAAATGTGGATTGATGGTATTCAATGATCACGGAGACCATACGGTCTTAATACAGGGCCAAAAAATACCGAGGGTAAGCGAGTACAAGTACCTCGGAGTATGGGTAAATGAGGGGGATAGATATATGGAGGTACAAGAGAAAGCATCGGTAGCAAAGGGAAAGAGGAATGCTGCAATTATGAAGCACAGAGCTTTATGGGGATACAATAGGTACGAGGTGCTTCGAGGGCTGTGGAAGGGTGTGATGGTTCCGGGGCTTACATTTGGGAACTCAGTGGTGTGCATGAAGTCAGAGGTGCAATCAGGAATGGATGTAAATCAAATGACGGTGGGCCGCCTCGCGTTGGGCGCTCACGGGAAGACGACAAATGAGGCGGTAAAGGGTGATATGGGATGGACAGGCTTTGAAGTGAGGGAAGCGCAGAGCAAAATGAGATTCGAAGAGAAGCTGAGGAAAATGAAGGAGAGTAGATGGGCAGAGAAGGTTTTCAGGTATTTGTATAGAAAAAGCGTTGACACGCAGTGGAGAAAAAGAACTAGGAGGCTCACCAGTAAATATACGGCTGGCAGTGCGGGCGATATGGCAACAAGGAGCATTAAGCGGAAGGTCAGAGAGGCGGAGAGGACTTATTGGATGGCAGCGATGGAAAAGAAGCCGGCTCTGAGTAACTACCGAAAGGGGAAAAAACGAAATAAGGAGGGAAAGGTTTTATGATAATTCAAGGGGAAGCGCTTTACTGTTTGAAGCAAGGTCGGGCTGCCTTAGAACGCGTAGTTATAAAGCGAGATTCAGTAACGAAGAAGAACAATGTACATGCTGCGGGGGAACTAAGGAAACGATGGAACATGTACTGATTGAATGTGGCGATATTCACCCAGGTATACGTGTGGGCACGAGTCTACATGAAGCCTTGGGTTTTAGGGACAACAATGGAAAGCTGCACACGTCCGCGATAGAAATAAGTAAGAGACGGTTAGAGTATTGGTGGCAGAAAAGTAGAGATAAAGTACAAAAATAAATAATGGGGGAAAATAAGGTCATTCTGCCTTAAGAAGCAGAGAGATGGACCGTGAATTTATATTTTTTGGTATAATAACATAGATTTAATCAATGTAGATAAGGCATTAGGACAACATGAAACAAGGGAGTTTTTTTCTTCTTTCTCTTTTTTTTTCGCCTTCGAGCCTGGTGGCAGACATGTCACCGCCCGGTTATAAAGGGGACGCTCATAGCATCCATCCATCCATCTGGCAGAGCTTTCGTTGCATATTATGACATTTGTTGACTCTTAACAGTCATTAACTTTCACAGTGATGCATTACTTCTCTCGTTTGTCCTCTGAGCGTAGTTGGTGCGCAAGGGGAGCTCATCCGCAGTCGAAGCGGCACTCATGTAATCTGAGTGCCCGCGGCATCGAGCGGCCGCTGCTGCGGGTTTGTCAAGCGGCTGATCCCAAGACAAAGCTTGCTGAACCATGACACCTGGCTGCGCATTTGTGGGTGTAGAGCTGCTGATGTGTGGTTACGTCATGTACAAGTATTTTTAACAACTTATATCCGAGTTTCAGCACATAACGAACGACGCGGCCGCTAGGCTGGCATGGTGACATTTGACGCACTAGAACTTGTTAGCAACCAAAATAATGCAACGTTTTTTTCTGCAGAATGGTAGATGACGTCCTTGACTTCAATCGGATAGATTTAAAAAAAATTAAACATGGCTTTTTTGAGAAAATTATTTTCAAAGTTTGGCGTTTTTGGTAAATCACTGACGTTTCAGCCCACTTATCGAGTAAAACGGAGCGCGATAAAACCGCGCAAATTATTTTAAAAGAGAGCGAAAGCTTCAAAGTTAATACGTACCGATTTTAATTATCCTCACTTCAACTTGCTTGTAGCAATAAATTCCTGAAATAAAGGTATTTTGTGCAATTTGCCAAGATTGTGATTTTTTTCTTCAAAAGTGCTTGGACAAGCAAGGAAAATAATAGACTCATAAGATTGTATTTCACTTGTTCTTTAAGGGGAATAAATATTGTGGCGAAGAAACACACCGTTTCTTCCCTAGGTGCGCTCAAAATTCAGAAACCGCGAAATTGGCGAAAAAGCGTTTTTTGCGGCCAAAATCTGCATATTTTGTTTCAGGGGAACTAATTTTTTTTCGCGAAACTAACTGCGAAACCAATGTTCTGGGTGTAATGCCAAGACCTACAGTAAATTTCATCAAAATCGGGAATGGTGACCAGGACCTCGTGTTTGGTCTTATCTGGACACACCCAGTGACGTTTCAAACTCATCCCCCACCCCAAAATGCACGTTTTCCCTGCCCCGTCTTGATGGGACTAAATTTCCTGACTGCGGTCTGCTAACTGAAGTCAGTTTGAGGCCTCTGCTCAGAAGGTAGCTTGTGCAAAAGCTTTTATTTCGGCTAAATGTCTTCTACTTGAAAGTTTGGGCTTCGTTAAATCTTTGTAGAGCGATGTTGCCGTTAGCAGCCTAGTGGCGTGCTTGACTATGAGGAAGAAGGCGCACTTGTTTTGTAGCAGAAGAATATGACAACCGGTCTTAGGAAAGGCCTTACACTTGTTTGCATATCACTCCAAGACACCATTAAGCATTACGTCGCCGAGAGTCATACAAATTAACAGTGATAAAATTTCAGGTCGACTTTATCTGATGAATCATCAAAAACAAGATTTGGTTCCAAGATGACTTACCTGAAGGTTGAGGAAAGAAAAAAATCACATCGAAAACACTGCAGTTGTATGTGTCAGGTTCATTATAAGTCAAGTTCAGGTGAACGGTATATGGCACGTTGTTTGCTGTTAAGGAAATATAATTAGGCAGGTTAGGTTAACACTCTTCAGCTGTTATTTTCAAGCATGTGAGTTGTGAAATTTGCGCATATGGGCTACGAAGTAGCCTTACAAAACTGTACTGCCTCAGCACTTGCGACCTGGTATCTTGAGAAAAACGACAAATTTATGGAGCAATGCAGATAGACATAAATGCGGCAGTGATGATATTTTTCATAATGGTTTTTTCTTACATTGTAGCGGTAGCGCTGAGAAGGTCGGGTATGAGGCCCCGTGTTTATATAAGTACAAGTTCATATTCTGCGTGTGCGGACATACCGCTCGAATGATTGGCAGGATTGACCTGCAAATCTATGGAACACTATGCACGGGTACGAAAAAAAACCCATGAAATTGACCATTGGCACGTCTGGTATCTACAAGGACAAAACAGGAGCAAATCACTCAGCGCTTACGTTAATGCATCGCTATATTGGCTAGAAATCATGATGATTCATTGAACGTCGTAGACACCCTTGTCGTCTTTCATACTGCCTATGTACCAAAGCCAGCGTAAACAGTCATACACTGTAAGGAAAAATTAGCCCCGATGGGAGTTTTATCAGCTTATCAGCCCCTAAATCTCTCATGCCGGCATCATTTACTCCGTCTAGCGGAATTAATACCACATATGTCGTCGTTGTGCTCCCGTTGCGAAGTGAGGGACTATATAAACGACATGACCTTATTATACTCCCCACGGTGTACCTGCTCACGGTTACAAGCTCCCTATGGTGTCTCCAAAAATCACTTTTGGCAGCGACGTGCGTGCGTGTGCATATGCGTATCCGCATCTGCTTACCGCGTCCATGTGTAGCTCCAGTGCACCCAGGTCTTGCAACGAACGACCGATTAGTGCGTTGTGTAGACGTGTAGGACTATTTTCCCCGCTGAACCGCTCTGAACTGAGACAAGTTCAACTGGTTGCAGCGTCCGACCGCGAGCACATCGAGTTGGTTGTCCCGTGTTTATCTTCCCGTCCAGAGGCCGTGCCCATGCGCACGAGTGCAAGCCTCCGACACGCCACGGATACGTCGCTTTAACGGGCCAAGTTAGGAAGAATAATTTCATCCGTAACAAAAGTAAGCTGTTGCAATCGTCATCGGTTGCTTCTGGAGTTTCGCCGGCTAAAACTTCGAAGCCGAAAGAAGTAGGCGTCGCTACGTCATCGGCATCAAGCCGGCCGGCGGCCGGTGTAAGAGTTGCGCCGGCGACGCGCGCGCCCCGACCGCCGTTGACGGTTGCTGCTCAGAGTGTCACCGGTGTTTCACCGGCTGCAACTTCTGAGCGGTAAGCAGGCTTCGCTACGTTGTCGGTACCAAGCCGGCGGCGTATCAAGTTGTAGTGTCGCACCAGTCGCCGTGGCGAGCTCTACGAGCTCGCACTGGCCACCGGTGAAGCAAAGAATGTTTCACAGAGAATAAAGGCTGCTGGAATGAATAACTTTAAATTGCCTCTTTTGTGCCATGCGACCACCGCTGTCAAACGTCTAGCGGCAAGGCGAGCGCCTACACAAGGCAGAATGAACGAACGTGCCACCGCAGATGCACTGCGAGCAAAAGGAACCGCGACTGCGAGCCGTCTCGTTCGTTCTAAGTGCATTGCTCCGTAGCTTAGACTCGACGGATAGCGGACACCGGTTTTATTATTGCGATAGCAATTATATGGACAGTCTCGGCTGAATTTTGCCGTCGCCGTCGCCCGTCATGCACCGTATATGTATAAGTATGTATAAATATATGAAAGCCCCAAAAAAAGATAATTCAGAAAAATGCTTCCGAACCGCGGAATCGAACCAGGGACATCTTGCTCCGCTGCGAGTGGCTCTAACCACTTCGCCACGAAACGCAGTTCCTCCACGTAGCTAACGGCGAGCGTTATATACACACCCTTTACCGCTGGACAGACTCAGAGACGGCCGGCGCTTATAAGCGTTTCTTGATACCAGCGAGATGGCGCTAGGAGCGCGACGGGCGCATTTAAAAGTCGTCGGCGAGCTCGCTCGCTTCTTCTATTTGCGCAGGGAGAACCTTGCCCTTCCGCTGTCTGCTCGCGCGGTTTTCTCGTGGTGAGGGGAAGAGGGATGTTTCAAGCTCTCACCGTGATGTCCGAGCTCATGTTACGGAGCGTACAAAAGTCACTCGAGTTCAAGAGAAGCCGCTAAACGAACAAACAGAAGATGAGCGCGAAATATCAAGTGTCACAGCTCGACACTTGAAGCACGCTAATTTCCTTCGCTGCTTCGGCCGCCTTTGCAACAGGAGCGCTGTTCAAACTGAGAGTATCCATTGGCGAGCCTCACTTCGTATAGCATTAGTTTCTTGCTATCGCATTCATTGCTTCGCCCTTGCGTCGAAACTGTGACATTTTTTTGTAGCGTTAGCTACAGTTGCCTAACCGGAGCCGATTTCTCGTCGATCCTCATGTGTCGTGCTGCGCATGCGCGAAGATCCGTGATTCAACACATCTGGCTCACCGAAGCCGGCATCTCACGCGCTCTCCGCCACCGCCGCGCGCGACTCGCCGCTGCTGGTCTGCGCGTTCGGGAGGAGTGGCGCCGGCGTGCGCGACTCGCCGCTGTTGGTCAGAGGAGTGGTAAGTTAGGCTAGTTAGTAATGATCCATACTTATTGTAACTGCGCAAAAAACGGACGGAAACACGAAGGGCGAGAAACTCGAAGGTCTGCGAATTCGAGAGGAGTGACTTCGTAGCCATGGCAGACACACTGGTGCAGGCGCGTGCGCAACTATTCGCCTTCGCTGTGCAGTCGCCGTCTGAAACTGCACTGGAGCCGCTTGATATCACCTCTGACTGCCGTTTTCAGTTGGGTAACGCCATGGAGAAGGAGAGCGCAGAAGAACCGAGAAGCTTATCTCATCGGATCCCGAAGTAGTTGCTGGCAAATAGCGGTTCAGCGTACGAACAATGAAGAGAAGGCTAATAATCCTAGACAATCTGGAAAGCTAAGAATAATCAGCTGAACCTTTGCTAACGCTACGTATATCGTGGCATAGCCGAGCTAATCCACTGCAAATATTTTTTATCGTGTGTGCAAAATAATGGCGACGAAAACTGCACAGAAGAAAGAATTTTGTGATCGCCAGCAGTCGTTCATCGTATAGCCGTGCTGTACTCCTGGGAGAGGCCTAGCGACGCCGTCGGCAAGACCGCGGTAGCGGTTGGGCGCCGCGGTTCTTGGCCGGTGTTGCTCATGAGTGTATGCCGCAGCAGTGTTCGTGCACGGCCGGCCGTGGTTTGGGTACGTCTCACGAATGAGCGCTTAATAAAGCGCGCGCGCGGCCGCTTTCAAACGGCTACGAGACAGAACGGCGCGAGCCGCTCGCCCAAGAAGCGCGAACGACAAAAAACAAGCATCAAAAGACGCCGGCGCGCCGCATCCTCCTCGCCCACTCGAGCCAGACGCAGACAACGCGATCAAACGCCCGGCAAAGCCTGGATGTTTCTAGAAGGAAGGGGGGACGCATCACCGATGACGCCGCCGCGAGTAGAACTGGCGAGGGAAATCTCTAACTATCCTTAGCCTTGGCTGTACTGCACGCCGAAGAACCCTCCTGACGCTTCCAGAAACCGGGGGAGAAGGGATAAAAGCGTGCAAACGACGACGAGTCAGGCAGTCGAGAAGTCCGTGAAGTAGTGAAGGAGTGAGCGAGTCAGTCAGCCCGGTGATGGTGAAGTTATGCTAAGTGTGGCTCCGTTAGCCCAACAAGACGTGTTTATGATGGTGAGCGGTCAGTCGATCGTCGATCTGGAAGAATTGGATGACGACGCCGTGTGAGCCGTGACAAGTTACGACGATGGTTGAGCTACGACGATCAACGCTGGAGCTGGCGTGAGTGTTTCCTTGAAGAGAAGCATTCGATTACCGTCCAAGTACTGTGGACTGGATACGCCATTGTATATTCTGGACTTTAACTGTCCTCGAATAGTTGTAATGCATGCGATTGCATTTGTAGCGTGTGATCTGTTTGTTTAGCTCCCGTTGTGTAAACGCCATCTGAGTTATAGTGTGAAGTTGTAACTGGTACCACCCGAGTGTTCATGTGTTGGTGTTATTTGTATTGCTTAACTGAGAATATATTTCGTTTTCGTTTGTGTTATCGACTCTCGGCTCTGACTCGGTCTTTGGACCACAACCGGCGTTCGTTGGCGCACCAAAGGACCAACTCTAAATTGTCCGCGCTTTCGTGGTGCGTTTTCGGAGGGCCGTGACGCCAGCCCTTAGAATCCGCCCGGCGATTGCCAACCCGATTAACGGGATTAGTCACAGTACGATTAGGTGCATTTTACGGACTCACGCACAGTACCGCTAAGGCGGATTCAGCCCATGCGACGAAGTGTCAGCTGGTAATTAAAATTCGCTAAGTAAAAAGACGTTGAATTTTAGGCGGGTTTCTAGTAACGGATTGGTGTGCTTCAGTGGTATCTATAAGCCCACCGTACATTTGCACGTACTTCATGAATACTTATTGCTTAATTACGCGGAAAAGAAGTGCCCCGCCAGAGCTACATGGGAGGTCAAGATATGGTGCCTATATATACCCGGTGACCGAATTCAATGCTAATTTTATTAAACATTCTCTGGCGTATGGTGCGACAGCGAAAAGCGTTTTTTTTCGATGGTTATAAAAATTTTCTCCCACACATACCTGAAAAAAGTTCCCCGATGGATGTAAACAGATACTCCCCTCAGTCCGCCCAAAAACTCTGTCCTTTAGGGGAGTAAACTTTTTACTCCGCCTGGGCGGAGTGTATAAAACCCCCATCTGGGCGTGCGCTAGAGAAGTCATTTTACTCTCATGTAGGCTTTTTTTGCTTACAGTGTACTTCATTTTCGGAATGATGCGTTATTGTTGGATAAAGGCAGAATTAGTAGGTCTCATTTTTACATCAGTGAGTGCCATCAGCTTAACAACGCTTATTTTAAAAATCTTACGCTTCACATTCACTTATTTGGCATTGATGATTCACCTCATTTTAGGTGCACAAAAACATCCGTGCTCACACTCTTGATGTGCAATGTTAAGCAATACCACCTGATATACCATACGTGCACCGACCGCACATACTAAAAATAAGAAAAAACATCTACAAAAAAGCCGCGCACTATTGACACACAAGAATTATATGCTTTGCAAGCGAAACGGCTGCTTGCATCTTTCTGAAGATACAGTCGCAACTATGTCAATCTTCAAAGATCAGAAATCAGTTCTAATTAATTACTTATTTTCGGTCGAAAATTTTAAACATTACATGCCGCTCTTAGGCAACTGAAATTGGGCCGTTAACTACTCTTTATTATAATATATTTTGTATGCCTTGTCACAAGCCTCAAAATCCTAAAGGTGAGCATAGTAAGAAAACATATAAAGACACTTGCATTCACCACATCTAAAACATGTGTGGTGAGTTACACCTGCAAAAAAAAAATATATGGCATCTTTTGTTACTATTTGCCCTACGCGTAATCTTGTGAAATACACTTAACGGGACATGGTAATCCGTGTACTTTTTATGTATTTTTGGGCATGTCGAGATGCATTGCTTTACCGAATTGGTGGCGAAACGCTTGGGCGTCAGCTTTCAATACGGGAGGTGCCGGGTTCGATGCCCAGTGCCGGCCGCCCACCCAGCGGTTTCAAATGGGTACAGCCGGGCTTCGTAGTGGTCTTATAGTGCCACTGTGGTGCGGAGCTTAAGACGCCTGGAGGATCCCCAACCTGCTGCACGGGCTCAAGGGGAGATGCATTGCTTTAGAAACTAATACCATAAAAGGTCGTTCATTCGGCGCACGTTCATTCAGAAATATTGACAATTAGGACGTGTTCCCTGGTACCAGCCACCGTATGCATTGTTTAATGGCATCAAACTGTCGTTAATTTGGTGACACTGAATGTATGCGCCGTAGGATGAGCTTTAGGGGCCACGCGTAAAATAAAGTTTTGTTCATTGTGTGACGAGCAGAGCTTCAGTCAGGCTAGTTTTCATCGGCGCTCGGCGCCACTCCATGCCCGTGGCTCTCCGGCGTCCCCGCCGTCCGCGTCGGCCGTGCTGCCGCTTTCCAGGTACTTTCGGGGGACGTCGCTAGGCACGACACAGCACTCACCGCTCGGCTTGATCTTCACGGGTCGCCTACTGAAGATAGACGCGATCTTCCTTTCTAAGTAATATTCGCCCTTCATAACACACAAACAACTGCCGACCATGAATGGCACTGAACGACGTGTATTTTCTCGCGCAGTCGACGATACACCAGTACGGCGGCCGTGTCAGTGTACTGATTTGTATCTCTATCGTTAGGTGCAACTACATAACCGATCGCTAAAAACCAAATGAAACATTCAAGAAAGTATGCCATCATCTTAGTTCAACAAGGCGTACTAATTAACAAGTCTGTGGCAGCAAAGTGCCGGCGAGTGCGCCTGGCGCGTTTTCGTGGCTGCCGGGGTGCGTTTGCTCAAAGCGAGTAGCAACGATGCCCATCGCTTCTTGTACGGACAACGTACGCAAGAAAAAAATGGTTCATTCAGGTTAACTGATACCAATTCTCTACTGTACACTCTTTCTTGCTCGTCGGAATTGCGTATCCTTAAACACTAAAGCGCCAACAGCATGTGTACACGGACTCGGCCGGTGCCCTAGGCCTACCATCGCAGGTAGTCGTACGGGTCCTAATGAGTGAGGTCGATCTCGGCGCAAGTGGCTCGCGAAGGTTGAAGAATGCGTATTTAAGCGTCGAAAGCTGTTCACTGTTATGTTAAATTGCAGCCGATGTAAGCGAAAGTGCGAGAATCGCTAGATATGCGTTTGCGTTGTGGTTATGTCCACTGGCGTTGTTTTTCAGCCGTACACTGTCACCCTTTATGAAAGGGAACACACGAGCGCGTGCCAACTGTCAACCGAGAGCTAAAGAAAGCACGTTCACTTTTGGCGCCATCGCCCGTTGCGAGAGCGGAGCGGGAGCGTTGTCTAGGAGCGCTTCTCCAACGGCCATGGCTCGTTATTTTGTTCGCCAATAGATGATGCCAAAAGCGGATTGGCTTTCTTCAGGTTCGTTCGATTCTCCTGTAGGCAACCACCGCTGAGCACAGGCCACGCACTCTCATGTTCAATTTCATTAAGGACGACAGGGTACAGCCGCGCCTGCCGCGGCACTACATGCCGCATGGGACTCCATATAGCAATGTCGTAAAGTATTCATCAGCCAGCCCTGGTAATAGATCGTCGCAAGTGTATTTGTAAGCGCGTGGCTACCACTCTCAGACTTGGGCATGAGCGGCTGTACTGCATTGAGCCGATATGATAGAATTACAGCTGTTATTTGAAATTTACTAATGAAAACGGCGTTGAAGGTTATGGACTTTTTTAGTAAAAGGTGGATGTGTCAACACTATCTCTAAGAATCATCAGATATTTACACGTGTTCCATGTACGTTTGCTGTTTAGCACAGCTGTTCCCACCGGCACCGAAAGGGGGACAGAGCACCACGAAAATAAATAGCACGGTTTACTAGTACAATGCGGAAAATGGACGACGTTTTTTTTATTTTTTTTATTTTTTCAGACGTTAGTCCTTGCAGAAAGAGTGAGTCTACTCTTGAAGCGAGTTTACGCACTGTAGCCTAACCAGCATTGTAATCTACGGGGCGGGGCTGGAGATGGGGACGGGGCTAGCGTAATTCCAGCCACGAGTGTATGTACTCCAATTCAGAAGCGTGACTTTACTCTGGCGAGGGAGCTCTTTACTCTGGCGAGAGTACTAGAACTCTGTCGAGACAATCTGCCTACCCTGTCCAGCAGTTTCCAGCACTTCTGAAAAGGGAGTGAATTATGGGACACGCGTTTATTGTCGCAAAGAGAGTAGCTAGTAGTATCTTGCCGCTGTGAGTGTATCTACCAAAAGCATGATTACCAGGGGCGTAGCCAAGGGGGGGGGGGGTTGGGGGGGTTCAAACCCCCCCCCGAAATTTTTCAGTTTTGCTTGCGTATATATACACGCACACATACAAACGCACGTACGAACATACATAAAGTATGGTTGAACCCCCCCCCCCCCCCCCGAAAAAAATTTCTGGCTACGCCCCTGATGATTACGATACTGCACCACGACAGGCCTGCCTACGCTCTCTTAGCAATTTATTGGGAAATTCTCCGCGATTCTCAATATACCTCTTATCCGAATGAATACCCCTCAGAACTTCCTTTCTCGCGAGGCAACGGTCACAAATATAAAGGGGCTCCCCACAGCAAACGCAAAACCTGTTTTACCGGGCGAGTGGTACTCTCATACGAGTCTCAGTCTATCATACTACTCTCATACGAGTGGTCTGACTAAGCGGATTAATCGGACCTTGAGCGACGTATTTGCGAGGCATGTTGCATACTTGCAAATAAAAGTCAATCTGATGCACTCTTACGAGCTGCCCACACCCGTATTTCCCGTCTGTGCTATAATGCTTTATAAACCATTCTCAAAGAAATGCACGAGTCCAATTTTGCACAAGGCAATCATTAATGAAGTGGGAAATGCCCCAAGCGTCTGAACGTGTTTGCTCTTACGAGTCTCAGCCGCTTCGGAAAAAGGTTGCCCAGAGAACACCGGCGTTCTAATGCCTTATTATCATATAATAGGAGCTCTAACATCTCCTTCAGCGGTCATGTTCGTACTGATTTAGCTTGAGTAGTGCTGCTCGTCGCCCTTCGTCGTTATCATTGCAACCGCGCCACTACACGTTTGCTAATGAGGGTTCTTGAATACTTCTCTGTACCGCAACCAGATGGCGCCGCCATGCATATCAAGAGAGTGGAGATGGTCCCCCAATGCGTGGTGTTACGGCCGTGCATATGATTTCCGGGAAATAAAATTCTATAAGATCAATACGATCAACATTGTTACTTTCACCGCGAATGTAAATGACGAGCTTCATCCGCTCTGTAGGCTGTGTTATCTAACGCTGCGACCGCATACTCAAGTTTGAACACAAGTTGGTTGGTTCGTACATAGAGGAATGGCTCAACCCACCGCGGGGGATCGACCATGAATGGTGCGGCAGTAAGGTTTGTGAAGGAAAAAAAAAAGGATAATTCTAAACAGATATTTTTAGGTCAACAAAAATATTATTTATATTATTATTATATATATATATAGATTGAGGTAAATAAAATAATAAATAAATAATTAACGATAAATGAAATAAATAAATGAAGAAATAAAATAGGCATGTACTTGGAAAATTAGCAAGACAGTCTTTTTTGTTATTTTAGTTACTTAAATACCGCCCCACATACGTCCCTGTCGCAGTGACCCAGTGCCGACGCCCCAAGGGAGAGTAATGCCGTAACGGAAAGCTCAAGCCCAAGTTTTCGGGAAGGAGGTTCGAGAAATCTTTGCCTCAGATTTTGATACCGGCGACATTCCGTGAAAAAATGCTCTATGGTTTCTGCTTGCGTACAATAAAAACATTGAGGGGAACGAACAAAACCAGGCTTGTGTAAATAAAAATTTAAAGTGCTCGACCAACACTTCTCGCGTATGTTGCAATTGTATTTGGATAACTGTCGTGCGCTAAATAGTTTAAATGGGCTAACATATCAAAGCAGCGCGTTTCTGTCGCTTGACATGAACATTCGCTTCGTGTGCTCGTGAGAAGTACGTGGGTGCGAAGAGTCGAACGCGCCATAGTTATCCATGCGCACATAATATAAGAAAGAAAATGCGGTCACTCACCAAGTGAAGGTGAATGCAGAGTGATGATTCGGGACACGTAGGGGTTCCTTCGTCAGCCGTACATGTACCTTGATCTCCCTACTAGTAGTGTGATCAAGAAACCCGTACGGGTGCCGAAACGTCTGTGTATTCACTTTCACTTGGTTGATGACATCTACATCGTAATCATGTTACCTGGCCAGACGATCTTTCGCCAAACGTTTGACTACACACTTAATATATTTAGTAATAAGCCAGATATGTATAGAAAGGACGCGCCCGGCGGATGCAGTACTAAAGCGGAAGAGACATTTCATCCGTAGAAAGACGTGACGTCATATTTATTAATAGTGGCTCGATTTTTTTCATACTTCCCTTCCGGCTGTATCTTCAAGCTTTCCGTGTTAGAAATTACTCTGATAAACTAAACATTGAAAACTTTGTGCTCATAACGATGGATGCAACTAATGTTGCAGCCGTATTGCTATGTATTAATTATATTTTTCCCTTGTATTTTCATTGTGTTTTTTATTCTGATTTTGTCACTGACATTTGTTACCCACTCCTGCTTGGGCCCGAACAGGGCCTGCGGTATTTGTAAATAAATAAACTAAAAAAATAAATAAATGTCACGCAACAAGTGTGACTAGGGGAAACGCCTTCCACACGTGCGTCACACCCGCATAGTTACAAGAGGACCAGGTCCACCGTTTACGATTTCAGTTTATGCGAAAGCAATGAGCGGCCAATGAGCTCTCAAACACTCTTGCTTCCTTCCCGTTATTTCCACGGACGGTATGGTTACCACCTCCTCCGGACGGTCGGGAGAGGGGGGCGAACACTGACCTAGAGAGCCCGCGAAATCAGTCTTCCTTATTGCGGTACCTTCTAAACAAAGGCATCGTTTCTTTATTGTTGCGGCCTCTTCAAGAGGTATTTCAGCTGGCCAAGTGCTGGCCGCAACACTTTTTTTACTGGGGAATGTACTCGTAAATGTTGTCGCACTTCACGCGGAAGTCCTGCTAAAGTGGTTAAAACCCCTCGGAGGCACCTCTACACTCTTAGCAAACCACCGCTTAAAACAACGCATATAAGGCGGAAAGTAGGTCACATTTTCGACGCTTATAAATGGCTCTCTAAGCGGCCTACTTGTACGGCTCTGTCATGCGGCCCTTCTTTATGCGGCCTCTGGCTAAGCGGCTCTTTCTTATGCGGCCTAAGTTTATCCGGCTCTTCCATATGCGAGGCCATCTCGTTGCCAGAAGGCCGTTTAAAAGTGACCGCTTAAAGTAACGCATACCGTCGATTTGGTTAAGCGGTATTTCAGGTCAAATCTGTCCGGCTTATATACGGCTCAATAAGCGGTCGAAATATATGTGGTACTTTTCGCAGAAAAAAAAGAAGAAATTCTTCTACATTGTAGTTGATCGTGCAGTGTTCCTCTTTTTTTTTTCTTTTTGTTCTTTTCAGCCTTCCAGCTCATGAATATGCATTTACACATCACAAGAACACTGCACAGAGAGTCACAAACCATGTATCAACACACACACTCCACCACGGGGATTTGAACCCAGGCCAACCGCGTGACAAGCAGACACTGTAACCACTACGCCACCGCACCACACGATCTGGGTGGACTTCCGCGTCTTTATATATGCACTTCACGTTATCTTGGACGATTTTACGACCGGCTACAACGCTATAATTTTGCATATATGAGAGGCATCCTTTGCGTATAATGCGCGTGTATACGTGTGCACTACCTTAAGCGAACCCTCGCGGGCAGTCACAGTCAGTTTGTGTGTGGAATTATGTTTCTCGTCCGACGGCTTCCGCATCCCGCACGGAGACAGAGGTGAACAATGAACGATGCGTTTCCGAGTGCATTTCCATATGCCGGCATCATACAGCAGACAAACGTGCCCTGATGTGCAAGCAGCCGCCAAAGAAAAGTTTTATGCGATGTTTGACGCAGTACAGGCGGTGGAAGTCAGCTGATCTTATCTCTACTTGGCGAAGCACAGTCTCCCACGTCCTTCGCGAGCATCGCGTTGATGTCGGTGCGTTTATACGGACAGTATTGTGCAGAGGTTCATCTCAGGGAATCGGATTAAAACACATAATCGCTTATTCGCGCAACAGATGGGTTTGGTGTGGTGCAGCGCGTACGAGGCGACGGTCCAGCTTTCAGAACGGACGCGCTCATTTCTCTCCAGAGTATAGCATAGACGATGAAGAAACGTTGTTGTTGAGTCGAAAGAACAACGAGCCTTCGCAGAAAAAGAATGCAGAGTGCCGAGCTCGAGGTTGACGGCGCCGATGAGCGATGCCGTGGAATTGTCATGCTGGGGAGGACGGCGGGTCAGAGGTTGTTCGTTCTCGTGGTTCGTTCGTTGTTGACAGTTGGAAGTGATGCTCCCCTTGGCTTCTACACACGTTGAAACGTATAGTGCATGACTGGCGCGGAAAGAGCACGCATGAAATCGCTTGCATCACCCGTTAGAACAAATGTTTCCTGCCAAGCGTCGCATCAAAAGAAGCTAGCAATGCTTGAAATCGAATGAAGTCACAATATGATCCAGCTTTGAAGGATAAAACCATGCTATTTCTTCAAAAGTCAGAAGTGGCCTGAAGGATTCAGAAGGATCATGTGAACAATTATACTGAATAATGCAAAGATTAACTTGAAACATTCTAATATGTAATAGGCGCTGTTAAATCTAAATAACAACCCCAAATTAAATATGCACTTGTTTTACACCTTGAAGGTTCATGAACGTGAAGCTCTACAACATGCCTCAGTTGACCGCATATCAGCGCCGAAGAGCGATCTGGTGGAGGTCCTGTGTTGGGGAACATGGCAGGTTGAAGGTTGTTTTCGTATTCCACCCATTGTCGACGAGTGAAAGTGATTCTTTCCTTGGCTACGAGATGTAATCGGAGCGACAAGGGCCAGTATTACTTCACTCCACGTCATCCAGTCGAGTACGCTTTGAGCTTAACGACGCTTTAACGTATAAACTAGCAAAATGCTAAAATTCGCTGAACTCGGGCAGTAATCTTGACTTCTAGCAATAAATGTTCCCCTGTTATAAAAATGTGCAGTCAGTAGCATCCTGCTTGATTCGGATCATGGGACACGACATGCAAACGTATAATACTAAATAGTAGATATAGAGGAACAATTCTTATACTCAGTAGGTGCCATAATTGCAAATAACAGCTGCAAATAAAAAGCACGCTTTCACACTAATAGCACACCCATAAATGTTGAGCTTCACGTGTCCCAGTCAACCTCCTCATGTTCAATACCGAGGGCGTTGCCGCAAATTTTTTTCGGGGTGGGGGGGGGGGGGGGGGAGTCATCCATGCTTTATGTATGTTTGTGCATGCGTTTGCATGTCTGTGTATATATGTACGCAAGCGAAATTGAAAATTTTCGGAGGGAGGGGGGCGTTGAACCCCCCTCCCCCCCTTGGCTACGCACCTGTTCCATACCATGTAGCTTTACGTGCTCCTTTATTTAAATATAAGCTGTCACGCAACATCCTTAGCTTTGGCTGGTACAGCAGCTAATACAAACTGTGCTTGAGAATTCAAGATTTCTTGCCAGTACCAACACTAGCTATACACAAAAACATTCTGTAGTAGTTCAAGCGCAAGTGTTACAGTATTTTTTTCAGAATTAGCAGCTCATATAGCGCTCACATCAGCATGCACATATACACGTCTAAATGTGCAGCTGTTATTCTTTTTTACGAAGAACAAGTAGACGCACGGACAAGAGTCTTCCTTGTGCCAGTTTATTTCGCGCAGTTCTTTGTAGTCATAAATTACGAACTTGCCCAGCGATCAATTCTTCGATATTATCCTTTACATGCAGCCCACTTCCATGGCAGTTACCACGGCACACCATCTGTCAGACATCGTGCCACATGAAGCGTATTCGCATATAGTACTAGACTTGTCCTTCACTAAATGTTGAGACCTGAAATGTATTTGTTCTTTTCCTGGCATCATTTCAAAACATGACCTTCTCCTTGCAGTGTTGAGGCATATCTTTGCAGTAAGTTAGGCATTGTGTCCAAAGCCATCACTGTGCCAGCCTGGCACTTAATTATGTATGCGTGGGTCCCTTATTTCCATTCTCTGCTCCAAGCCCTTTCCTTCACCCATTACTGTAGAAGTGTGGCATTTAGGTGTTTCATCTGGCAACGCTAATTGTTGTTACATTTTGTGCCATTTCTTCGAGTACCCATGCCAGTATTTAGTGCATTAAGTGAATGAAGGAACATGTTATGCTGCTGCGCAGCTGCACACTGAGCAGAACAATGAGATGCAGAGCCATGAGAGAAAATATAGAGAACATTGTCACGGTACAACGCAAACACAAGACAGTGAAAAGTTCTACAAGAGTAGGGCAGCTTGTTGACACAAAAAATGGCAGACACAAACATGTCTAACAATACAGAAACTTGGGCTAGTTGGTTGTCCTTCATGATGAACCAGCAGCACAACCACACACGGACAGAGGAAAGGTACACGAAACACAGCACTCTGTTGTGTGCCTTCTTTCCTATGCCCGTGTGTGGTTGCACTGCCGGTTCATCATGAAGGACAAACATGATGTCTTCGGCAAAATCCCAAAGACCCACTAGACATTGATGTTCATTGATGTCCCCATTGTCTTTCTCACCTGCAGAGCACACGCGTCAATACATATACAGTAGGGTGCATCGTAAAGGTTTTTCACCTATATGTTCTGTTGTTGGAGTAATAGGGCATTGTGTGAACAAAATAATGAATGTAAAAATAAAATCACCCTAATATGTATGTCATATTCCTTATTGCTCAATTCTCAACCTCCACGTGTTGCACTTCAGCACCTGTGCACGTAATGGCCCTCTAAAGGATCTCGGCAGTAGTTTCTCTGAAATGGTTTGAAAGCTGTTATGGATCAGACTAAGCTAACTGAATCTCATGAACGTATCCTTTCAAAACCAATAAGGGGGCAGTCCACTTGTTATTTTCTAGGCAGCTACCTTAGCAATTTGGCCTTGAACGTGTGCACTTTCCTTGCAGTTATGTCCCAAACAGCAGTCAGTGGGTTATCAGTAAAAATTTTCTTTATCAACAGTCTTACAAGTTCAGTAATGCAGCACTGTAATGGAGTTATCATTCGGACATATAGTTTATGCATTCAAAACTCTTCAGTTGAAATTCCTAATCAGTTTCTCTATCAGTAATAACCACAATTGCTATGCAACTCTCGGTGCCATGATCTGCATGCATGGATTGATGCATTCTGCAATGCTTAAATCATGCATCTTATCCACTGGCCCTGTGATCTCACAAGTCACCTGTCCAACAGCTATAAATATTTTGCATAACTTAACCAGTTTTTTTTTTTTCCAAACAGCATGACTTACCTCTATTTGGACAGTCAGTAAGCCTGAACACACAGTGCACACTTTTGTAGTTTGACATCTTTTATTTTCAATTACAAACAAAACTGTGCAACAATGTATACACCAATACAGCGTTTGTAACCTAATAAGTGAATCTTACACTTTTACAGAAATAAGGTAAAAAAAACAACTGCGAAAGAGGTCATCAAATAATTGACAGAACGATTGTTGTTTTCCTACGCTTTAGGGGTTTCATACCTTCTCATCTGACTATAAATAATTGATAATGACCTAGCTTGAGTTTCAGCACGCCTACACGTAGAAAAAAACTAGTTTCTTGCAGAGTGCAAGTCAATGGATACATGGAAAATTGCACCATATAAATGGCAGGAGCTACCTAAATGCCTTCAATTATAATAACTTTACTTAAACACAATAAGATAACACAGAACTGACTAGAGTAACAAAGAAGTATTGCAAGTAAGTGGGCCTTAATCGACGTCATATATTTACTTAAACACAATAAGATAACACACAAATGACTAGAGTAACAAAGAAGTATTGCAAGTAAATGGGCCTTAATCGACGTCATATATTTACTTAAACACAATAAGATAACACACAAATGACTAGAGTAACAAAGAAGTATTGCAAGTAAGTGGGCCTTGATCAACGTCATATACGTAGCCTTGGAAACAGACGAAGGGCTTGCGGTGTGCTTCCTGCCTGTTTCTGGCACTTAATTTGCAATATATGAGTAGAATACACAGTGAAAAAAATTCTGTTCTATATCATGAGCTGTGTAGTGCACGTAGGTACTATGATTTATCACAAATGTATAACTAAACTAGATAACCTCTATATTAGTAGGCCTGGAGTTGAGGACGCAGCTTTTTTGTAGGTAGTGGCTAATAAAATTTCAAAACATGGGTATCAGCTGTGCATGAACGACAAGTGATGTGCTAATATAATGCCCTAATAAAGAAGACTTTTCATAGTACATGCATCAGAAAGAATATGATGACTGTGTATGTTATACTGCGAGGAAAACTACAAAATGAACAATGAATATGTATATATGAACACACACACATACAGTTATTATTGCACATGATATCTGCCACAGATTCCAATGCTAGTGTACCTGCTACTCAGGTACCCTCAAAAGAAAGAGCATTGAAAAGTTCATGAAGATAAAACAAACTTAAGTGTCTCTAAAGTTTGTGAAAATTCAGCTAGCCAGCAGCCTTATCTACCCAGCCTAACAATGTACCAAAAAACACTCAAACGAAATAAAACTGCACAAAAAAGAACATAAGTTAGGCGTTGTCCTTTAGCTAGTCGAGAATCTTCAGCAGTTTACTGCTTGCCCAGCAACGTGGAAAACTCTCTTCTTTGAGCAGCCAACTTTGAATTAGTCCCAATGTCTGGGCGAAAGCGGACGGCTAGGTAACATCCTTTATGTAATGTACGGTCAAACACAAGAAAAGTGCCTTTTCAAGCGTGCAGTCATCTTTCAGGGTAACACGCTCATCCTCAGCACAAAAAATAAGCTTTGTTGCCGAGCTCCAAACAATCATGGGTCCTGGCAACCCATGGACATCTGCAAGATACTGAAAAAAAAGTAATAAAAACTAATATATGTTTTATGTTCTGCACAGCACATCTTTATAGAAAAAGCTAACACTTAAGAGGTAGTGGATGGATGAATACCAGCACTAAAATATTGCAAGCTTTAGATGCAAAACCGCGCACAAATTGAGATTTTTATGGGCGTGGTTTATGCCACAGTAAATAAAGCAGTTTCAGCAACCCCGATACGCAGCTATAGGTGCCCCTCCTTGAAACTTTGCTAATGTGTACAAAGCAGCCACAAGTACAATGTCAGATCTCAGAAGTGTATGATGCAAGCGTTTCTTTGTGTTTCGCACGCAGTGTTCATATCATATATCTGTTCCATGAAAACTGGTCAAAACGGCAGCCAAATGAGTGTACTGAGACCATAAGTTATGGGAAGCAGAGCCTTGGCTTGCTTCAATAGTAGGCTGAAATGTAGGCCTGAAGCCACCTCTCAATGATAACATATCACAGGTGGTGACAGATGGCATGTGTGTTGGGCATGTCCTTTTGCACTAAACTTGAGTGCTGTAGTGTCACGCTCACAGGGCACACCTTGAAATACCTGGTTTCTGTTTCTGTTGGGAAATGGAAGTACCACAGGACAATAAAAAAAGCCCGAGCAGATTGCCTACATTGACTTACATGATTGCTTAAGTGTGTACGCTTTTGTGCATACAGATGTAATTGAACAACCTATTTAAACAAAGGACTTGACTTGGCCCTATTCAATGGCAGAGAAGGAACTCTGCTACAAACAAGGTGGACGTAGCGACAGAGTCCACATTGAAAAAACTAAGGGCCATGTCCACACTAGGATACATAGCAGTTCCCAGTCATCATGTAAGGTGGCTACGCATGTAAGGTGGCTATACATAGGCTAGTATCAATATTATTTGCAGCACCAAGGAAACAAACTTCAATTCTACATGGTTGTTCTAATACTGAAATTTGACATATAATCTTTCGTTGAGTGAATGGTACAAATTACATTCAAAGTTAATGTCAGAGTACTTTAGCAGACTCAAAGGGGCCACTTTGTGTAAACAGATGCCGGCAGTGAATGGTGCTGTTGTATATAGACTAATATCACAACGTTTGTAGGTCCTTTCGGCTGTCAATGCACACGTCTGAGAGTGGTCCCACCACCTGCTTATTGAATTTTGTCTTTCTTTCATTGAAATTAAAGCTCTTTTGCAGAAAAACATTCTTGTATTCAAAAGTATTTTGTGTTTGCGTATAGCATAATTTGGCGTAAAATTACCCTGAACATCTCCTTTAAACGTGGTCTTGACAAACATGTATTTGTCGTCTGGTCAGACATCGAATAGCTTTTTTTTTTATATGCTGCGCCAAAAATTGCTGCATAATTGTGACAAAATTGTCGTGCGAAAGAAAATTCTTCAATGGAATGAGCTAGCTATAGACTTAATTGTAATTTATCAGCTCTCCACCAGAAACAAATATCTAAGTTATATCTGTTGTAGTACCTAAGCGCAGATAAATAGTTACATTGTTTACGAACGTTTTACGATAGTAAAACGTTCGTAAACATGTTTTACGATAGTCATGCAGCGTACAATACTGAATCCGTTTTTGAACAATATATGAGAGATATATCCGCTTCAGGTGCACAATTGTAGATGCTGCTTGATATCGTTCTTGATTCGTGAACCACGTGCATAATAGTGAGCAACAATGTTTCGCTTTCTGACAATTTGCGACCTTCATGCATTTCTAAGAAAAGGTCCGAGCAAGAGGCTCTTCCGATGAGCCTTTCACAGATCTATAGAGACTCGTTAGGAGCGGTGCTTTGTTTCTAACAGCACAACACAAGATTGGGAGCATCGAAATAAACTCACCCAGTCGTGCATGGTTCACGAGGCAGTGCCCGCAGTAGGAGCACCACGCAACTTTTTGTAGCACGCCTGGTTCCCCTGGCTGGCGGCTGTACGCGAGCAATCTGATGCACTCACACTCACATCGCACTCACACGTACCATCATAACTGCACGCTCCTCTCTGAATGCCTTTGACGTCGGTCGAGGTGTACATCCCACGCAGCAGGGCCTGATCGGCACTGCCGAAACGTTGAAGCACGCCAAGACGATCGCGGGACCGAATTCTCAATGAAAACAGAGAGACCACGCAAGGAGGGGGCGCAAAAGAGACAGACACCGCTCGACGCGCATGGGAGAAAGAACTGTAGGGGGAATTAGTCAGCAGCGTGAGCAGGGAGAGAACACGATCAAAGGTGAAAACTTCCTTCGCACGTTGAGTTTGTAGACGATCGGCCAAGGTCAGGGAGGCGCTGGCTGTATCTCGAGTTCACCGGCCGCATTCGGCGCCAATACAGGAAACACTACACGACTTCACCGTGGACTTCGAGCCTTGAGCACGCTCGCTCGGCGCTGTTGGTATAAGTTTCCCTCTCGCTTCTCGCCGCGGCGCCGATCTCAATTTCCCGCATAAAACAACGGGCCCTTTATAAGCGTTGCGTCCGCTCGAGACATTTTCGCGTCAGTAAACACCGGGGACCATATAAGCGTTGCGTCCGCTCGCGGCCGCATATAGCGGGCCCAGCCCGTCATCGCAGAATTTGTCACGCTTAATGGCGATTGAAGGGCCGCTTATATGGAGTACCTTGTGGTGGAATAAAAATGGGCCGTTTATGTGCCGGACGTTATACGGGACTTGAATAAGAGTGTAGCCACGCAACATTGCTTCGTGCATGTGATTCGTGAGGGCATCGTGTTCCGTAGCGCAAGACGCGTTGTGGGGCGTGCATTGGATTAGAGCCTGAATTTCTAACTGGACGGTCCGGAACGAATCCGGGACATATAACTGTCTCCGGGCCCGTCAGGGATGGCGCGGGACTCGAGACGCTGTATGAAAAGTCAGGGTGCTTTCGAAAAATGGGTGCGGTTGGTAACCCTCACGGACTGTCACTGTGACTCCTACGCTGATCATTTCGGTACCTGTCGTAATTACAATTTTGTGAGGAAAGTTCTTCT
>NC_051183.1:102171824-102203831 GCF_013339695.2 Rhipicephalus sanguineus
CCGAGCGGTACATGTTCGTAAGAGGATGCAGACAGCGGGAGAACGTTTGAACAGTTTTCTCGAGACGTTATGATGCAAGCCCGATCGTGTAATTTCGGACAACTTACACACTCCATGATACGCGACCAAATTGTGATCGGCATTAGCAACGATGGCCTGCGAGCTATACTTCTGCAAGACAATGAGCTCACGCTGGCCAAAGTCGAAAAATTGTGCAAAGCATCAGAGGCAGCTGCTCAGCAATGCGAAGCATGGGCACATAGCGTAAACCAAGTGGAACAGGTAAATGTTGCTCGGGATTCAAAGAAGCATCCCGAAACCTTCAAGTGCTCCCGTTGTGGTAAAGAACACAGGCCACGCGACTGCCCATCTTATGGCAAAACGTGCAGAATATGCCAGGCAGGAATCACTTCGCTGTTTGCTGCCGAAGAGCGGCGCGCGTTGACGAGCTCCAGGATGACGACGATGGCAACGACTTTGAAATTCTAGATGTGTGTATCAGCAGCATACGGAATGAACGAGATTGGATGGTGATAGCGACCCTTGGCAGCAAGGAAGTCAAATTCAAAGTCGACACGGGATCTCAAGCTAACCTCATACCGTATTCCGTCTACAGGAATCTACAGCCAATGCCGCCTACCAAACACAGCAACACCACTCCGCGATCATACGATGGGACCATTATCGGACACATAGGCGTCATCGGCCAAGAAGTGGTCATCGGTGACAGACGCCAGCACTTGACCTTCTACGTCTCCAAGAAAGGAAGACAGGCACTACTCGGGCTCAAGGCGAATGAAATGCTCGGGCTTGTTATTAGGACAGTCGACGCAGTGGCAGAAAACAGCTCCGAACAAGTATTGCAAGAATTCGGCGCACTATTCGAAGGTACCGGCTGCGTGCAACGACAATACACGATGGTGCTCTCCGCGCATGCTGTCCCAGTGGTTCAAGCCGCCCGCCGAGTCCCGTTAGCCCTGAAGTAACCACTTCGCAGCGAGCTGAATCGGTTTGAGTAAGCAGGCATTGTGGCCAAGGTGAACGTTCCAACTGAATGGGTAAGCAAATTGGTGCATTGGTGATTGTCAAGAAAAAAGCTGGAAAGTTAAGGGTCTGCATGGATCCCAGGGCATTCAACGTTAACATAAAACGGGAGCATTACGAGATGCCAAGACGGGAAGACATTGAGGCGGAACTAGCTGGTGCAAAGGTGGTCAGTCGACTTGACGCAAAAACTGGTTTTCACCAAGTGCCTCTAGACGAAAAAACAACAAGAATTTGCACGTTCGCCACTCCTTTTGGGAGGTATCGGTTTTTGCGGATGCCTTTTGGAATTTCGTCAGCATCAGAAGTATGTCAAAAGACACTTGGCGAAATATTTGACTCCTTGCCAGGCGTTCATGTGTACGTTGATGACATTTTGATTTGGGGAACCTCGCAGGAACAACATGACCAGTGCTTGAGATCAGTCCTCGAAGCTACAAGGCAAGCCGGACTGAGGCTAAACGCCGAGAGGTGCAAGGTTGGTCTTCAAGAAATCGAATTTCTGGGGGATATTATCTCGAAAGACGGTATAAAACCCAACCGACGGCTGATCGTGTGTATGAAACAGACACCCATGCCGACAGATAAACAGGGAGTGCAACGTCTTTTGGCCGTAGCCAATTATTTTTCCAAGTACCTACCCTCCTTGTCGCAGAGGACGGCTTCCTTGCGTAGCCTAATCAAGCATGATGCAGCATTCGCATGGACCCCAAACCACACGCATGAATGGCAGAGTATCTGCGGCAGTCTTTGCGAACAGCCACTTCATGCTATCTTTGACCCTCAGAAGGAAACGAATGTGACGTTAGACGCATCAATGTGTGGTTTGGGCTCCGCTCCCATGCAGTATCCCGGAATCGAACGGCGTCCTGTGGCGTACGCATCAAGGGCGCTGACTGATGTGGAACAGCGTTATTCACAGATTCAAAAGGAAGCATTAGCAGTGACGTTCGGATGCCAAAATTTCACTACTTCGTCTATGGTCGACAGATAATCTTCGAAACCGATCATCGGCCGTTGATAGCTATAGCTCTAAAAGCATCCGAAGGAAAAAATTGTAGCGCAAAGCAACACACGGACAGACAGAGAGGACGGGACTGGCGCTGCGTCAGTCCCGTCCTCTCTGTCTGTCCGTGTGTTTCTTTGCGCTACAATTTTTTCCTTCGGAAGTCATGAACCAACTAGCCCAACAAAACGTATTGCTAAGCTCTAAAAGCAATCGCTGATATGCCGCCTCGATTACAAAGGTTTTTCCTGCGCCTGCTCAAGTATCATTAGGTCCTTCGCTACGTCCCAGGAAAATAACTCATCTTCGCGGACATGTTGTCGCGAACCACAGCCGTGAATCCGGACCAGGACGATGCGAACGCTGACGCCGACGTGGAAATACATGCCGTGTATACGGTTACGTCTCTGGTTGGCTCTGGTCTCGCAACCAACGATGCCGCTAACCGCACCGACACTCGAATTTCTGCGGAACGAGCTCTTTAAAGATGTCGAGCCAGAACAAGTTCGGTGCCTTCCTGGTACGCGGTTGCGCGCTCTTTTGTTCTTTAGCGCTGCAAACGGGTGGAGAAAACTTTATCACTTGCATGAAGCCACAAGACCCCCCCCCCCCCGTCGATTGATGTGCTGCAGAAAAACTGATTTGTCTCATTCAATTGCCCGCTTCGTTTCATATCTCGCCATTGCACAGCCGTCTGCAAGCATCCTACTTACTCAGTTGGCAGAGCGCTGCCAGAGGCGCTTCCAGAGTCGAAACCGTTGGCAAGGTCGACATCTTGTTGTACTGGGAAGATATGTTTCGTCAGAAGTTCGTGCGCCAATCATTGTGAATTTTCGCTACAAATGGGTGCATGAAGAATTTTTAATTTCAAAAAGAAAAATGGACTGAATCTAGCATGGCCGAAAGAGAGTAAAAACACATTGTTGTGGTTTAGGGAAACTTGTGAACATAATTAAAGAACATCTATCAGGATCGTTATTGTTGCGTTTGTGCTTTATTGGAATGTTGTGGCAGATTTCGCGTGCATTGCTAACGAAGGTAGGTTAGCGCAGGTCTTCAAGGTAAGGGGCCTCTATTACAAAACCAGTGATCGTGGGATAGTTGGTGCGACACATGCGCCAGATACGTCAGACAAAATATTCTCGCGGTGCCAATTGTGATGGAAGAGCTATAAGGTATCACGTCGTTCATTGATCTTCAAAGGTGCACTTAGTTGGCGCAGACACAGTTCAGAACGAATAAAACACTCGCTCGACGACATATGAAATACAAAACACATCGCGCTGCACATCCTGTGTCCTGTATTTTATTCGTACAGTACTGTGTCCGCTAAGAAAGTGTACCTTTGGAGATAAAATATGCACTAAATATATCGACACTTGAAGCGCATTCTTGTCGTCAGAATATGCATCGCCGTGGCCGTCCTGTACCCTGTAAAGTCTGAATCGATAACACCGCCCGTCGCATATTTTATGTGCCCGTGAAAGAGTACGGGACCTTCCACTGGTCGCGGATCGAGCAGATATGAATTGAGCTGGCCCTCTGCCTTTTGCGAATTCTCACGAAGGAATGTAGGAGGGGAAGGGGGCTTCGTGTGGTTTTTGTAGGCGAACCTTCATTAAACGGGTATGGCGCGGTCGCGTTATCTCGACGGCGATCAGCTGAGGGCACATGCGATTGTTCATTCTGTCATTTGACATCTTTGCGTCCAACGATCTAAAACACCAAGGCAGCTCCGCCTGCTGAAGTGGAGTTGGCGCCATACGCCAGCGCTTCGTAGAAATACACCGGGTCGCATCGTAATTGTGTCAGCTGCTAGCACAACTTCGTGTAACATTCTACTTTCTTGCCACCACATACCTTCCCTTGCACCTGAGACAAAGATGCGGGTTTGTATTGCGATAGCAATTACGTACACACTCGGCAGATTTTTGCCGTCGCCGTCGCAGTCATGTGGCTGATTTGTATACGTATGTATATACATAAAACGGAACAAAGAAAAAAAACGACGAAGTGCCCCACTGGGGATTTAAAGCAGCGACACCTCGCTCCCCAGCACGTTTCGTTAAACTCAACCACACGCCATGCATGCATCGGCTTAATAACGGCGAGCTGTTTATGTTCACAGTTTACCGTTTGTGGTACGCAGGTCTCGAAGCCGCTTTAGCGTGTTTTCTAACACAGAACGCTGCTACAATTTCTTTCACTTTGGAAACGGCCCTTCAGACAAGTACGACAAAGTTGCCCCTTTCTTTAGCCACTCGTGATAAGAAACGAAGAAAAAGAAAACACCGGGCACTCCTTACGTCAGACGCCCACGTGTGGCAGGATGCGCATAGGGGTCACTTCACGCGCCGCAGTTTAAAAGAAAAAGAAATATCTCAGAGCGTATGATTCTTCATTGTCGACATGCTGTGTTGGCGAAATTGTGATTTTTATATTTCTATATTCGACGGTACTCTATTCACGTAGCACGTGACCTTTTACCAACCGTACTGCTGACGAATACGCCCTCCCATCCTACTGAAATACATCAAAGCTGGCGGGATGAGGCCATCGCTATAAGTGAATGAAGAAAAGGAAGTTTGAGGACTTTTTAATTGTTCGACACGGAAGGAAGGAAACAGAAAGGGAGAAGGCAGTGAGGTTATCCAGAAAAAAAACTTCCCGTTTGCTACCTTTCACTGGGCGAATAAGGGAGAGAAATATAAGGTTGAACAAAAAATACGATGGAAGAAAAGAACAAAAAACACAACCATAATGAAAACTAGCAGATAATGAAGCCAAGGCATAGGGCACGTCAAATGCCCTCTTTTGAGTGTTGTGTTTTAAGTGTAGTAATTGTGACGTGGATGTGAAAAAAGTGAAGTGGACGAAAAGACGACTTGCTGTCGAGAGGGACCAAACCAGGAACCTGTGCATTACACGATGTTCAATGTTGCTTCTGAGAAGACTGAGAGAGGTATACAGTAGCTGAAAATACTAAAATGAGTGAGTGACGTTTTCCCTGCTGCATGCCCCATAAACATTTGTGTTGTAGTTGAACGTGTGCAGTCGCACATTCTTACTGCCACTGAAAAGATTTCGCTGCTTGGAAATGTCAAGTTAATTTCTTTTCCTTCTACGATTCAATTCCACTATCGCCATCAGAGATGGAATAGGGGAACAGCGTACCCATACTTCACTTGAAAAAAAAGCCATGCCCGTAGATGGGCAACTTTTAGCTGTTTTTAATACTTCAAGAATCACACAATTTCTTGTGCAGGCGAATAGATTGTAGGGAAACTTATTGCTCGCACTGCGTGACTTTCTCTCTGGCGTCGTCGAACTTTTGTTCTCCAAGTACTAGCTGTAACTACAGCGCCCAAATTCTACCTCTTGTATACTGAAATAATATCATACACTTGTGTAAAGACTGTCACACCAACGTATGGGTTAAGCGTCGTAACTGAAAGACACCAATTACGTAATTTTGCTACATCTCGACTTGACGAACCGAAGTACCTTTCTTGATATGGGCTAGTAACATTTTATGTGAATATGTTGCCTCTTTACAGCGTGCATGCGATTTATTGAAATTACGCAAGATAAATAAGATTTTATTACAAAACAAAGCGCGGAAATAAAATGGCAACGGAGAAGAACGAGAAAGATGGGAAGACCTAATACCCTCAGCTGAAGGGTTGAAGGGCGGTACTACAGGTATTCACCTGGGAGGTTGAACATCTTTAAGAATGAAGGAAGGAAATTTGTAGGGCTAGTTTCTCGACTGACAGCGAGGAAATGAAAACTAGCAGCTCACTTGGTAAGAGCATCGGGTGCGTAATCCGAAGGTTGCTGGCTCGGTCCCTGCCGAAGACAAGTGTTTTCAGGCACTTTACTTTCGTCACATCTACATCAACATTACTACGATGCACCTAAAACAGTGCAATTAACGTCGCCTATTCCTTCCTTGGCTTTATTATCTGCTGGGTTTCATTAAGGTTGTGAATATATTTATGCCATAAAGTACAGATTCACACATGTATGGGCTGACAGTTGTTTCAATTACTCTTTTGTGCGCGTCGTTCCTTCCAGTTGTCTTTTCCTTCACGTTCTATTTCGTAATGCACGTTTACCAACTCGCACCACTCTTTCTGCTAATGGAAGAGTTTGCTTTGCTTCAAATCATGGCGAAAACCTCTGTGTTAATTAGGCGGAAGTACGTCACCCATTGAGTTGTGCCATTCGCTAAAGCTAAATAATCCTGGAACTCACAGTCGCGATATTTTTGTAACCTTTAACACTTAACCACTACGCGCATATGTTGTTCAGGAAAAAACTAAAAAAAACAGAAGAAGAAAGAGCGATGGGTCCGAATATTTCTATGAAAAAGAAGACTAAGCCGGTAAGCTTGTTGTGTGCGTCATAGTGAGGCACAGACGTCAATAGAGAAGTGCAAAAAATATGCGACCGCTTAGTAATGGAAATGCTGGAATGCACGAGAGTCTAGAGAATTCTTTACGGTAGCAGAACTTTGCAAACACTACTACTGAGCGAAATTTATGGTTAACTGAGAGGGGGATATTTGTCGTTCAGCTGTCGACTTGGAATGTAGTTTCCGGCATTAAAATTCAAATGAGAGGAAAATGTTCGTAATGTGGCTGAAAATATTCAATGGAATCGTGCGCAAATGCAGTATGAAACAATTTATTTGTGTCTAATTTTTGGCTACTTATCTTAGTTATGGCTATGTCCATTCACATTTTGAATATAACATAAGAATCGTGTGCACTTGTGATTACACATTGAGATTAGACGCTTTATTATTGACGGGCTATACACATGAAGATATACGCCTACAATTTGGAAAGTGGTACGCAATCAGATAGTGTGAAAAGTGTTGTGGTTTTGCTAAGACAAAAGCCACCATGCGCGCCATAATTTTCAGGCAACCAGGACGTCTTCCTTGTTCAAGCCTTATGCCGAGGAAAATGAATTGCCATTTCACCACATGACGCTAGCACAGTTGGAGCCTTCTGCCGAGCGCATAATGGAAAGCTGTGTGGAAGTGCACCCTTGAGTAATGTACAAAGAACGAACGAAAAAGGAGTGATTAATCGAGCGCTCTTTTACATTGTTATGTACAACCTAATGATATCACTAGTGATTCGTCTAGATTGTACGAAGGAGATGGAAGTTCTGAAACACTCACCGATATCAGCAAAACTAAGAACTTGAACAAGCAGTGGCGTTTCACTACCGTCGAAGCCCTGAGCACGAAATGCGTACGGTAAATATGAAATCTAGGTAGGCCCGGTACTTCTGGGCGAGGAGCATGGGAAGGCATTTTGAAGAGAAGGGAGGTTCCATCATGCGTGATAATCGGGTGTGGACCGATGCGCAATCATGGGGACAGCCCGTTCACAGACGGCACTGATATGAGCTGGGGTCACACCACATTCTTGTGTGTAGGGACACAAGTGCCGTTATGAAAAAGCGAGTTCCAGGAGGAGATACAATAAAATGGGTGTTGAAACCAACAGGTTCATGCTTTTGGATTCAGTAGGCTGTCGTTGGGCCATTGTAGAGATTCTGCTTTGAGGACGTGAGTTAAGAAGAAAGGTACGCGGTTGTGCTTGGCAGGAACGAAGTGTGGCACCAATATCCAGTAACACTACACTTTGGAATAGAGTGATGTTTGTAGGGGCGCGTGGAAGGACTTGGTAAATATTGAAGTGTTGAGGTTGCTCAAGCAACATAACCATTCTTTAGGTGGAGAAGAGGAAGTGAATATGGTACCGTCGGGTCCGCACGATTCTCGCGGTAGGCTAAGTAGATCCTTAGCCCATTCGCCAAAAAGATCTGGTTCGCCTGAATTGGAGCTGGTTTGTAAGCTCATCTGGTCAGCTACATCTGCTGGCTCTCCTAGACTCGGTTGTCACGACCGCTTTCCTCGGTTTCTTGTTTGCGTAGCCATGCGACGGCAGTAGTCAAGGAGGCAGGTCTATGCCGACTAACCGAGCGTGTCGAGGTTAACTGCATCGTGTACTTCTAATATTGCGAGCGATATCTGAATATGCGCGCGCCAAAAAAGGGCTTAACTCAGGGATCTACCATACTAAATCTGATTATAGAGGTTCACTGCATTGCACATCAGGCCCATTTTTCTTGCACAAAGCGGGTAGGCAAGTCAAATACAACGTGGACATGAACCACGTCATGGACTTCTTGGGAAGGCCTCAATTGCAACAGGCTATTAGGCTCCCGTTGGTAGGAAAGCCAACTACAGAGAACATGCTACCAGTGGGCCTTTCGCCACGAAGTTGAACAAAGCAAGACGACATGAGAAGGCCTGAAATCCGACCCGCTGGAGGTCACCTATTAGCACCGGCAGGAATTTCCACAGCGAGAGTCCCTATTAACAACTGGATCTATCCGGCGAGCTTCGTAGTGCTGAAGCATTGCTCAAGAGATGCCATCCTGGGCATGTACTTCTTAAACCTACACGGTGCTGTCATCGACCAGAGATCCGAGTCGATAACCCTATCCACAGACAAAGCACAACCACCGCGCACACACTGCCAGGAAAGCACGCCGTGAATGTGCTGGTAGACCAGGTCAACATTCCCCCTCACTCGAGTGCTGTTATTTCCGTGGGCACTAAGAAATCAGCAGACCTGGAAGGCGTCATTGAAGGTAACCAGCACCAGTTGATTAACCGGGAGAATTGCGTCGCAGAAGAAATAGCGCAGCTGCGGAGGGGCAAAAAGCAACAGTGATACCAACTAATTTCAGCAATGATACAAGCACGTGAACAAAGGCATGGCGGCCGCCAACATCGAAGAAATTTTGGAAGTACCAATGTTTTAGCTCTCACCGATTCTTCCAAGCCTACAACGACGAACCAAGCTCCCCAACCAGCTTCCGATGTCAATCCTAGCCTTCCAAAGGTAAGCAAGAACAACTCAAAACTCTGCTCATACAATACCAAAACTGCTTTCCGTCGTCGTCAAGAACTCGGCAGACCCCTATCGCAAAACATTGAATCATTACAGAGGAAAGAGCCAGACCACCCCGTCAGAGCCCGTACAGATTCGACGCGAGAACGCAAGGCCGTGAAGAAAGAAACAAGTCGACGAAATGCTACGTGACATGATCCAGCCATCCATGACTCCGTGGGCGTCACCCGTGCTGTTAGCGAAGGACGGGACCCTACCATTTTGCATCGGTTATTGATGCCTGAACAAGGTAATGAAAAAAGACGTGTACCCTCTCCCACGGGTACACGACACCCTGAATCGACTCCATAACGTTCTGTACTTTTCTTCGAAGGACGTCAAGGCCGGCTTTTTGCAAATTGAAGTCAACGAGAGACCGAGAGCGCACTACCTTTTAACACCATATGGCCTCTTCGCGTTCAAGGTCATATCCTATGATATGACCTTGAAATCTAGCTTCTGGAGCATCGCGATGTGTGGAGTTCGAAATCTTCGGGGAGCGCTAGCAGCAGCGAACACTGCCAATGTGTGGACCCTAAAATGCCCGAGTGCGCAGGAGGCTTAGAGGGTGTGTTGATCTACGGCGGCCGGCCGACGTACCAATGTGGTGGAGCATGTCATGATGTGCGCCGTACTTACATGTGATGCATACTGTCAGTGGCGTTGTGCTGTGCGGAACGTCGAAGAAGTCGACGAAACAAGCGCAAAGGCGGAGGTTAGTAGCAAACGAAGCTGGGAAAGAGAAAGCTGACGTACACAGGTCATGCGTGCAAGCGAGGCGCTTGCGAGGCCTGCCGCCGATGGCTCTTCAAACAGAGAGGAAACGCCCAGCCCGTCTTTCGTCGGATGAACAAGCATTAGCGGCGCCCCGTTTGGAGAAGGGGGGAGAGAGGCTGGGTTGCTGGCCCTGGCATGCGCGTAATTTTACCGATATCAGGAGACGGCTCCTATATTATGTACGCGTTGTGCTCTGTCACCTACTCTGCGTTCAGACGAGAGATGGCAAGAAAACCGCTTCACTGCCTGGAGCGCCCGTACGCCCTCACACCAGCACTTGGTAGAGTTACGCGCTGTCTGGTCCACCAGAGTTTGATGCTAGCCTTCCTTTACATACCATTCCAGTGTCCCTATTGAAAATCCTGGGTTGTTTGGTGGATGCTGGAATTGCTGGTCGATATGGTGGAAACAATAGTAAAGAAGGTGGAAATAATAGCGAACGTGCTGGAAGCTGTGGTGGTCATAATGGTTGATGATGGCGAGAGTGTAAAAGATGGTGGCAGATGGTGGTGGTGGTGGTGAGCTTCTTTTGGTGTAAAGTGGAAAATGCTGGCTGATAGTGGCGATGTAAAACATATATTGGTGGATTGCTTCGTGATGGCTGGGTGAACAAGCATGGCTTGGTGAACGCCCATCATTACGCATTCTAGCACGCTTTTTTTTTCATATGGCGTCAATAACCGCCTCAAGTTTTGTGACGGACATCAGCCGTGAATGTTTACATTTTGAGCACGCTACTTATCAGGTTTACATCCGCGATGTGTTGCGGTATATTGATATTTACAAGACTATAGCTATCCGTGTGAACAGCGACAGTAACTGTGTTACATCACCGCGCAGTTTTCGAGAAGTACATGAGCTCTGGCTTCGCAATTGCCCCTTCCAGCGGGTAGACCAGAAAACAGCCGCCGCATGATACCGCCGCTCTAGAAACGCAACTCTGGCAATTCTTGCAGACTCACTTACCTCAGGGGCACTTTTAGGCAAGAGTGAAAATGTATGCGATGTTAAAATGCACAAACGTTTACCGTCGGCCTGCGTCGAGATAAGCCCCATCAAGTATGACTTCCACGATCACATTCTACCGTCATGACTTCCACCAGAGTTTAGGCCTAGCGCACCAACCGGGTCCGTCTACACGTCATCGGCGCTTCTGGTTTTGAGGATACACGATTCCGATGAGTACGACTGACTTTACAGCACAGCTCGCTAGCCTCGGCTAGCCTAAATGAAGCATTTTTTTCTTGCTTACAGCGTCCGCACATGAAGCGATGAGCATCGATGCGACGCGCTTCCAGCAAACGTCTCCGGTCACCGACCGCCGACTGTCGCACTCGCCAGCACTTCTCTCTGTCGTATGCGAGAACACAGACTTGTCAATTCTTACGGCTTACTGAACCAATTTGATGCCATATTTTTCCCGCGCACTGCACTCGTTGGCCCACCTGTAATGTAGCTGTACCTAATGATACAGCGTGAGATCAATGAGCTCGCATGGCCGCGCTGTACATGGCGTAAAAAAAAATCACAATACTCAATCAATTAGCAGGGACAGTTGGGCGAGTTGGTTGAAGTTCATCTTTAAAAGGCGCGAAAAAAACCACAACGGACAGGTAGGAAGGAGGACACGCGTGCACGGGACACTCGCGACGGTTCTGTCGCCTACTTTCTTCGGAATGGTGGCGACAGGTACGTTACTTCTACGACTGCCTGCGTTGTGCCTGCGGAGTGGATCGCGGCAACCCAGAAGTTTCCGTGACTTCCACTACTGGAGCGCTACTTCGCGCCAGCTTACCGAGACACTGTGGAATTCGGTTCGCCCGCACCTGCCGAAGAAGAGGAAGACGGTTGTGGCGGAAGGGACTGTCCTCACCCTCGGCGATGCTCGACTTCCGGACGTTCACAGGCATGTGCTGCAGTTGGGTCCCAAGTATGCTTTTGAGCCGACCCCTAATAGGGCGGAAAAAGTGTCTCTGTGTTCGTCCATTTCGCGCTTAGCCTCGGAGGACATGCGATCGCGATGTGTGGAGGAGTGAACGGACGCTCTCGCACAAACTGAGGGCATGCCTCGCAACGCGGGGTGCTTGAAACCTGTTGTCAGCTACTTGGCATCAAATAGCCTGCGTGTGTTAACTTCTGACAAGGAAGGTTTCTTTGTTGTTTTACCGGAAGCCCTTTTTTTAAAGAAGGGTTTAGACGCGCTGGATAAGAATTTTAAACGCGTGACGGTAAAAGAAGAGAAAGTTAAGGAACGCGCGCGTGAGCTTTTAGATGAATTTAATCTTAGCCGCCTTTCGTCGGCTGTGAAGAGCTCAAAAGGCCTACACCTTGAAATTTTCTTCTCGGTTAAAACCCACAAAGCGGATAAGCCTTTTCGAGCCATTGTGTCTGAAAGGGGCACCTGGCAACACGCCGTCTCTGGTTATCTGCAGTGCCATCTTTCCTCGTTGGCCATTCAGGACCCGTTTCGTGTGCCTAATTCTGAAGCAGTTGTTGAGCACTTCAAAAACGATAACCCCGGCATGTGTTATGGCTTTAGCATTGATATTGAGGATGTTTTTTACTCGCTTCCGCATGACAAGCTGATGGAAAGTGTCAAACTATGCATCACCGAAGGAAACGATGAATTGACGTTTCGAACAAGTTGCGGTGTTTCACTGGGAGGGTTCTTGGAGCTGTTGTCTTTTTACCTCAAAGCAACATTTGTAGGATGGCACAATGAGCTCTTTGTACAAAAGTCGGGAGTTTGTATTGGCTCCAGAGTAGCTCCCACTCTTTGTGAATTTTTTCTTAGTAGAGTGGACCGGTTGTTGGAAAAAATCTTCTTGGGCTCCACAAGCGTGCCTTTCGGTATGTCGACGATTATCTAATTTCACTTGATAGGTATGATCACCAAAGAGTGTGTATCGACATCCTGAAAGTTTTTAAGGAATGTGGTTCGGGATTGAAGTTCATTTTTGAGCTTCCCAAGGATAATGAATTGCAGTTTCTTGACCTGAAGTTGCAATTCCTCTCCTCTCATGTATGTTGGGGTTTTTTCCCTAGGTCTACTAAACCACTCCTCCAGTATGGATCAGCCCATTCGAGAATTGTAAAAAATGGCATAGCGCTTTCGTGTATTAAGTCTGCCCTATCAAAATCATGTCCTCATTCTATTAGTGCTAGCTTTGCTCTACAGATCAGTAGGCTGAAAGCAGCAGGGTTCCCTGATAACCTGTTGGGCTCTACCTGCGAGAAGCTTGTCAGATGGGTAAAATCGGGGTGCACTTCAGTGCCTCACAGTAACAAGGCGGAAAAGGCGAAGGTCGCAGTTGTGCCTTATATGCACAAGACCTCGCACCGGTTAAAAAAGGTTGCGAAGCGTTATGGTGTTGACGTTGTTTTCAGTGCGCCTAACAAGCTCTCCCGTGTTTGCCCCGCTGTGGAAAGGATGGTTGATAGGAGATGCACTGAATATGGTCGTGCCGTGTAAAACATCTGAATACCTATGTGCCCTGCCGCGTTGGTGTAGTATATAACATACCTACAACTTGCAAACGGACATACATCTGACAAACTGGACGGTGTGTAAACATACGCTTGCGTGAACATGAAAGGTCGTTGAAGACCGACAAGCTTTCACACTTATCTGCTCATTGTCATGCTTGTGGGTGTCTTCCTTTGTTTAAAGAAGCAGCTATTTTGTTTGGAACCGAGTTCAAAGGACTCGTGAAATTGTGGAAGCCGCCTATATTTCTAAATCGGGTGTTTCTTGTATAAGCTGTCCGTCCGTAGCGCTATCAAGACGAGAGGTAGATTACCTTGATATAATTTAAGCTGGTGACAGGAAACGTGCCTGGTGTTTTATCATTTATATGCATATTCATTCTGCGGTGGTCTGGTTCTCTTTTTCTTGTTTTTTTGTAATGTGTGTGTATATCTTCTTTCGCTTTTTGATTAAAGCTTCAGTTGCTAGTAGCGCGTCGTCCTGTCTCCTTCCCACCTGTCCGTTGTGGTTTTTTTTCGCCTTTTAAAGATGAACCTCAATCAATTGTTCGCACGTATTTATCGAATGACATTAGAGTCGACATAAAGCCTCTGCACATGTCGCCCTTTGGAAAAAGCGGGAAACGGCTATTAAACATGGCATTAACAGCCAAGTTTTGTAGGCAGGCACAGGAGAAAAGACACGAGAAACGACGTTGTGTTGTCTTGACTTCTCTATTGTGTCTGTGTTTGCACGCCTTCTCTCTTTAGCATTAATATCTATCTACACAGCACTCTCCATCATTTTTTTCTTGCGTACATATTGCTACTTATCCGTAGTGGTGTCCGCTGCAACAAACTAGAGTGCGGTGGTTATGCTGTATTATGGCTGCTTTATTTTGAGGTCAACTCGAAGCAATGGTGAGTGCAGCCCACACACTACAGATCGCAGTAGGATTATGCCACTTTGAGTCTGCCCCTAGAACTGGGATTTGTGCAACAATGATTTCCCTGCCAGTGCGGTCAGCACTCTATTCACAGCTCCAGATGGGTGGCACGCAAACCATTTGATCATTCCTAAGTAGGGCTATCGCATATTGCACCGAAAAGAAATACATACTTTACCTGGGGTAGCTTGGTGGGTCTTGAGAATGCATCGGTTCATCCCTAGGTGGTTCGGTGCTCCTACGCCCCGATGTTATTGAAGTCGCCGCATATACGGTACCTCCGGAACAAGGCTGCACCGATTGGGCAGCTGCAGCCGATTGAGGCTCTGTAAAAACGGATCAGTCGATGCTCATCCCACTTTCGCTAATGTCATCTTCCCGTTCTCAGTCGTCATCATCCGCAGTCACCATCTTAGTCACCGGCTACAGTCACTGCAGCCGCCATCCTAGCTGCAGCCGCAGTCACCATGCTAGCTGCAGCCTATTGAGGCTTTGTAGAAACCGGTCCGTCGATGCTCAACGATACGACAAACAGCGCGACACAGGGGACAGTGAGAGACGGACCAGCAATTGGTCCGTCTCTTTCACTGTCCCGTGTGTCGCGCTGTTTCTCGTATCGTTGAACATGTACCACGGCCCAAATACGCACCTGAGTGCGTCGATGCTCATCCCACTTTCGCTGATGTCATCTTCCCGTTCTCCATCGTCATCATCCACAGTCACCATCCTATTTAGGAGATGCGCCGGCGTCCCATCAGCTGTAGTGCCTGCTAACAGCACACTCGAGCGCATTTCAGTGCAGTGTGCTGCCCTCATATAAGACAACGATGGCACCTACGGTAAAGAGAAAAACAGCAACCGCGACGGGGACACTTAGTACTAGCAACATCAAATTCCTCATCAGTGGTGTCACACTCGTCGATGAAGGCTGTGCTGCGCTCTGCAGTTCCTGCTTGGATGCACATTCCTGGTAGCAGGTGCTCATTTTCGCGCCTGTGCATTTGAGTGCCCATTGCAGACCTTGCTCGACTTCGCTGTGCGCGCTTTGTACGAGGCGCCTTGAACAAGGCTCAGTATATCTTGGAGCAATTGGCCGCCCTCGCGTTATTCTTCTTCGGTTCCGCGCCTACAAACATCAGTTTCTGTAATTTAAGCAACTTAAGCACCGCTCTTTAAACGTTTTTGATTTCGCCGATCCTTCGCCGAGTAGCGCGGCAGCAGCAGATCTAGGCGCTAGCGCTCACAGCGCGCCATAAAATGCTACACGGTGACGTCTATGAGGCGCCAAGCAATCTCCTCCCATCGTTCGGCATGCCCGAACGGATCGCGCGCCTGCGCCTCCATTAGCAGCACGACATCGTTCCTCGAGGTAAAATAAACCCGATTCCCGCCGGCTTTGTTGTTGCTCTCTCCGTTCGCCATGGCAAGACATCTTGCAATCTGGCGGCTCTTTCATTTGATATCTCGCGACAGTGTCACGCAGCTGGTGCTACGTCCCGTTACGTTTACGTGCGCCGCGTTTTCTTGTGGGCGTACGCACGCATCTGCGGAATAGATACGTTACGGACTACGCTTGCGCATTTCTCCCGCCGTGTCGTGCTGCGTACGTAGCCTCGTTACGTACGTCCAACTGAAAGTGTCCAGTGTTTTTATAATTGCTTTAACAGTAAAATATATGGAGCGAGCCAGGAAAGAGCGATAGTAAACCATAGAGAACGCTTGAGCTTAGCATTTAGGAGTGCAACGTGGCAGCCAAGCTTGCGCATTGTTTACTATCCTGCTCACTCGCTTGCCAGGCTTCCCTTCTGGGTGGGCACGCCCACCGTGCTGCGAGCGAAGGAACGCCTATGCGAGTACCATTTCGTGGGCACGGCGAAACGGCCGCGACCATGGCGCTGACCAAGAAATTTGTTCTCGCTGTGCAGGTCAGTTGTTCATTTTCTGCAATTAGTAGTGGAGATGAGGTGTTTTTATTGGTTTTGCCGTGCCCAGGCGTTTGTTTGAGTATTGCCCACGACTGTTACGTAGCTCTTGCAATTTTGATATGTGGTTATGTTGAAAGCAACCCGGGTCGCTCTACAGCTGATATGTTGCAGAATGTACTGAAGGGACAGGCCCATATTCACGCCGAGGTTACTGAAATGAAAAACAAATTCAGCGAGTGTGTACAGCTCATGCGTGATCTTGACTCACGTTTAGAATCACTAGAGCAAGTTATGAAAGAACCAAATTAGAGCTCGCCGCTAACTACAGCGCTTCAATCATCGTCGTTGACCCTTCAAAATTCAGTGGCCTTGCAAAGCAGAAAACTGGTTGACTTTGAAGATCGCAGTCGAAGGTCAAACACAATCGTTTATGGCATTTTGGAAAATAGCGGAGAAAACAAGCCACCTTTGAGAAAAAGTGTTGTTGGAGACATTTTTGAGCAAAAACTTGGAGCTAAATGCATGTCTATAGCCCGTATTCACCGCCTTGGCCGCCGTACCGGCCGACGCCCAGTAGTAGCCTATTTTCAAGATTACAATGAAAAGCAGGCTGTCATTCAAAATACGAACAAACTTAAAGGGACAAACATTTTCATTCAAAACGACTACAGTCACGAAACAGTGCGCGTGCGTAAGCTTCTCTGGGATAGTGCCAAAGTTGATCGAGTGAATAAGAAGCGCGTATCTCTTTTGCATGATACGTTGAAGGTTGATGACACCCTTTTTGTATGGGACGACACTACAAATGAACGTGTAGCACTTACAAAGCAGCGGGATGCCGCTCATTGACGTAAACCGCGTACTGAGGTAAAACGTATAAGGATACTAAATTTTAATGCTCGGAGCCTTGTAAATAAAATAGGGAAACTTGATCTGTTACTTCTTGAACATGATCCTCACATAACAGTAATCACGGAAACCTGGTTAAATAACAACGTCTGTGATTCTGTTTTAATACCCCCAAACTATAGCATTTTTTCGTTGTGATCGGCGAAGTAGGGGCGGCAGCGTAGCCATTGTTTTACGGCATTCATCGACAGGTGTTGTTAACCAAATCGATGGTCATGAAAATTTGTTCCTCAGGGTAAACTGCTAGGACCATTTCTTTATTGTGTGTGTTGTGTATAGGCCTCCATCGGCTTCCCCTGAATATATTTCCAAACTGTGCGATCATATGGCTGCATTTTCGAACAGGGTGATACTCGCCGGTGATTTTAATAATCCTTGCATTGATTGGCGTGAACCCGTTTCTTTTTACAGCGAAAGCTGTTATGAGATCATTTCACCGGCCGTTTTTGGCGCCGTAGTTGTCCGCCGCCGCCGCCGCCGGTGTCCGTAACCAGTATCGCTCGAAATAAGAAAAAAAAACAAAATAAGAAAAAATTTCCAGGATGGAACGAGGTTCCAACCTGGGCCCTCTGCGTGGGAGCCCAGTATTCAACCTCTGAGCCATGCCGGTGCTTGAAACTGCTTTGCAAAAAGATCCTATACAGGCTTCATGTCGGGAACGAACCACATTAGCATATGGAATATAGCCTGGTAGAAGAGTAAAATAAGCACCAAGCGTCGCACAACGCGAATTCTGTAACCAGGCGTCACACAATGCGAATTGCGCAACGAGTAGGTTGTTGAATGCTTCCAACCCATTACAAAGGACTCTGCCATAATTCTTCATCGTCATCAGGCACAGCATCAAGAAAGTGCACATAATGCCTTACATGCGTATAGCAGGTACCAACCCTTTCCGTAGAATGACGAAAAATGGCACAGTGCCTGCTGCCCTTCTTCACAAAAATTACAATGATTTATAGCGTAGTGGTTTCCTCACAAGTGCACTTGTATTGGTTGCCAAGGAAGCCCATAAGCGCATGAACCATTTCCTCAGGGTCTCAGTAAAGTTCTTCGCCCCCCCCCCTCCCCCCCCGTCTCTCTCCCACGTCAACGTATGTTATACAGCATGGCGGGAGAGGGAAATAGCGACTGAGCGTCACCCAGTGCAAATTACATAACTGGTGGGCCGTTTAGATTCCAACCCATTACAAAGGGCTGAGCCATAATTCTTCATCGTCATCAGTCGTCGCGTCAACAAAGTGCACATAATGCCTTACAGACGTGTAACTGGTGCCACGCTTCTCCACAAAATGACGAATGATGGCTTAGTAGGTGCTTCCCAACTTCACGAAAAATTATGATTTATGGTGTAGTGGATACCTTGCTAGTGTACTTGTATTAGTAGCCCCAAGAGAGCTTACAACGGGCCCTAGAAACACCGCTCTTCCAGCTTTCGCTGTGACTGTGCTGCGGTTTCAGCGCAGGCCTGGCGTTTTTTTCGATGTGGAAAAAAACCCTCTTGTGGATATTACGGTCATGTGTGATCTAAAACAAATTGTTACGGAGTACACCAGAGAAGCAGGAAGTACCCGCTCGGTAATAGATATAATTTTTATTTGTAATGATATTTCTGCATACTCTGTGGATGTGGTTGATGGTATCTCGGACCATAAGGCGGTGTACCTTTCCTTTCCGCTTGGTGATACAATTATAAAGGATTTCGCTAAAGCCGGTGACCATGCAATACTTGACTGTTTGTGGGAATTTTGTGGTAACATGCCAGGCTGCGTCACGGCTCTCTGGCATGCTCTGAAAGATACTATTCATTATTGCATTGAAAAGTTTCTGCATTCCAAATATGTTCGCACTAACAAAAATAACCCGTGGATGACAAGAGAACTCATTCATTCACACCGTAGGCTAAAACGAGTCAAAAAACATTTAAAAAACCTGTTAGTGTGATATCTCAATTAAAAGTCAGCCTTGCTTTCAAACTCTCCGACGCAAAAATGAGGTATTTCACTGATTCATTACCCGAATTTTTGACAAAAAGCCCTGAAAAATTCCGGCGACATTTAGAACAAACGGATGCTACACCCATTCAAATAACCGTTGATGGTTCCATTGTAAATGTTGCGTCGATTATCGCTGATCAGTTTAACAGATACTTCTGCTCCGTATTTTCTGCTCCCCAGCATGAATCACCGCACGAAAACCTTCTTCCAGTAATGTCTTCGGAGTTCATAACTTATGAGGGCATATTTTCTTTGCTGCTTAACCTGAAAAGTAAATCTTCAGCTGGTCCAGATAATATCCTTAACACATTCTTACGTAGATATGCCGAACCCGTTGCGCACATTTTAACAAACGTTTTACAGCGAAAGCTGTTATGAGATCATTTCAGCGGCCGTTTTGGCGCCGTAGTTGTCTGCCGCCGCCGCCGGTGTCCGTAACCACTATCGCTCGAAATAAAAAAACGAAATAAGAAAAACATTCAAGGATGGAACGAGGTTCGAACCTGGGCCCTCTGCGCGGGAGCCCAGCATTCAACCTCTGAGCCATGCCGTTGCTTGAAACTGCTTTGCAAAACGGTCCTATACAGAGGCTTCATGTCGGGAAGGAACCACATTAACATATGCAATATAGCGTGGTAGAAGAGTAAAATAAGCACCAAGCGTCGCACAACGCGAATTCTGTAACCAGGCATCACACAATGCCAATTGTGCAACGAGTAGGTTGTTGAATGCTTCCAACCCATTACAAAGGGCTCCGCTATATTGCTTCATCGCCATCAGGCACAGCATCAACAAAGCGTATAATGCCTTACATGCGTTTAGCAGGTATCACGGCTCTCCGTGGAATGAAGAAAAATGGCATAGTGCCTGCTTCCCTACTTTTCAAAAATTATATTGATTTATAGCGTAGTGGGTTCCTCGCAAGTGCACTTGTATTGGTTGCCAAGGAAGCCATAAGCGCATGATCCATTTCCTCGGGGTGTCAGTAAAGTTCTTCGCCCCCCCCCCCTCCCTCGCGCTCCCACGTCAACTTGTGTTATACAGCATGACGGGAGAGGGAAATAACGACCGGGCGTCACCCAATGCAAATTGCATAACTGTTGGGCCGTTTAAAGCTTCCAACCCTTTACAAATGGCTGAGCCATAATTCTTCATTGTCATCAGTCGTCGCGTCAGCAAAGTGCACATAATGCCTTACAGACGTGTAGCTGGTGCCTCGCTTCTCCGCAGAATGAGGAATAATGGCTTAGTAGGTGCTTCCCAACCTCCCAAAAATTGTGATTTATGGCATAGTGGGTATCTTGCTTGTATTTATGGCGTAGTGGGTACTTGTATTAGTAGCCCCAAGAGAGCTTACAAACGGCTCTAGAAACGCCGCTCTTCCAGCTTTCGCTGTGACTGTGCTGCGGTTTCAGCGCAGGCCTGGCGTTTTTTCGTCTTTCCTTGAAAATTGCTTCATTCCTGATGATTGGCGCACGGCACGTGTAGTACCGGTATTTAAGAAAGGGGATCGTCTAAACATTGCAAAGTACAGGCCTATTTCCTTAACGTGTACGTCATGTAAGCTATTTGAACACATAGTCACACATTACATCACCGCATTTCTTGAAGAAAACAACGTGCTGTCGCCATTTCAGCACGGATTTAGAAAAAAAAAATTATCGACCACAACGCAATTAGTCACAACAATTCATGAGTTCATGTCGTCGCTTGATACGGGGAATCAAATTGATGCTATTTTTTACATTTCAGTAAAGCCTTCGATCTTGTCACGCACAGCAAACTCATTTCTAAATTACATATTCTAGGACTACCTGTTAACTTAATTGACTCGATCCGTTCTTATCTTCACAAGCGCAAGCAGTATGTTAAAGTAAATCATGGCATGTCTGATATTCTTCCAGTATCATCCGGAGTTCCTCAAGGCGGTGTTTTGGGACCTATTCTCTTTTTAGTGTATATAAATGACATTGTTAAATCAATAGACACATCATAAGTACACATAAAGCTTTTTGCAGATGACTGCACACTTTTTAAAACAATTACTGCTCCGAATGATCAGAAATGGCTGCAATCCAACCTGTGTGCCATTTCTAAGTGGTGTGAAGCTTGGTCAATGAAATTAAATAGTGATAAATTAGTTGTCATGCATTTAACAAATAAGAAACACCGTTTTAATTATATGTATTCTCTTAACAACTGTCCTTTGACTGAGGTTGACGAATATAAATATTTAGGTGTCACAATTATAAGCCGCCTAACATGGTCAAGTCACATTAATAAAACATGCTCATCGGCTTCTAGAAAACTCGGTTTTTTAGACATAAATTAAAAACAGCGCCCTCAGAAATAAAACTGTTGGCCTACAATGCTCTGAAAAGACGAAAGTTAGATTATGCTAGTGTCGTTTGGGACCCACATCTAAAGAAAGATATTAAGAAGCTTCAGATGGTGCAGCGAAAGGCGGTTCGCTTTATCTTTAATGCCTACCACAGAAATGACTCACCAACAACGATCATGACCATTAATACCATCCCTACTTTACAATACCGAAGAGCAGTGGCCCGGCAGAAATTTTTACACTCACTTTATTTTCGTAAATTTAACATTAGTCCAGAAACTTATATAAGAAATCGAATTTCAAGACAAACTCGACATAAACATACTTACACTCTTGAACCTTACTTCACACGTACTAATCTTTTAATGAACTCGTTCTTTCCTCGGACCATCAATGATTGGAACGCGTTATCTTTTGAAGCATTCTGTGATAATGAAAAACCTGACTTTGATAAATATGTATCCTCCTGTTTTTAACTGTACAACTCAAGATCTGAGACTGTCTCACGTTGTACTTGATTTGCATTTTCCAATTGCGCTTTGCATTTTCTTGCTGCCATTTTAGTTTGTTCAATTGTTATCATGTGTTCTACTGCCTTAACATGTTTTTTGCTTGAACTTTCGTTTTATTGAAGCTACATTGTGAATTACTTTTTATTATGCCCCCCTGCTTGGTCTTTCGACCACATGATTCTGTAAATAAAATAAAAATAATAAAAATTTGACGTTTTAAACTCTGCCAGAATGTCATAGGTAGCGTAGCGAAGTGCCCACTACTATATATTTCATCATGTTGCGAATTTGCGAACTACCCGCTACGTGTCCATAAGGCAATACACGCACTTAGGAATCTGCGCGCTTTATGTGTGACTTATGATTGTATCGCCAATGAATGTGTTACACGGCGCAAGGCGTGCTCTTTCTCATTGCCACGCGTGTTGGCGTGGTTATATATTCGAGCCTCAAATAAAGGTGTTGTTTCGCCCACTAAATAACGTCTTTTTACGACATCGACATGCAGCACATCAACATATGATGTCAGAAGTGCCCTACGAGGCCGACCACGCCCTGACAAGACTCATAATTAGGGCGCCACAGCATTGAAATGAATCTTCTAAGCATCAAAGGTGGCGGCTCCAAAAATTGGCACCTAAACCTCTGAGGGACGCTGCGAAGACTGCATTACTGTTGACCTTGGCCGGCAAAGAAGTTCTCGAAATGTTCAATAAATTTGCGCTTAATGACGGCGAAAGCAAAAAAGGTTACAAGACCATCGTAGAAACATTTCACAACTACGGGAGAGCCCAGGTAAATGAAGTATACGGGCGGTGCCTGTTCCGCTCGTAATCTCGTATTTAAGAGAATGCAGGCAGCAGGAGAAGCATTCGAACAATTTTTGAAATGGCGGTAGGAAGCAGGTGCGGCAATGCGATCTATAACGGCTAGCCAACCCCATGGTCAGTTATCAAATAGTAATTTGGATAAATATTGAAACCCAACCCACTGCACTTCTCCATGAACATCGGATAACAGTGACTAAAACTGAACAAATGTGCAAGTGGTTTGAAGCAGCAGCTCTCCAAAACAAAGCGTGGAGCAAAGCAGAACAAATAAATCCGGCGGAGACGGCACATGGAGCAAGATCGCTACGAGGTAAACCAAAGTGCTGCAACTGCGCTAGGGTGCACAAGCCACGGAGCCGTCCTGCCTATGAAAAAACGCGTCGAAAATGACTGTCGAAGAACGACGTCGTGATGTACTGTCGAAAAGTAGCGCATGTTGACGAATTTATGGAAGTCGAAGATGTCTTCACTATCTTGGATGTCAGTTTGGACAGCGTAGGAACGGCGCGGGAATAGATGATCAAGGTGGTGGTTGGTGGTAAGTAAGTACTGCTAAAAGTTGAAACGTTTTTTCGCTCCGAGACACCTAAAACTTGAAACCGAGACTGCCCCTCAGACATAGCAGTTATGCGCTCAGATAACGCAGCTGATCCACAAACAAGCACTTGGACGTCATTGCCCAAAGATGTGCCATCAGGCGCCAACGCTACAAGCAGCATTATTAGCGATAACAATTTTATGGACACTGTTTATGGGTTTTTGCTGCCGCCGTCATGTTTTGCAGAAAGTCGAAATCGATATTTCCCCAGCTCACCGTAGATTCTACTCGAGAGAAAAAAAGCGCGCGAGCGGGGGCAACGAACGCACGAACGGAGCTGACTCAGAGATGAAAGAACCGGCCATTACCGTCGCATGGCATGCGATAACATGAGCGCGCATGACAGGCTCGCCGTCGATTGCTCCTCAAACAGGAAGGAAACACCCCGTCTGTCTTTTCGCGGGCGAAGGACCATGGTCGCCCGGGTAGAGGGGGAGGGGGCTGCATCGCTCGAGCTGCAAGCGTGAACATTTATCATAAGGGCGCGTTGCGGAGCGCTGGTGCGCGCGCTACTATATCGGAAGACATCACCAAACGTCTCGTATACCCTCCTACGTGTTGTGCTCTCACCACTTCGCGTTGAGACAACAAATTGAGCAAAAGCAACTTTTTTTTCCTGGACTATTCGTATTCCCTTACACAAGAGTCTTGCAGCGGAGCTTTGGAAGCCGTGTTCAAACGGCCGAAGTTAAATCCGGCAGACAAGTGTCAGCTGTATGAAGAATACTACACTTATGTACATAGAATTTTTGTACTGTGCAGCCTTGTTGACATGAATACACTTTAAAAATTTATGACATGACCATGGAGCACCTTGCCATAGTATTCTAAGAAGCAAATTCTAAATGTGAACAAACAGCAAATTAAAGATCCAATTGCATCACTATTTTAAGAAATGAAGATTCACTTTTTGGGGTTGGCACAGGACAGCACATGTGCATCCATGCGCTTACTGAGATAAAATTAACAAGGAAAATGGACACGACTAAATTTCGTGGTTTTACATTGTGAAAACATAATGAGGAATGCCATAGCAGCGGACTTCAGGATAATTTATACACACAAGGAGCTATATCAATTTATGTTTTTACATTTCACTCTCATCGAAGTGTGGCTATCATACAGAGAATTGAACATGCACAGTTTATACTAAGCCATTCAAGGCCATAGCCACTAAGCCACCAAAGAGGGTAAAAAGCACAATGAACGAAAGTCATGTATATCTCTTTAATATCTATAATACATCCATTGAATACATTTTTCACAAATACATAAATCGAAGATGGGTGTTTTTTTCCTCCATATGACCCTTCAAAACAAAATGCAGGCACACATGCATATGTGATCACACCAATGCTATGCTTTAGAGGACCAATAAATGTACAAGTTTGTGGGAAACATCATGATACGACCATGGCCAAAACCACATTTAATAGCATTCCATGTACAGTCATCCGTACTATGAAAACTTGTTCTCTCGTTGCTTCCTTTCCCACAACAAAACAAACAAGAAAGCCTAAACCTGGCCTTAACAACATTAAGCATCATTCATACATTGTTTTGTCTGCATATGTGATGGTGTTTTGCCTATACACCCGCAAGTCATAAAACGATTTTTGAATTAAAATATTTTTCCCTACCACAACTTGAAAACATTTAACATGGCAGGTCACATAAGAAATTGTGATGAATACAGGGTCCTTTATAAAAGTAATGCGCATTTTCTGGGAAATATAGATTAATTGCTGGGACCTGTGCAAATGGGTAAAATTCTTCAAAATACTCTCCCCATGCATCAATAGACTTGCGGAGACGTGTCTCCCACGGCTAGACGGCACCCTGAAAGTCCTCAACGGGAATGTCTTTCAGCAACGTTGTAACATGCTTTTCGGTGATTCCTCACTCTCCCAAATGCTCTTCTTTGACCTTTCTCTTCAGTCGGGGGAAAGAAAAAAAAGGTCGCACGGAACCAAGTGAGGAATGTAGGGGGAATGGGGGACCACCGGGGTGATAACTCACCCAGACTCACTCAGACTCAGGCCAGATCTGAGTCTGAGTCAGTCTGAGTGAGTCGACTCATGAGTCAGCTTGCCGACCTATGCCTACGTATAAGATGGACAATAGCGTATTCCTAGAAACTTTCCATGCGTGTGTCGGCGACGACATTAATCGTACATATATCAGAGGCATCTTGGACGGGGGCAGCCAGCGATAATTCATCAAAGAAGACATCGCAAAGAAACTCCTACTGAAGGTGGTTGGTGAGATCAGAATAGCCCTGAAAACTTTTGGAGCCGCGACTCTATCAGGTGCGGAAAGGTCAACACCGTGGAAGTTCCGGCTGCGCAGCCAGCAAAGCACTCAGCTCTGCGTTGTGAAAGCCATCATGGTAGAAGTTATTTGCCACGGTGTTTTCACACCATCGGACAACACCGAATTCGTGCTACAGCTGCGACTTGAAGGAAAATTCATCACTGATGACCGATGCTTCCTTGGAGCAGATGCAGAACTCGGACTGTCTTTACTCATTGGGTCAGATCACCTCTGAAAAATAGTGACTGGCAAACTTGTGCACAGCACAGGTACAGATGAATTGGTCGCAATGAATTCGTTATTTGAATGGACTCTCCAAAGACCAATTCAGCATACAGCAATCATGGAGCGTGATACAAATATGATCGTCTGACGAGTGAAAATATGACAAGTGAATACCCATTCTGACAACGAAGTGACATCACAGGGATCACAGTCCTTTTGGAAACTTGAAGCAAAGCCTATCGTAAACCAAAGCGACTCTACACAATTCAAGACTCTGGACTCACCCCGCAGGACAATCAGGAAATCGCATAGGAGGTGTATTGTTGCACCACCATGGAATCCAGACAACCGTGATACACCTATCACTTGACTAATCAAGCAAGGCAAAATGCCTTTTCTTATTGAAGAACAGCTCCAGCGATACGACACGGTCATAACACAATATCCCTTGCTCAGATACGCGGAGTTAGTGCTCGAAGATGTTTTTTAAGGGTCGAGATGTCTACTGTACGCTCCACATAAAAGCAATACGAGAAGAATAACTGCCTGCAAAGCTGTGTGTGTTTCATTCATCATCTCATGCACAAGGTCCGCCATCTCTAAATAACTGTCTGGGCAAAGGGTAGAGGGGCAAGTGCCTGAGATGGTTGGACCAACCAATATCTGTATGGCCGAGAAAACCAAAAGATATTGATGAATCTGGCCAGGGCTTCCGAGCGAACGTACAACCTGCCAAGCGTTCAACTTCAGGCACCACAACAGACAAAACGGATCATTGACTTCATGAAGTTGACATCAGCGAAACATATTATTACCAACTTTGAACCGCATGGAATTCGTGGTGTTCTACAAGAGGCTCTCATTGAGGAGATACAACAGCTCTTGCGCACAAAAGCTGCTCACCAACAATCAAGTCTCACAAGACTGTCAACCTTTCATCAACCAATGTAAGCAGCTTTGGCTTCAAGGAAAGGACGCGGCTTATTGAAATATTCAAACTAGAAGAACCGCAATATAATCTTCATTAGGCTAAGACCATAGTGTTGTCAGACACTCACTCCGTGCTTCTTCAGGACCACACAGACTGGCGCATGAAGCTCGGAGCGTACCAACAACAGTCATTCAAAGAAATATTTGTAGCTTCATGTTCATTGTAGGCTGGTATACAACTGCTGCTATATAGCAGGTGTCTCAAACACGCGTCCCTTAGTCCTTTCGCTAGCAGCCCAGACAACACATGACTGTCTTCAACCCATATCATTATTTTCTTAATTACGTTCATGAGTCTTCAACTTTGCTAAATGGTACCCACATTATACCCATGTCACACAGGCGATTGAAAGGCCTTCCAAACAATAGTCTCTTGACTCAATGGCCAAGCACGAGCTGCCACACGGGCGGTTTCGAAGGCCAGCGGCGACAGGGACGCGATCAGCCCGCCCGCAACCACGGGCTCATAGCGTTGAAGCGTTCCAGCGTCCCTATCCGTCGGGCAAGGTTTGCGACGTCAAGGAGGGAGTGCTCAGGCCTTCTTTCGTCTAGATGGTATTGCCCCAGCCCCCGGCGCTACAAATCATTCACAGTAACAAGACTACGACCGCGCACTCATGTGTATGGTTCTCCGCTCCTCTGGGCCAGAGCGAGGGCTCCCCCGTCAAGCTCAATATTTATTTCGCTCGCGAGGCCGCACGAGGATTGGCCGGCCATGCCTCCTCGTCAGATCCCACGTGTGGGGTCTAGCCACTATATACATACAACGGCATCTGCAAGCGCCATCTATCGAGAAGAAAGGGGCATCCGCCTCGCTATTCATATGCAAAAGTCTAGCAGCCACCCTAAGGCTCTTACAGGCGTAATCATGCACACCTGCACACTATCGGCCCAGACAGATACACTAACTCCAATTGCACTTTATTCTGTTCTCATGCTGGCCTTAACCACGTGGTCTGCGCTTTACCGCTTCCGATTTCCGTGTAATCAAAAATGCTGGTCGCAACACGTCATGATCCAAGACGCAATATATCAGCTGCTGGCGGCGCATAGGACCCCCGAAGTTGCTTACAGACTTAGCCTTCCGGTCACCTCGTTGACCTACCCGGGACGCTTCGGTGTTTATTGAGGACAAAAAAGTTGTTCTCTCTCTCCCGCTAAGCCAAGCAAAACATGCTATGAATGAAAAGTTGTGTACGAGTGTTTCGACCAATACGCTTTTCTGCTAAACTTTGAGTCAATACAACTACATCACTGTAGATAAGCCATATATATATATATATATATATATATATATATATATATATATATATATATTGAACAAGCTTTTCCAATGGGCCAAACGTATACGGGAAGAGAAAAGACACAACTAAGCGGTTATCCTAATTTTATTTACCAACGGTTTCGACCGGAGGACCGGTCTTCGTCAGGGCTTATGAGCAAATACAGCGCTATGCGAGCATCCAAAATCGACGTGGTCACTCTTAGCTGAAGGAAGGAAAGGGAGGAAATAATAAATCAGTCAAGTTGACAGCGGTGACGTATAGTGTGTCAAACAGTTCCGCTCGGCTCATTCGCTACAGCAAGCAAAGAAGAGAATGGGGAAATAAGCGCCGTTTCGGCAGAGTAGACCAGGTGGCGTATATGCGGGCGGCGAAAAAATAAATAAATAAAAAATAGAAATGTCAGAAGGGCAACAAAACGCAGAGCGAGGCTTCCGCGGCGGGCCTTTGAAGGCCGCGGGGGGCATTGTTGCTTTGCTTGAGCGGCAGCAATTACTTGCTGCAACGGGTGCATGCGTGGCAGAGCAAGCCCCGATCCCGCGCCTTTTGCGGTCACTTCCAGAGGGGGAAAAAGAGGGGGGGGTCGGTGTTCTTTTGTTGCTTACCCGTTGCGTGTGTGGGGGGGCACAGATTGTGCATGCGCACGAGGCCTCTTGTGAACTACATGTTAACCCTCGTGTCTGTGTCGAAGTGGCGGCGTGAGTACAAGAATCCTGCCCTGTTAGCGCGGCTCCCCGAGGCGCCTGTGGTTGAAAAGATGTAGTGCGTGCCAGCCTATCCTATTTAAAAAATCAATTAATAAGTTAAGAATGAAAGGAAGAAAATAAGAATAAAACGAGTAAAACGTTGCAAAGATATAATAATAAAAAAGCAAAGGTAAGGTGTGGGAAAGGTATACATTGAATACTGAAAAGTCGGGAGCAAATAAAACATAAAAAAGAACATGTCAACAAAAAAGCACATAAGTACAGAATATGCAAAGGTCCCCAGTCGGGCCGCTCCCCCAGATAATTGTTCGATACACAATTTTAGCATATATATATATATATATATATATATATATATATATTGTTACGGGGGGTTTATTGCGAATTCTGCGAGAGCGACGATCGTAGCAGCAGCGCGCAGGGCGTAGCCAGAGAGCGAATTGTAGGTGTGTGCCAGCCGATGGCGATGGGCTTCATGCTTGCCGATCTTCTTCCTCACAATCACCCCCGGTATGGAGAGGTAGCCATCCTGGCGATCTAGATAGAGGTCAGAGGATCATATATGCCTTAAGGCGGTCAATGGGACTGTCTCTCGCCCGCGACGACGGAGATCGGAAGATGGCGTAACGGGTTCGACCATGTAATTGACAGGGGGGGGTTTGCGCAACCACGCAGTAGGGTCCGTGGTACTTTGGAAGGAGCTTAGATGAAAGGCCGTGCAGCAGCAACTGGAGGCCACCCAAAGCCACACGAGGAGAGTCGATAGGAAAAGGGTCCGGAGGAGGCTTGGAGTCATGGCGCTGTTTTTGGCGACACTGTTCATCATAAGTGAAAGATCGGGCAAGTTGTCGGCATCTCTCAGCGTGCTGGGCGAGCTCAGACACAGGTTGGCAGTCGGCAGGATCTGGGTGATACGGGAGAATTGTATCAATCGTGCTGGAGGGCTCGCGGCCATAAAGCAAGAAAAATGGTGAGAATCCGGTAGTGGCTTGGCAGGCGGTGTTGTACGCGTATGTGACAAACGGAAGTACAACATCCCAATTGCAGTGGTCTGAGGCAACGTACATAGACAACATGTCACCAAGGGTCCGGTTAAATCGTTCAGTTAAGCCATTGGTCTGTGGGTGATAAGCGCTAGTAGTGCGGTGAATAATTTGGCATTCAGATAGGAGGGATTGCAGCACGTCCGAGAGGAATACACGTCCCCGATCACTCAGGAGTTCACGAGGTGCGCCATGGCGAAGAATGAAGTTGTGTAGAATAAACGATGCAACGTCTTTTGCTGTTGAAGCAGGCAAGGCGGCGGTTTCAGCATACCTTGTCAAATGATCTACGGCAACGACAATCCATCGGTTTCCAGCACCAGTGCATGGAAGGGGCCCGCATAAATCGATGCCGACGCGGTCAAACGGGAGGGGTGGGCATGGGAGTGGCTGGAGAGGTGCTGTGGAGAGGTGCGAGACTGGTTTGCGTCGTTGGCAGGGGATGCAAGAGCGGACGTACTTGCAGACGAAGTTGTACATGCCCCGCCAATAATATCGTCGACTGAGCCGCATGTACGTCTAGACACTCCACCGTGACCACACTGTGGGTCATTGTGGAAAGCGGAGCCAATTCTTTACGAAGATTACGGGGTTACGACTAGTAACCACGTGCGGCCGTCGTTGTGTTAGTTGCGGCGGTATAAAAGTCCGTCGCGGATAGCGAAATGCTGTGCCTGGCGTCGCAGTGAGCGAGGTGCCGACGCTGTCGAAGGGCTTGACAAAAAGTTCAAAATGGTGGCGATCCATGGGTCGTTTCGTTGTTCTGAGGCCATGTCCAGGATGTCAAGCGGCGACATATCTTGATCGCGAGTAGAAGTGCTGTCGTCTGATATGAGGGGAAAACGAGAAAGGGCGTCAGCGTCAGAGTGTCGGCGGCCAGAGCGATAGACGACGCGGATGTCGTAGTCCCTGGATTCGGAGAGCCCAACGAGCGAGGCGGCCTGACGGGTCCTTCAGGTTCGACAACCAGCAAAGAGCGTGGTGTCCGTTACGACGTCAAAAGGACGACCGTAAAGATAGGGGCGAAATTTCTGAAGAGCCATATGATAGCCAAGCACTCTTTTTCTGTGACGGAGTAATTGGTCTCAGGTTTCGTGAGCGCACGACTGGCATAGGCGACCACATATTCGGTGTTGGCGTCCTTACGTTGTGCGAGCACAGCACCAAGGCCACACCACTGGCATCAGTGTGAACTTCTGTCCCGTGCGCCGGGATCGAAGTGGCGCAAGATTGGTGGAGATGTAAGCAGGTGGCGAAGAGTCGTAAACGCGTGATGACAGGCTTCCGACCAGGTAGACAGTTCATTGTCGCCGTGGAGAAGTGCATTCAGGGGTGCGATGACATTAGCAAAATTGCGAACGAAGCGCCGAAATATGAGCATAGGCCAATAAAGCTACGTAGTGGTTTCAGAGTAGTGGGCTTTGGAAATCGGATACGGCCCGAGTTTAGCAGGATCGGGAGAATGCCTTCTTTGGAGACAACGTGGCCTAATATAGTCAGTTTTCGAGCCGCCAAACTGGCACTTTTTCAAGTTAAGCTGGAGGCCAGCATTCTGGAGACAGGTCAAAACTTGATGTAAACGGTGCAGATGAGTCGAAAATCTGGGGAAAAGACGACAATGTCGTCAAGATAGCAGAGACAAGTGCGCCACTTCAGGCCGCGCAGGATGCCGTCCATCATGCGTTCAAAGGTCGCGGGCGCGTGCAGAGACCGAACGGCATTACAGTGAATTCGTACAATCCGTCTGGTGTTACGAACGCCGTTTTCGAACAGTCAGCGTCAGCCACTGGCATTTGCCAGTATCCAGAGCGGAGATCCAAGGAAGAAAAGAATCCGCACCTGCAAACAGTCCAGGGCGTCATCGATACGGGGTAACGGATACACGTCCTTTCGGGTAATCTTATTAAAGCCGTCGATAATATGACCAAAATCGTATGGTACGTCTTTTTCCGAACCACCGGACGACTGGCGAGGCCCAGGGACTGTGGAAGGTTGAATGACACCCCGTTGGAGCATGTCTTCACCGGCTCATCGATAACGTGCCGTTCGTCACCGATACTCCGTAAGGACGCTTCGCATGGGGGCATGGCTTCCAGTATCGATGGGGCGACACAG
>NC_051183.1:102203931-102219391 GCF_013339695.2 Rhipicephalus sanguineus
TTACAAACCTGACACCGATCAGTGCGAAGAATTTGCTTATGAAGGCTGTGGTGGAAATCGTAATAACTTCCCTTCTATCGAAGACTGCTTAAGTAACTGCAAGTACGCATTTGTTTGCGAACATTTTCTAGTGCTTGGGCACGGCATATGTACACCACCAAATGCGTCTTTGGAAAGCGCCACTTGCGCTGTGGTCGACTTCATTGCGGCAACGAACAGCCTTGAGCAAAAGTATACGGACCGCGGGAGCGCGTGCCAAAGTGCATCGACGCGCTATCTGCCGGCGCAGCGTCTGTCGTCGAGACGGCCACGAAAGCAGCGGTGCACATGTGCATCCTATCATATCTGCTTGCTGTCATGTAGCTTTGCCTGACCCAGTTACGGTGCTCGTCGACTGAACGTCAACTGGGGGTGCTCTGCAGGATGACCCGAGCTTCTCGGGAACACGAGTTCGCTCCGAGCTCGGGCTACGCCGGTCATTAGAGGAAGACAGCGCGGAGCGTGCGATAGCAGCATTGAGAAAAACGGGTACAACAACGAGCATGGCGTCACAAACGCATGCGTGGTATATGCGACAGTCTTCAAAGGAACACCGCATGCGAACGCGTCAGCGCCTCCATTCATTCTACATTTCAGCAGTGGCGCGACGTCAGCGTGATTGTCGCGCTATCGTTCAGCCGGCTGAACATCGCGCCTCGCACAGGCGTGTTCGTGGGCTTTTGTCCTCTTTCAGGCAAGTTCTGTCGTTCCACCATCAGAAAGGAAATTTCCAATGTCGAAGGCAACACGGGCGCACACGCAGCAATCTCGTGCAGCTCGTTTCGCTTCTGTCGATTACTACACATCAATAAATGGATAAGTTACTGCTACATACGTTACACGTCTGAAGATTTTTCTGCGCTAAGGAATCGGTAGAAACAATATCTCCACAAACAAGTAAATAGTAATACTTGACGCCGCGAATGATACCAGGGACGCTTGCTTCTTGGCTGTGAGTGGTACATCGTGAGCGCGGTGAAACTGAATGCGAGACGCCATAGCACGTGATAATATAAACTTTAGTTATTCGTGCATATATGCATAGTCTGTGGGATTAAGCTGATAGATTAATCGTGCCGGTCACTGGCTGACACGATATGTATAGTTGTGTTAAGGAGCCTGGAGACCACATTCCGACAAATATATTGCGTTCCTCCTAAGTCCATGGTTCAGTGCATAAAACGACATTTTGTTGAAAAACTAACTGGAACGCGAGTGCATTTCTCCGTAAAGTTCGGGAATTAACTTCTCGAAACTAATGTCATCCCTAGAATTCGTACCAAGATGACCCGCCTAGCGAACTCTGTGTCTAGACTTTGTAAATCGCAATATCGGTCATCACGTGACTAGTTAAGTCTTAATTGGTGAACTTATTTTAATCAGCAAGGGCTGACTTCTGGCCATGTTGGTACGACATATATGAAATGTTCAGCGCAGAATGATCAAGACGGGACAATAAGGAAGAACACTTACACAGGCGCTGATTTTAATCAGTCGATTATGCCTTACAGTTTGTTGAGCCAGAAAATTTCGCCCCTTCGTGTAGACCATCTCATGCACTAGAATAATGTTATCTGCCATAAACAACCTTACAAATTTTCGAAAGTATCTCCTCAAGGTCCTTGTATATTAGTAGTATTGGTATTATTGCACACGTGTATGTCACTCCCCTCTAGAATGCCTATACTCGATTTCGCCGCACCGGCTGCATTTTCGATGGACGCGAAAATGTTTGAGGTCCGTGTACTTAGATTTAGGTGCACGTTAAAGAACCCCAGGTGGTCAGAATTTCCGAAGCCCTCCACTACGGCGTCTCTCATAATCATATCGTGGTTTTGGGACGTTACACCCCAGATTTTTTATTATTATACTCGATCTCGAAAACAGTTCTGTTTGTAAAGGCGTTATAATTGTCAAGGTTAAGACAACTACATTTGTTTGGCGCTTGTTATGTCACAGCGATACGTTATACGCAAATTACGATTCGCATACGCGTCATGTGCGTAAATTTTTTGTATCGACTGCAGCCAGTCTTGCGGCGGCGAATCAACAGGCAGCGCCCAGGCAGACACGACCACCCGCTTCGATCCGGATTCGCACTTGCCACTTGCCCACTGTCCTGACAGCAATAAATAAACGGTGCTATCGGCTGTCACTATATGTCATCTGCCGCTGAGGACGAAGTATCAGGACGCGTGAGCAGCTGGTTTAGCGCGTCTCTGTGACGTGTACAATCACGAACGCACTAGGCAGACATTTAGTAAGCCATAATATTCGAGCACCCATGGCGAGAACGTGCGAACTGCACGACGGAATTAAATACTCGACCGTGGCGTTAGCGTGCTCGTCTTATACCCCAGAGGGCCGGGTCCGATTCCGACTCAGCGTTTTAGCGAACTTCTGAAACTTTCAGCGTATCTATCTATCTATCTATCTATCTATCTATCTATCTATCTATCTATCTATCTATCTATCTATCTATCTATCTATCTATCTATCTATCTATTATCTTCTATCTCTATCTACTCTATATCTATCTATCTATCTATCTATCTATCTATCTATCTATCTATATGTGGGTGCTCCCCTGGTCGCCACGTTACAGCAAATTTGCCATGGGAAGGCATGAGTGTATGAAAAATCGCGGGATTGAATGCGCGGCCACATATTCCGTGGAGGCGGTACTGCTTGAGGCCAGTGTGCCTAGATATATGTGCAAGTTCAAAAATTCCTGGGTAGTCGAAATTTCCGGAGCCTTCCACTACCGCATTCCTTACAATCATGCCGTGGTTCTGGGACGTAAAACCTCGAAAATTCTTATAGTGTATGACGAATATGACTGACAGGTCATGGTAGGAAAATTCCTGCAGTTAACTGCCGGGATACAGTCGACTGCGACGAAAAGGAAGAAGAACATCGCTTTCGTTGTTGTATCCTCTGCAAGGCTCATACCCAGAGTGGGTATGGGTCATAACAATGGACACAACTTTCACCTGCGAGCCGTTGTAGGCAAATGCATAAGGGACACTGTGAATGTTATTTGTTTCCGTTGGTGTGTTATATGTGAAAAATACTGTTCCGCTATGAAGCCAACTATCTTGATTGTTGGCTATGAAGCCAACTACCTCGCACGAAGTCGACACAACTGTCGACATCGTGCGAGATTCAACAAGAAAACGGCTATGCGGCATGTGGTTAAAATACGCGAACTAAACGCTGGTGTCCGTGACAGCTCGATTTAACCAGCTTGGGGAGGAATAATGTGGTTAGAGAAAAGGCGATCTATGATGTGCCCTTACACTAAAGTGGGACATCAGTGGGTTCAGTTAGGAGGAACTCATAGCCATACCCACTGAAGCAGATAATGTACTCGAAAACCTTTGCGTTGGACTATCGAGAAGACTGATGTTCATATCACCTAAAATATTTACATGTTTAAAACACAAGCGCATGTCCTGTGCCCTCCTTTTCTGGTCCTCCGTTTAGTAACGCGCTGATTCATCAAACATCTCCGGCAAATAAACTCATTAAGGAGAGACGTTCTCCTGCTTCATTGTTTCCCTGGTGATGCATTGGCGCCTAAATGTTTTCCTAAAAATGTACCCGTTTCCCTTCTGGCTGGACTTTTCAACAAATCGCCTAAAGCTAAGCAGAACTCTACGATAAATGACGATGGCGAGATATAGGCAACCATTCAATTAATAATGTCTTGTGAAAAGCGTGGGCCATGAAGTTATATCCACACTGATTCAAATGTAGAAATATTTAGTGCCGAAACCTATCGCCTATCATGCTGAAGGCATGATGACATATAGAAACCGCTGCCCACCATGGGCATCATCACTTCGATGACAGTATTTAGATGAAGAGGAAGTAAACTTGATTGCGTCGTTATCACTTTCACATAAACATGTTAGGAGCGTGTGAGTTGAGGCGAGCTTTGCGCGGGCTTTTCTAACAAACTCAATATTTTCCTCAAGTGAACAGAGACGAGCTGGAATGTCCCTGACACTGCTTTTCTTATGGTGGCTACATGCATGCTGTCGATACGTTTATTTAATCACAGCTCATTCGTATGCGCTTTCTTTCGTCGCGGTTTCCATTTTTCAATTGTGTTCGCAACAATATTTAGCATTTCATGAGCCACATCACTGCTGTTGCTTCACTGCCGCACAATCTCACTAGAATATATTCTTACTCTAATGTATGCCCATATGGGCATTTTGAGACCAGTTTCAGCGCGAAATTAGAAAAACGCACCTGGACATATGCAGAGGCGCCGTCTTATACATGTTGTCATAACACAGCCTGACGCCGGAAGGAGGATAAAACGACGGTAGAAACGCACCAACCAGCGTACGGCAGTAACGTTTCGCAACTCAATGAAGACGCCTTACTGCATGCACACACCTGACAGGAGCAAGGCATAAACAAAGAACAGGCCACATTAGGCTGACAGGCGGAGCGAGAGGCTGGAGCCGAGGAGACGCGTAGGCCTTGCCGAACCTCAACTTTCGGGATACCAACACTGTAGGAGAGACCTAGTCAGGCGTCAACGCACGAAGGACCTCGCAACGGCACGTCTTCTGCCCCGGCACCAGAGGACGCAGAACCAGCCACAACGCGCCTGGCCCTTTTCTTCGAACAGCACTAGCAACGCAGCCACAGCCGCTTCAAGCCCCAATGCGGCAGCGCGGCGTTTCTTGGAACTGAGCCCTAACGACGCTTTGCACTTCACTGTGTTTTCTGTTCCTTTTACCAGTGTCCTTTGTGCGTTTTTGTGTTGAAATATGTGTTTGCGAGCTCTCCAAGCTGCCTCCTCTTCCTGGCGGCCCCAGGAAGCACCTCTGACACCGCTCCATAAGCCTGCTCCCCGAATCTACTTCGTAACAATGCAATCAGAAGATTGCAGGTTTGAGTCCTGTTGCGGACGCCATTACTACGACGTAGGTTCGGGGAGCAGGCATGAAGTGGTGCCAGAGACGCTTGTTGGGGCCGCAAGGAAGAGGACGCAGCTGGCAGGGTGCACAAAAATATGGCATCTTCGGCTGAGCCGCACTGGCACCGTGGCGGTGGAAGGGAAGTTACGTCAAACACCGCCCGAGTTTCAGGCCCCGCTACGGCCCAGACGAACGTGTGAGCCAGGGAACTCGAATCTGCGACAGCAGCGCCGTCTGCGAGACGCGCACAGCAGTCGAAATTCAACAGACGACATTTTGCAACGGCGGATTTGCACTGGAATTGAGAGCGCGAACGACGGAAAACCAGACGATTAGAGACGCTTGCGAGACGCTGTGCGCCCAGCGTGAACTCGCCTGCTCTACACGCGTTTTTGCTGCGTCAGTTTTGCACAAACTCGACGAAGGTTGGTAGTTTCTGCATCGTCTTTGCTCTCCGGTGAAATCCCGACAGCAAGAGTAGCCTTGTGTGAGCACGGCCGGACGATTTACAGCGCACGCATGTTTTACCTCCAGTCAGGCCGTGTTCTGCTGCAGCGCCAGCTGGAAATTGCGCCTGCATTGATGGAACGTCGCAGCGTCGTCTGCCAGCGCGCGCTGAACGACGGGATTGCACCACGCTCCACCGTCGATCTCCGCGGTGGCGCGGTGGCGTGCACTCGTGTCGTGGCCGGCCCAGCCGAACATGCGGCACTGCACGCGTGGTGCCCAGACGAACGTACGGCACCGCACGAGTGCGCAGAATACGCCACGAGTGCCGCCAGCCGAAGATGCCAATATATTCCAGCACAGAAACGCACAAAGCACACTGGTACAAAGAACAGAAAGCACAGTGAAATGCAAAACGTCCTTAGAGCTGAGTTCTGAGAAACGCTGCGCTCACGCATTTGGGCTTGACAAAGCGGTCGTGGCTGTGTTGCTTGGGTCGTCCAAAGAGAACGTCCAGGCGGGTCGTCGCAGGTTCTGCGTCCGCTGGCACCGGGAAAGAAGACGCATTGTTACGAGGGCCCTTGGGCATTGACGCCCGACCAGGTCCCTCTGGCAGTGTTGGCCTCCCGAACGTTGACGCCCGACCAGATCAACGCGTCTTCTCCGCTCCAGCTTCTCGCTCCATCTGTCTGCTCACTGTGACCTGTTTTAGATGCGAAGGATCTTATGACGGAGTTCAAACCGGTGGTGTGTGACGTGACCACCCTTACTGCGCATGCGTAAACCCTCTCAACACACCTCTTCTCCACTCCCCCTTTCCACTCCCCTCTCCACTCCACCTCTGAAACGCGGGCTCTACATGCCGAACCGCTGCTTCGCATCGCCTCATGGTCTCCTTTAGAGGGAGATGGCGTGATTTTTTTCTTCGTATTTTGCTCGCGTCACGTGTGCACCTTCAGTGAGGCGTCTTCATTGAGTTATCAAAGGTTGCTACTGCCGTGCGCGTGTTGGCGCGTTTCTGCTGCCATTTCGTCCTCGTTCTGGTGTCGGGGTACTCCATCACAGATGTGTATATCTGCGTCGATTATGTGTACTCATTCAACGTGATTTTCCCCAACCATCTTTAGTGATTATTCTGATGTTTATTTATTTCTCTCTAGAATCAAGATGACTGATTACGAGATAAAATGTAAGTAAAAGTAATATCTATATTGTAGTATTTCGACGGACGTGAGAATTCATATGTGATGCATGCCCTACCTAATTGGCATATTCCAGAGTGAATAGTTTGTTACGTGTTAGTGGCGGTGGGAAGTGCAGGATTCCCACTCGTAGAGACGAAACTCTTTATTGGACGAACCTGTGCCCAGAAAACTAGGTATCGCAAAGTATAGGCATGCATGATGTACACTAATAGCGGCGATGACAGTCGTCGGCCGTCAGAAATTTGATCGTCTGCGAAACCTGTCGTCTCATATATATCAGTGATCGACCTTTCAGCTTTATCGCTGGCGATCACCTAAGCTCTCTTATAAACTTGTCAATTTGCGTGCTGCGCATAATCTTAAAAGAAAAGTCTGAAGCAACCCAGAAGCTTCCCAAACACTGGGGTGCGCCCAACGCCGAGCAATGCTATCAGTTTCTCTGGTTGAAACACAAATACTGTTCCCAGCTCGCACGAACTTGTGCAACGAGGAGAGCCAAATGCGAGAAGCGCGTACTCACACATCTTTCTCGCCGAATTTCTGGCCTAGCTTCCGCAACGATGCACATGTGATGGGGTTTATTGATTTAGTGAGGTCGCAACGAAAAGGGACTGTACGGTAACACAGTGCACGGCTGGCAAAGGCGGCACAGGCTCTCGCGCAGTCAGAACATGGGTCGTTTTTCGTCCTCTTTCACAGGCGCATACTCGTTCGTGCATCTGCTCCGCTACGTACCTAATGAATGAAACGGAGTATAGTGCGCCATAAAAGCCCTTGACCTTGGGGAGCCTACATTGATCTAGGAAATTAGCGACACTCTACCCCGCACGCGCCTTTTCTCATCGATAATGTCGATATTATCGCTATTGTGACACCGATATCTTTGCTAGCGTATATATTGTTATTAAATCTGTCTTGCGACGTTTCCTCGTAACAATATTCGTTGGCGCATGACTTTTTTTTATATATGCGAAGCATATAGAATAGCAATTCTAGAGCACTATCTGCAAAATGGTTGCTCAGGAAATTGGGGTACTATTAGTTACAGGAAACTTGATTCCATCTTTTGCTTTCTGCATTGAAATCAAATAACCTCATTTTTAGCTCAATCATGCTTTCTCCTTTCATATTCGCACTGCGGCAAAGGTACATGAAGCATTGCTCTAAGTACAAGAAGCTCGTTCTATGCTTAGAGTGCGGCAGAAGGTGCGGCTGCTGAGTTAGCGCAAGAAGCTTGTGAGATCGTGTCATTTTCTTGTGGCAGCGATAACGAAAAGAGGGCCGCCGTACTGACTTCGAGAGCTAGCCCGTAGAAGTAGCAGGGGCCATCGTTCTAGACCCTACAGTACTGTCGTAGGTGATCGCATTGGCGCCATTTGTTGCGGCTTCAACTAATTTGACTTGTTCTGAGGGCTGAAGTTTGAGCCGTCGCAGTAAGGAATGCCATATCCCTCACCCACTGAGGTTTCACATGTATGCTTGCCATGTGTAAGCAAGAACATCAATATTAGTCGCTAACAGTATCCGCGAACGATTCAGTCGAAGCAAGCTGTAGCTGCGTAAAATGGGCACCGGGCTAACCTCGAAAGTTTTCGTCTAAAGGACAGCGTCATTGAAGATTTAGGAAATGTTACAGCGCACATTGACGGGGACAAAGGAAGAAAACATCACACACAGTGCTTGGTCCCGGTCTATGTGCGCTGTAACGGGTTCAAGGTGCAATACCAACTCACCCGCCAAGCCATGCTTGTTTGCTGTTAAAGAGTGACGCAGTAGTATGGACGGGATGGCGCCGCAAATATAGCAGTAGTGATACTCGTTCGCAAGTTTTCGTCATGGTGCTGACCTTCATAGTTTCATTGGTTGACCGCGCATACTTCCCACGTATAACTGGGCCTTTCTGCAAGACTTGTGGTAGAAGAAACACAGAAACAATTTCTGAACTTTTGTCCGCGTTGAGGCCACAGAATCATCAAATCATTCCAACTATAGGTTAAGCAAAGCACCTTGTGTCAAGCCTGCTACGAAAAATTATATGTGATCCTTCTCCTCAGTACTGCCATTCTTCCGTAACTCGTCGAACTTGCCGCCGACGCTGGCGATGGCAGCGCGCTCGACGGAGGCAAAGCGCATCACGGAGTGGTTGATATCTGCTCCGTGAGGCGCCGCAACACAGCCAGCCTTCTCATTTTATTATGTACACCCACAATCTGCAAACCCCAAGTATGCGGACAAACAAAAAGTATTTGAGAACGATTACCGATATGCGTAATTTTGGACAATTCGAAACATATATTCGGGAAAGGGGTTGAGTTACAGCCGCAGACGTATCGATGTTGGCGTTTATCGGATAGCGAGAGCGTGACACTCACTGCACGGGCGATCTAAAGTGACTCAGCTCGCCAGTTTCCATACAGGATGCCACAGTTTTACCATACACAAATAGCCACATTTGTAACACAAAGTGCAGCTGGGACAATTTATGGTGTCTGAGAAAAAAACTTCGAGATAAACACTGTCGCGCAGCTCACGTCACCACAGAGCACATTGTAACGCAGCCTGACGACGATCGCTGTCCACCAAAGGTACAGTAACGCAATCTGGACTTATCGAATCGGATCGATCGGCGGTGCTATGTGTATGCAACCATACAAAGTATCATGGAAAAAGAAAATTAACACCTCTTTCGGCTGAGCAGCTGTGCCCTGTTGCTATTTGCATGTTTAGATTCATGTAACAAGCGACACACTTGACGCAGAGACCCCAAATCGGTCTGCAAATGATCCTTCGGGTTTGCTGAACTGGCTCAACGTGTTTGTGCAAAATCGTGAAAACTGTTACAGGGTCTTATAAACTGATTACACGTAATTCATAGCCTGTGATTACCTGACTTTCATTATAGCATTTTCCTTTCGCATTGGTCGCACTTATTCACTTAGTGTTTCAATAATTCATCGCATGTAACGATATATTTCATTCGCGAGAGAAGATGGAACTGCACATGCCCTTGCTACTGTTCTGGCAATAGCGAAGGCTGCGGGCGATAGCATGCAGCCTGCTTTAAAACCGCCTGCTTAACCCTTTCAGCCCTGGATTTTTTATTTTGGTCGGGGACATTTTTTGTGTTTGTTTTCCTAATAGTTATGACCTCAGAAGACCACAAACGAAAAATTGAGCCAGTGGTGCAATTATTTATGGATTTACAGACATGACATCAAATTAGGTCATCAGCGCTCAGTGGTTGTGAAATGAGAAAAATGACATCTTTTTTCCCGCTATTGACTAGAGTACACAAAATGTGAACCACATCTCATTTTTCAATGTGATACTCATTGAAACAGCTGCGGTACGTCGACCCGAAAATTGCGCGTAGCCTCCTCAGCTGACCCACCACGGCGTCACCCATGACTTCGGTCAAGCTTTTTCTTCTTTCTGGGTCCCAGCTCCACAAGCATGTCACCATTTTGGTGTCAAACGCAGTGGGAATCATTGAAGAAGTATTCCCCCAAGGATGGCCAGTTTTGGTTTCATTTCCGAAGTGCTAGGGGAAATGCTGTGTCATGGTGTCAATTGACACCGCCAGGGCCGAAAGGGTTAAGATATTTGGGCGATTCGGATTTCAATATGTTATTCACCGTTTGCACGCTACCTGCTAATAATCAGTGTTTTTCTCTCTCGGCAGTTTTTCAACGTTTGAATAAGACATTGAATTGCACTAGTACTTATGAAAAAGGTACTATAAGTAGATATATCTTCAACGAAACATCTAGAGAATGCCAAAGAGCAGACGTTAAGAACGGAGATAAGCACTTTCCGTCGTTTCGAAAGTGCGTGCATGACTGTAACCCAAGTAAGTAAGAAATAATACTTTGTCTTGCTTATTATTCGTTCCATCTCGCCAAATAGGGCACAGCATTATATATATATATATATATATTCATGTGGGAGGTAGTGGCCAAGTACTACACCAGGGTGGCCAATCCTGCTCTGGTGAGGGAGTGCATTGCTGGCTGTGGTCGCCAGTGGGGCTGCACCCCAGGCCTTTTTACAAAATTCCATCATCACGCGGATTTTTTTTTTAATCCGGTTGGGAATTGTCCGGCACCGGGATTCGAACCACGGACCTCTTGCATGCGAAGCTGATGCTCTACCACTACGCCATCGCTGCATCGTTAAGATACGTCAAGCTATGAAAGCCTCAAATGCAACAGACAAAATAGAGCTGGCGGAGCTTTCGAAGTTAATCAATAGGCGTAAAGTAGCCGACATAAGAAAATATAATATGGAGAGAATTGAGCATTCTCTAAAGAACGGAAGAAGCCTCAAAGCTATGAAGACAAAACTGTGCATAGGCAAAAATCAGATGTATGCATTAAGGGACAAGGAAGGCAAGGTCACAAACAATATGGATAGAATAGTTGAGGTAGCGGAAGAGTTCTACAGAGATCTGTACAGCGGCCGAGGCATTCAGGATGATAACGTAAGAAGGAGTAATAGCGCAGAGGAATCTGACATCCCACCAGTATTGACAGGAGAAGTGAAGAAAGCCCTAAAGGGAATGCAAAGAGGCAAAGCAGCTGGCGAGGATCAGGTAACATCAGACCTGTTGAAAGACGGTGGAGAGATTATGTTAGAGAAACTGGCCACCCTGTATACGAAGTGCTTCTCGACGGGGAGGATACCAGAATCTTGGAAGAATGCCAACATCATCTTGATCCATAAGAAAGGGGACGTCAAGGACCTGAAAAATTACAGGCCCATAAGCTTACTGTCCGTTGTCTACAAGCTATTTACAAAAGTAATTGCTAACAGAATTAATACGACATTAGAGTTCAATCAACCAAGGGACCAGGCAGGATTTCGTACAGGATTCTCAACAATAGACCATATTCATACTATCAATCAGGTGATAGAGAAATGCGCGGAATACAACCAACCCCTATACATAGCCTTCATAGATTACGAGAAGGCATTTCATTCGGTGGAGACATCAGCAGTCATGCAGGCACTGCGGAATCAAGGCATCGACGAAGCCTATATAAACGTAATGGAAGAAATCTACAGCGGATCCACAGCCACTATAGTCCTCCATAAAGAAAGCGACAGAATCCCGATAAAGAAGGGCGTACGGCAGGGAGACACGATCTCTCCAATGTTATTCACCGCGTGTTTACAGGAGGTTTTCAGGGCCCTAGATTGGGAAGAGTTAGGGATAAGAGTTAATGGAGAGTATCTCAGTAACCTACGATTCGCTGATGACATTGCATTGATGAGTAACGCGGGAGACGAATTTCAGCTCATGATTACTGAACTGGATACGGAAAGTAGAAGAGTAGGTCTGAAAATTAATATGCATAAAACTAAAGTAATGTGGAACAATCTTGGCAGAGAACAGCGCTTTGCGATAGGTGGCGAGACACTGGAAGTTGTAAAGGAGTACGTCTACTTAGGACAGGTAGTAACCGCGGAGCCGAACCATGAGAGTGAAATAACTAGAAGAATAAGGATGGGTTGGGGCTCATTCGGCAACCATTATCAAATCGTGAATGGTAATCTACCACTATCCCTGAAGAGGAAGGTATATAACAGCTGCATCTTACCGGTACTTACCTACGGAGCAGAAACCTGGAGACTTACAAATAGGGTTCAACTTAAATTGAGGACGACGCAGCGAGCGATGGAAAGGAAAATGATAGGTGTAACCTTAAGAGACAGGAAGAGAGCAGAGTGGGTCAGGGAATAAACGAGGGTTAAGGACATCATAGTTGAAATCAAGAAGAAGAAATGGATATGGGCCGGGCACGTAGCACGTCGGCAGGATAACCGGGGGTCATTAAGGGTAACTGACTGGATTCCAAGAGATGGCAAACGCGCGAGGGGGAGACAGGAAATTAGGTGGGTAGATGAGATTAAGAAGTTTGCAGGTATAACGTGGCAGCGGAAAGCAGAGGACCGGGTTGATTGGCGGAACATGGGAGATGCCTTTGCCCTGCAGTGGGCGTAGACAGGCTGATGATGATATATATATATATATATATATATATATATATATATATATATATATATATATATATATATATATATATATATATGCAGGGAGGCCTGGTGGCGAAAGTGGCCGTAGCGTTGGAAACAGTGAAGGAGATCCTCCGTGAGAACAGTAACAATGGAAGCTTTTATTTCGAGAGTTTCGGCTAGAGGCTGGCCTTCATCAGGAATAAGGGTACATGTTGCTTGCACTCATATTTATGCAGTCTTGTACGAAAAACGAGAGAGGAAGGATGAGAAAGAGGGCAAAAAGAAAAAAAAGAACAACAAGAACATGAGGCAGAGAAATTTCAAGGGGTCACTGCGCTATGCAAGTGGCGTCGTCAATGTTTAAATCTTTGGAAGCATTGCGTTCTGTGTGTGTTCGGGTGGCGCTACCTTTGATGTAGACGACGTGTCCGAGTGGCCGGCAACGGGAAGGGCTGGTGTGTGGAAAGTGCACGTCCAACGACCTACTCGCTTACCAAGTGTTCGTCTCGCCCCCCTTCTTTTTTACCGACAGTCACTATTGAGGTGTAGGCGGCCTTGAGTGGACGACAGTGGTGGGGCAATCGGTTAGGGTCTTTCCACTTTCCTTCCCTCCCTTCGCATATTGTTCCACAACAGGACGGCACCCCGCGGCTCCGGCGGGGCGGCGCGGACAGCAAAAGAGATGAGATATTTACTATTACTACGGCGACGTCTCGCTTCGAGGGGGACACTGCGCATTGCCGCAAGGAGAAGTAAACAGGCGTGTAATGTAAATACTAGTTTGTTCTAGAATTCTGTGTTCGGGGGCTCTTGGTTGTGTACGCGATGGCTGCTGTCAGACATGTCAAGCTTGAAACCATTGGTCGGTTATTAAGATATAGGTGGAAAAAGACGACAGGAGTACTTCAGAGAGAATAGTGACAATAAAAGATATGTCTAACTGTCCAGTCGCCGTCGCAGTTACAGTGCTGCGAAATCTTCAATTGTTAGGTTTGTTATTAATTTACAGTGCTTTAATTGCTGCAAATGTAAAATAATGTAAAATAATATATATATATATATATATATATATATATATATATATATATATATATATATATATATATATATATATATATATATATATATATATATATATATATATACATATATACATATATAATGTGTGCTCAGCGTCCTCACATCATATCGTCGCTAGGTCATAGGGGCCGATCACGGAGGCCGTGCAAAACTAGGTAAGGAGCATAAAGCTTGCAACGCCTGCGATGCTTGAGGCCACGCAAAACCATGTCAGGTGCGGAAAGCTTTCTGTGGGTGAAAGAAAGAGATGGCTTTCACCTCTGAGTCGTCTTATGGTAATGGATAAGGGACCCGATGATTTTTCCATCCCACGCCGGACAAATCAGCGCACGTGTTCTGGGAGTGATGCTATGGTTCCCAGAAATGGTGGTACTGCTGCGTGCATGGGTAGCCAAATGGTTAAGATACTGCACTTCAGATCGTAGACACGCGGTTTCGAATCTGGCTTCACTTAGACGGCACCCCGGGGCTGAACAGCAGGATGAAATCGGTGTTTTCTTTATTCCTTTGTTTCCCGGCGGCTAGTGTTAACCTTGTGTGGATGGCAGGGGCATAGCCAGAAGTTTTCCCGGGGGGGGGGGGGCACCTCCTTGATCTGAAGTGCGGTTCGGAAAGGCAGATGTGATCGAGTGTCATCTTGAGCTCTGCATGTCATGGTAAAAAAAATTCGGAGGGAGGGGGGCACGGGCCCGCTGTGCCGTCCCTGGCTACGCCACTGGTGGATGACCAGCCTCCGTTCACCGTATTAAGTTATAGTGGCGTTGTACATTTTGCGTTGGTGTTATTTGTGGACCATATCCTGCCACGTCCCTTTGTTGGGCTCGGTGCCGCGTGGCGAAAGAAAACACATGTTATGTTGAGCATTCATTTTACAGCGAAAGCTGTTATGAGATCATTTCACCGGCCGTTTTTGGCACCGTAGTTGTCCGCCGCCACCGCCGCTGCCAGTGTCCGTAACCAGTATCGTTCGAAATAAGAAAAAAACGAAATAAGAAAAATATTCCAGGACAGAACGAGGTTCGAACCTGGGCACTCTGCATGGGAGCCCAGTATCAACCTCTGGCCATGCCGGTGCTTCAAACTGCTTTGCAAAAAGGTCCTATACAGGCTTCATGTCGGGGAGGAACTACATTAGCATATGCAATATAGCGTAGTAGAAGAGTAAAATAAGCACCAAGCGTCGCACAACGTGAATTCTGTAACCAGGCGTCACACAATGCGAATTTCGCAACGAGTAGGTTGTTGAATGCTTCCAACCTATTACAAAGGACTCTGCCATAATTCTTTATCGCCTTCAGGCACAGCATCAACAAAGTGCGCTTAATGCCTTATATGGGTTTAGCAGGTACCCCGCGCAGCGGCAGGCGAAGACCGGCGGTGACCAACGCCACCTGTCATTCGTACAATGCAATACTGAACCGAAACCGAAACACAACATGACCTTCTACAGAGAGCACAGGGGAAGACAGGTTTCAGCGCAGTCGCATTTTCAGCGCAGCTTAAGAAACTAGGGTCTTTAAAATTGCGTATCTATGCATTTTCTATTAAAGGAACACACCACCTAATATCTACCTATTCATGTTGCTCCTCAGATATGCGTAATATTTACTTTTTGATCGACAACGTTCACAAGTATGAACAGCCGTACCAGTTCAAGATGGTGGGCAGTAAGCAAGTGGTTCAAGCTTTGACCGGGTGGCTGAATCGGGTGACGTGCCGACAAACAGAAAG
>NC_051183.1:102219491-102300841 GCF_013339695.2 Rhipicephalus sanguineus
GGTCGGCGGGGTAGTGTCGGCGTCTGGGAGCGCTAAAGTGAAGTAATACATTATGACCATGGCCTCCGCGATAGCCCTGGAACGCGTCGTTGCTATGCGTCCGTCCCATTCGGCGCGCTTGTGCAATTTTGTGAAAACGCCTTTAACACCGAGTGGCCATTTTAACCCAAGCCTCGGCCTCGCTCATAGCATTCATCCATGTTGCAAAATAGCCCTGCGACGTGCGCCTGCCTCACCTGCTGTAACTTCGTGTTCGCGCTTACGCTCGCCCCGAGAAAAATCGCGGCCGGGCTAGAAAGGAGACAAGACGCGCGTTGCATTTTCCCTAGGCCGGCCGTTACCACAAAGCTACCACAAAGCTTTGTTTTACTTTACGTTTTACTTTCGCGTTTATACGTTTCTATGATGGAGGGATCAACCATGTTTTTTTGTTATCAAGACATAATCGTAATTTTAATGAAGGCCACAGTGTTCAATTTTTCTATTAACCAGTGAAACTGAATGATTTTTTACCTATTGACATGGTTGTTTGTCACGCAGACGAGCATCTGGAAGATAAAACGGCGGCGAGAGCATGACAACACGTAAGTAATTTAGTGATAAAAATTTTTTGTAGGAGTAATTACGTCTTGAGAGATTGCTACTTGTTACAGTATGGTTCATTTGTAGCCCCTTCATTGTTAGAAACGCATTCCTCAAGGTGCTGCTTGAAATGATAACAGATTTTGAATGTATTACTCAGCCTTCTCTTCTACTACGGTTCGTTCCATGTTCGCTGAACGTTACTTATCTCGAAATATCACGGCTCGACTTCTAGAAATGTTGTTCATATGTTCATAAACATCATACGTGCTAATATAAATCGTTTGGATATGTCGGTATTTACAGAGGCTTACAGTGGGGTGGAAGCTGGTAAGTGCAGGCTGATGTGCTTTCTTTTCAGTTTTGCATGCATCATACCGGATATCAGTGCGCAACCACGGCAGTGGTTTGGGGCGGTTCAATGCCTCTGCCCGTCCCCGCTCCTGAAATTTACATTGTTGTATGTGGATACAACATTTATGTTTTTTTCTGACAGATATTTAAGCAGAGTATCTACACATAAGCTGCGAACTGTTGCGTTTGTTGGGCCACTGTGCCGGACAAACTATGGTGTATAGTCAATTGATAACCAAATTGCTCTATTGTGCAACAAGATTCCTGAAATAATTGAATACGCTAAAGAGGCTACCAACATTACACAATTTAGGAAGCGAATTATGAATGTAATATATTAAACACAATTCGAGGGTACATGTGCTGAAAATATTTATTGTATTTGATATATTTAATGTATGTAATATATTATTTGTATTCATCGATTGTCCCATTACACTTCAATTTGTATGTATTTCAATATATGTTAAATGGTGCTGATCACCGTGTATTTTGTGTTTATCGCTGAAGAACAGCTTTGTTTGCACCTTTATAATATAGTTCTCTAATTGCTGTAGTATTCCTCGTTTATTTATTGTTTGTATGTATATTGTGGTATATTCTTTAACTTGTCTTGCTGTACCTTCCCGAAGTGTCTCACGAAGACTGGGCCAAGTTAGGATACAAACATTCTCCTTTTTGCTCCCTTCGTGGCCATTTTGTGAAAATGCCCAAATCAATGAAATGAAATGAAAAATGAAATATATACACGCACACACGCAAACAAGCGAGCGAAGAAATCTCCATGAAGAGAGGTCGGACCGCTATACCCGCCATTTTTCCGCCGCAAAATACCTTCTGGCTACACCTTTGCCAAATATGGATTCTTCTGATGTATGTGCTTGCGGCGTCCCTACGGATTCAACAATAGAAAATGGGCAGGATAGCAGCCATAATGTCAGATTTTTTTTTTTCGTTTAACGCAATTTATTGCGTGCGCTGCCACGTCTTTCGCGGAGTCATAAAGGACATAGCTCAGCCGATGGGTTTCACTCACACATAAGGGAGGCTCCAGAGTTGAACTCGAGGGCGGCTAACGGCAGAGATAGCGAAAGATAGCGAATGAACCGTTGCCGCGGCGCCAAAGGGCGTTGTGCCATCTTCTGCAGAATCACAGGAAATACTGACATGTGTAGAAAGCTTAGTCAGGTTTAGTAGCGGCTCCTGAAACGGCAATTTTGGTGCAGCTATCTTAGTTGTCATTTATAATATTTGTAGAAAGCGCAAAGAGCTCGGTTTTCGGCGCGAGCTCAATCGATGATGGCACGATGTGTGGAGAGAATGTCACAACCAAATTTGTCGTTGTGAGCAGATGATGGCAACGCAAATAATTTTGACATACAGGACAGTCTCAGTGACGAGGCATCCTCGTTGACTACATCATCGATGCAGGCGCCGAACGGCCCGACGTACTGCACACAGACAACAGTAGCCATAGACGTAGGAATAGTCCACAAATGGGCGTTGTCACTTTTCCATAATTGTTGCAGGTACGTACATCTATCGCTGAAAGAGCAGCGCCGCTTGCGGGAAATGCTGGCGCCGATATTTTCTCTAGTACCGAGGCTTCAAAAAGTTAGCAGCCTCATACACCCTCTGTAACACTTCAAGGCGAATGCCTGCCGCAAATAGTGTAATACATTAGTGAAGTAAACTAATTAAGTTAGTTAGTTTTGGTAATTAGGTTACCTAATTGGGGACCATACTTCTTGCAGGATAGGGAGAGGCGTAGTGTGTGAGAGGCGTAATAAATTACCTTCCACTTTTCACTTCATTGTACTCTGCCTACTTCAGCACTTAATTGTTAATTCCGTACGTCAGCACACAATTTTTACGCTTGAAGTGCTAACGAAGTACTATTTCTCTCCCAAACCTTTTGCATGTTTTCCATAAAACCGTGCTTACAACAATCGTATACGTGTCGCTTTTTCAAAGGTGTTGAAGAAAGACCGCGGTAAGCAAAGCCAAATGTACTTCCTGCAATTTCATCTTTTCATTACTACCCTACATCTTGCATGCAAGTGGCTACCCGTCCTTTAGAGGAGTACTGACTTGTTATTGAAACTTCGCAAAATGGATATATTAGGTTTCGTTGTCATGCAGCGTTCAGCTCTCCACACACCTGCAGCAAGCAAAATCGCACAAAATATTTTATTCGAATTCAAAGCTTCGTTGTCCAACATCTGCAAGCAAGCCCCACTGAAATGCACAGTGTAAACTGTAATCACGTGCCGCAGAGTCGCAGTTACAGTAGTGACTCTACGTCCAGCATGTGGCCGAAATCGCTCGTCGAAGTCGCTGGACGACAATCACTCGTCCCTGCTTACGTGCACCACGTGCAACTGACAGAAGATGACAGGGCGACCACTAGAGCGTTACGAGTTACTGGTCGCCACGTAACCCACAGCTGTGTCATACTGTGTTGACAGTGACAGTGAAGCCGGCTCCTCGATATCTAAAGCTAAAGTTAGTTTTTATTGTAGCGTTGCAATTCCATGTGCCTCAAAGCGTTCTGAAGTGGTCTCGAACGAACTAATTTTCTTAGGGCAACAACACGAATATTTCGACAAATCGTGCCATACTCATTTAAGAATGTCACAAAAGTGTCTAGTCCTCGTCACTATAAGTGACGAGGACTACTTTATAAGAACTACTTATAAAGTAGTTTCTTGCTGAGTTCAAAGTTATTATTTTCATAGTAATAGATCTCGAAAACAAGCAGTCGTGACCAAGGCCTTGAATTGGGTTTTCAGGCGGCGTTTTTTTTAAAATAATTGGCATTCTGTCGCACAGGCTCCAAACCGTTTATTCAGCGTGATGTCACCCTCAATATTTTGGCTATAGTATGTCACCACTTGACATTCTCGAATATACTCGTAATAAGGAAGGTGTATGAAGACATCAGAAGCAGTTGAATTTTAGCTATTATAATGAAACACGGACGTGGAGAACAAGATACTTACAAATATACTTACATTACTCAGAAAAGGCACCCTCCAATACTTACGAAAAACTTACTAAATAATACTCACAAGTGGCAAACTAATATTTACGAAAGGCAGCTTGTGCTTTTAGAGCCACACCGTATTTATAACATTCGCAGATCTGATATGCGGCAGATTATAACGCTGCTGTTGAGACAAAAGTCGTGGTTCCCTGTTATGAGTGCCTAGCTTTTGTTCAATAAACCATAGAACGTGCCTAGAAAGAATCTGGCTCCGTGAAGCTTTACCTAGATTTTTTTTTTGTCGCACAAGAACGCATATAAAACTGTGAAAGAATGTGAACTAACCTTGTTGGAAAATATACCGTGCATTCATTCTCTCGAAACAGGAGGAAGAGGAGGTTTTAGATTTCCTAAAAAAAGGCGGATGGGGGAAGGGGTTGTGTTTGTCAATACACAGCTTTCTGTGCCATTTAATTGATTAAACAGTTGCCCTTTATTACCACTGCCTCTTTTGCGGTTATTCACCTAACACTGAACACCACTTTTGTGACAGCTATTCTTTAGAAAATGCGGCAGAATCAACACACTCTGGCAATCAATTTCATGCGCAGCACTCAGTGAATAGCAGCCTTGACGGGTTTCTCGCTTTGAACAATCGTTATGAGGTGGATCGCCGTCTCTGTCTAAATTCAATGCTTTTGCACAAATCGTGCGCTTCCCAGGAAAGCCAAGTAACACTGGCGTCTGGACAGACTTCTGTTGCTGTAAACCGACTAAACATGTATCGACTACACGTTACGGCCGTTGTGCACAGCATACATTTACCATGTCGCTCTTCATTAACACGTCCTTGCGACTCTCCACTCCAATTATCACTGCTATTTTTGGCTCCGCACTGCCAAAGAATTTACGAGAGGCCCACACGCTAAAATTTCAAATGCTGAAACGAATGACCTAATATATACCCCTGTTCTAAAAAGATACAAGCTGGAATGAGGAAGAGTTAATTTCTAGGCTTTTATTATTCATCAGGTAACACATAAGGGTGTAAGCATGCCGTCAGTTTCATTAATGGAAGAAGAGGTACGGTAACTCCATCAAGCCATCTTGGTAGCTCATTGGCAGTCCTGCCTGTTTGTTTTATTGCGATATTAATTATACGACACTGTAAGCGCATTTGCTGTTGTCGCTGTCGGCGTCGCCGTGATGCTCCATATAAAGTCCAAGTGCGATGCAACATCGCCCCGCGCTTTGCACGTTCTTTGTGCGAGTGCAGCCGACGATCGCGGCTCATGCGAGGAGGAAACGCGCCGGCTGCATTCCGTGGCGCGAAAGGGCTGGGGGGGGGGGGGGGTGTTGTCCGTGAGGGGGAGCTGCGTGGCTTTGGCACGACCTGCGAACGCCGAGCAGTCGCACCGTCGCGCTATCTCAACAGAGATATAAGCCCGCATCTCATAAATTTGTGCGTGCCGCGTTCTCACCACTCCGTTTGCGTTGAAGTGCGAGAGAACACAAAGGACATTACGCTCGCTGCAGCGGCCGCGTTTTCTTACGCCAGCGTTTCGTTCAGTTACGCCAGGTCGAATGTTACGAAGTTAGCTGCTAGCCTTACTTCTTGTGGACATTCCAATTTGCTGCTATCGCATTCATTACGTCGCCCTTGTGGCGCAACTGTGACATATTTATTTAGCCTCTCAGATAAAATCATAAATAGTTGAAATGCGAACATGTTAGAACTAAAACGCTTTCTTTCGACGTTGAGTTTACCAGTACGCATAATTCAAACATGACTTCTACTGGATTTCAACATGATTTTTACAATGCATAAGCTATCGCAGACTACCACATAATTATCTGTACGAGATAAAACTGTCAAGTTATCGCATGTAAAAACAGTTCCTACTTGGTTATTTATTGTTTACCTTTCATTTGTCTATGGCTACATGTTGGCGTGTTTATTTCATGTATTATCCTCAGTTAAAAGTTAGCGTTTGTCGCCTTCACACAATGACTGTCTTTGCGCTGAACATGAAATCAGAAACTTTACGGCAACGAGCTGAACGTGTAGCTTTAGCGACAGGCGCTGCAGCCCATGCGAGATGAAATTTGCGAAGGTGTAACTTTTTGACCAGGTGTGTGCGAGGGAGAAGATAAAAAGAGTAAACAAAGCAACAAATACGTAGCGAAGCGTAATATTCATGCCAGTAATTTTTAACGCGATAGCGTTAAAGAGCTGGTATCGCAGAAATTCCGCCGTCGGCGTCGGTGTCGGCGCCGTTGGTTGTGAAGGAAAAATCATCATCTTGTCCGTGACCGAAAAAATCGAAAAAGCTGCAAATAAAATAAATACTAAAAATGTGGGGTCCGAGTGAGAATCAAACCCAGGCCGTCTGCGTGGCAAGCAGGTGTTCTACCACACAGCCACGCCTCTGCTTGGAGCTGCACTGAAAGTAACTTTCATGCTTCCCAAGAATACGCGTCCTGTATAGAGGTGTCACAGTACAAGATGTAATCTCGCAGTAGTATTGCGTGGTACAAAGCGTACATTGCCATCGGACGTCACACCACGTCAATATCATAACGACTTGGTGGTTTAAAGACAGCCACCCATTACAAAGGCACACACATTACTGCGCGTATTCCCTGAAGACCACGTAGTGGGTGCATCGCAACTTCGAAAAAGTTTCTCGCGCATAATTGCTCCTGGTTTAAAGCATGCTACCCATTACATAAGGCACACACCTTAGTGCGCGCATTCTCTGAAACACTCGTAGTGTTTGAAGTGCGCACTAGGGGCAGGATATCGCTATCGCGTTCAACTCTCAAGGCGAAGCTTAAGTGTCCCCCAATTTTTGTTCTCTCCTACTCGTCACAGACACCAGGAACACGAACAGCAGCTTGACTTCCGAGGAAGCGGAAGCTACATCTTGTTCACCTGCATCATACCCGTCATTCTGGGATTCCTCGGATTAGCGCTCATCTTCGTCGTGAGCCGTGAGTGAATTACGCGCAGTAGGCTTGCTACTCCTAAGCGCACAGGGTAGGCCCTGTACGAGCCATGTATTGAAAAGCTTTTTTGAGACCAATTTTCTTTTAAACTGCTATATGCAAAGCACTCGGGTTTGTTTCATTTTATTTGCCGGCCTCTCTTCTTGCAATGGAGGCAGAATTACAATCGTATTTAAAGTGCTGATATTTTTGCATTTTTTTACTAAAGCAAGTATTTCTTGTCACTACTTTTTTAAGTAAAATGCCTAAAAAATAAAACTATTCCGCATACATACGCCACTTTAGTTCAGTAGCTTCCTATTCATGCTTCGCTTATTCTGGTACTAAGTCGGCGTTCTGTTTTTTCGAGTTGTTTTGATAATGGGGCAAATATAACAGAAAAAAAACGATTTCGAGATATTGAGAGTTAAAGAGGAAAAAGAAGTTGATTACATGTTATGTCCAAAAACCACTTGTACTGAACAATTTAATTAATTGCAAGCTGCCGTACAGTCATCACACGAATAAACGTTTCCCTTCTTTTCTTGTTTTCTTGGTTCCCTGACTTGTTTTCTCATATTTTCTGTATCTCTATGGGCCAAATACAGTCGATGGCGGTCGAGCTCACCCAATCAAATGACATTCTTGCGCCTAGGGGATATGGCAAAAGACCTTGAGAAAGTTTACTGGGGGCCGTGTTGAAAGATAGAACGGTTTCAAAGGTGGCAGTTCCGAGTGTTTCCACTCCAAGGCACATGATCCATTGTGTTCTCTACGGGTTCCACGGTTCCTCCGCATTGTGTGCAGACACAGTTCCTCATAATGCAGTTTGTGAGCTCCACATCAATAAAAGCGTAGCCATTGTCACTGCAGGTAACACTTCGTCCTTGTAGCGACGCGAAATAAGGACAAAGCTTACTTGCTGAATTGCTCGCACAAGTGATCCCGGTCTCGTTTCTGTTAGTAGCCGAAGCGTGTCAATTTTCAATAATACTGCGCCTTCTAAATAGTATCGTTGATTTGTCTACACGAGAATATATTTTGCCACCGCAAGAAAATAAACGAAGGCGCAACTAAACTCAAAATAAATGCACAGAACCACGTCTCTATGCGCGTCTGACACACCCAAGGCATGTGGGCTCGGTAAGTGACACGCGTGTTCAAAAAAACTGCGCGATGCGCTTTAAGTAGCCGGAATATAACTTTAAAAACCTGCTAAGCTCGGGGAAGCTACCGCATTTTAATAAAACAAGTTACTTGAGGCACGAAGCTCTGGTTATGACGGTCTGAGGAAAGCGGGCTTGGCTGATCGTGAGCTGGTCTCGAAAACCTGGTCCTTCTGGCTTAATCAAAACGCGCAAAATGTGTCGGGAACTAGATATTGTCAAGGAAGGCTTTATCATTTCAAACAGCGAAAACCGAAAATGTTTAAAACATTTCATCTTGCTTAGTGTCCTTAAGCATTACATCGTAGATGCGGGTGGGTACACGAACACGTTCCTCTTTGTATATGGATGGCAAACCGGTTTATGCATCGCTTTTTATGTACATGAAGACCTGTCGCGCCTTCCACAAATGTCTATAACAAAAAAAGCTCTAGTAGTAACAATTTCTGCAGCACTTAACGTTTTGCCACATGCGTGAGAATCGTGTTTGCAACAGCAGTTTACAATGGTATCAATATTAACAGTTACTAGCTATAAAACATAGAAGCCGATACTAATATAGAGCATATATCATCTCAGCACTTTGTAAGGAATAACAAATAAACTTCCTGAATTATCATTACCAAAACTAACCTTTTGTAAGCTACTGAGCCACAGTAATGCTACTTTATTTAGGGGCCCCTTTCAATCCAAAAGGCAAAAGGTGAAGGTCTCACACACATTCCTTTTTAAGCCTAGTCACTACTTTACTAATCAAGTCAATAAAACTATGATACTAGCAACATTAGCATGCGTGCACTTACTTGCACTTTATTGAAGTATATGCGACAGAAAACAGCATATCATATAACGAAATGTACACACAGACACAATGGCCTTTAGCTGCCAAAAATGTAGATGTAGCCGCATTTCTGGGAACTGCACTTAGTGCATGTGTGTACGTATGCCTTCTCGGAAATTGTGCTAGTCATAGTCGTTAATTTGTGTGGTATAATGCGTTCATGCAAGTGTGTAGTGTAGTAGCACATAAGTGATAGTTTGATATAATGAATGCAGTAATAATGAATATACGGCTGCTGAGAAAATATCCTGAGCTAGATCAACGTACTAGTAGCAAAATGAGGTTGTAACCATTACTAAATTACCTGAAAGACAGCTCTGAAGCTTTACCGTGACTATATAGCCGAAATGAAACGGTCACTTTTTTCTAACGTAGTAACGCCGGAGGTTACGAACTATTTGCGTGCATTTAAGAGCTTTTACTGCCGTATTTTAATAGTGTAGAAATTGGTACGCCTGCTTCATTCTTCAATTGGCGCGAAAATTCGCAGTTGTTTGCAGTCTGTAGCTGCAAATCACTCCTCCAGTATGTAGCTGTGGCATTCCGAAATGACATGTGTATTGATTACAACGCACTGAACTTGAGCGCTCATCCATATTGAAAATGTATCCACCATGTGGAATGTGGGATTCCACCATCCATCATTACGGTGGAATATGGTGCTGGAAGATTGTGGCGTATGGTGTATGCTGGATGCTGGAGTATGACGGAGTGTAAAACGGCTTACAGCGTCAGGACCATCGTGCCAAGCTGTCACACAAAAATGATTGTATAGAAGGCGATGTAGAAACCATTAGTACAAAAAAGAGGAAAAGAAAGACGTATGCAAAAAAAAAAAAACATTTCTACTAGGAGTCGAACATATGGATCCCGAGTCGAGTACTTTACCTCTACGCCACGCTGGCACAAGTTTTGCTTTCTGTAGAATGACTGGTCAACATACTAATGAACCGTTTGGCTCCAGCTTTGTATGTCTCATACTCTAGACAGCCGTGACCTTCACCTCCTACTAAAATTTGCGTAGTTATTAGACGCAAACTGCTGCCGGTAGAGAATGGCACGCCGATAATGGCATGAGCGCTAACCTTTTTTTTACAATTCACAACGTAGCTCCAAAAAACAGCAAGTGGACCGAGGAGCGGGTATAGTTTACCAGCTGTTACTGCCAAGTTTAACAGCCGTTTCTCGCTTTTTCCAAAGGGCGACATGTGCAGAGACTTTATGTCGACTCTAATCTCATTCGATAAATACGCGTGTACAATTGACTGAGTATTGCGATGTTTCTTTTTTTTCGCACAACCTACAGCGCAGCCGTGCTAGCGCACTGACCTGACGCTGTATCATTATCTACAACTAATAACAGCTGGACCAAAAACGAGTGCAGTGAGCAGAAAAAAAAATATGCCAATCATATTGATTCAGTAACGCGGACGAATTGACAAGTCTATGTCCTCGAATACGAGTCAGAGAAGAGCCGGCGAGTGCGACTGGCGGCGCTTGGTGAACGGAGGCCTTTGCTGAAAGCGCGTCGCATCGCTGCTCATCGCTTCTTGTGCCGACACGGTACACAAGAAAAGATGCTTCATTTATGTTAGCCAATGCCACAGCTATGCTGTAAATTCATTCGTACTCGTCGGATTCGTGTATCCTGAAACGCAGAAGCGCCGATGACACGTAGACGGGCTCGGTCGGTACGCTATGCCTAACCTTTGGTGGAAATCATGGTGGTAGAATATGATGGTGGAATTCGTACTTCGCGGGGCTTATCTCGACGAAGGCCGAAGGTAAAAGTTTGTCCATTTTATCTGCGCGTGTATTTTCCCTGTTACCTTAAAGTGCCGCTGAAGTGTGCAAGAATTGCTAGAGTTGCGCATCTAGCATGGAGGTATCAAGGGGCGGGTGTTTTCTGGTCCACCCGCTGGAAGGGGTAATTGCGCAGCCAGAGCCCATTTACTTCTCGACAACTGCGCGGAGATCTAACACAGTTAGTGTCGCTGTCCACACCGACACCGCCCCCCCCCCCTCTCGACTTGTAAACCTCACAATGCAGCAACACATCATGGATGTAAACCTGATAAGTACTTGCGTAAAATGTAAACAATCACGGCTGCCGTGCTCGACAAAATTTGAGGCGGTTATTGGCGCCGCATAAGTGAAAAAAAGCGTGCTAGAAAGCTTAATGATCGGCGATGGCTACATTGAACTGTAAACATATTTTTCTGTATATTCAACAGGAAAACATTATAAATTAGTGATTTCACTGTTTCACATAATGTCACGTGCACTTCCACCATGCCACAATCGTCCATCATGCTTTCATCACGCCACCCTCATCCAGCTTGTTCACCGAGCCATCCACCAAAACATGTTTTGCATCGCCACCACCAGCCAGCATTTTCCACTTTACACCAAAAGAAGCTCGCCACCACCACCACCACCTGCCATCATCGGCCACCACCACCACCACTCTCGCCGTCATCAGCCATTATGAGCACCACAGCTTTCACCCCATCCACTATTCTTTCCACCTTGTCCACTATTGTTTCCACCAAATCCACCAAGAATTTCAGCATCCACCAACCCACGATTTTCAATACGGATGCATCTACTAAGGCTGAAGGAAACATCCTTAGCCAAGAGATTTCTGTTTATACAGCTGATTTTTTTCTTATCACTAAAACCAAAACGCGTTCATATTAAAAGATTTCTCACGTGCCATTATTTCGCGCGAAAGTTTAAAAAGTCTACACTCTTAAAAAAAAGAGAGTCAAAAGGGAGTCACGTCTGCTTGACTCTCTTTGTGGCAGCCGATGACCACCTTTTTTTCTAAGGGGAGTCACAATGCTCTGGTCGACGCTCCTGAATGAAATAGATGACTCCCTTGCTCCAAGGGAGTCAGTGATGGTTCTGCATATACAGGGTGGGTTTTTTAAAAAAGAAAGCTTCACTGGCTGCGACCAAGATACAGTTCGCTGCTTTGGCTTGTGGTATACCGAAAAATTTTGGTTGAGAATATATAACATGGATTCGTAAAATGTGGAATTACGCACGTATTGTGTTATGGCTTCAGTTACGATACTGCTGAAACGGCGCTTCGAAAACGTCTACAAGTAAACAGGGTTCTTAAAAAATCTTGCCCCCAAGCGAAACATTCAGAGTTATGACAACGTTTAACAATGGCAGCGCTGACAAATTTGCGAATCTTCGCACGTTTGCAAGCGAGGTTTGTAGATTCCTACGACAGCATGTATGGCAGAAAACATACATTTATTAGTGAAATGGACGTGCATGGTGTTGAACGCACTGGCGATCGGGAACACATCTAACTCGACGGCCGTAAAAACATGTGCCGCAAAGCTGGCATGATAACCGCGCAGACCGGTTATCAAGGCGACGCTTTACCGCGTCTCCTAAAGAGCGACAATACTACCAGAATTATAGCTCGCGCGGTCATCATTTCTGCCCGCCACAGCTAAACTATATCTTCACGATAATCCCGCGCGGGCCACCAAATCGCTCAGCAAACGTTGAGCACAGCTAGGCACGCACACACGGCCTCACCGCACTCTCCCTAGCCCTAGAGCAGGGGATGCACGTTCACCTGCTCCCCCTCCCACCGTACAGCCCTTACAGACACACACAGGGCACGCTTCGCCTCCTCCACCCTGATATTATTCAATGGAGCTTTAACTATGCATGGATGTGTGTTCTATAGCACCAAACAAAAACCGAAACCATTTAGGCGTTCGTGGAGGCTACTTTAATCCAAAGCCGAAGCCATCAATACGAGACAGCCATTTGGCCTGGCGTCGTGAGACGGCATTGTTCGTGATCCGTCTCGTTGTGGTCGTTCTTTAGTCCGCCAGAATAATCTGTGTCGTCAGGCGTGATTGCAAGTGGTTGTTTTGCGTGACTTTCTTCGTGCTATGCATTCGTGGCGTAGTATCGTATCGTCGGCTCGCTCTTGCCGTGTCTGGCTGATCGTTTTGCGTGACTTTCCTTCCGTGCTATGCATTCGTGGCGTAGATCGTGTCGTCGGCTCACGCTTGCCGTGACTGGCTGAAGCAGTGTCACTCAGTGTTTGGGAAAAGCAGCCTCCGGACGGAGAAGTCCCTGCAGTAAGCTTCGTTTCGTCGTGAACTTGCCTGAGCAAGATGGCAGCGCATGACGGATCCCAGTGGCACCGACAGACGAAGCCTGTGGACGACGCTCCTACGGTCGTTATAGATTTCAGGTGAGTTCTGCCGGCTTCTGCCTACAACTCTTTTACTCGCTTCACACGTAGCTTTGCCACTTGCCTTTCTGATGTTCCAGTTGCACGGATTTTGCTATCGTGTTTCAGTGGCTTGGCAACGACGAAACCGCACTGGACTATCCAGTAGCGGGTAAAACGGAGTGGTGCGCGCCAATATCGTGTTTCCTTATTCCATACATGCCAGAAAAACATGAAATTGCGAGTTGAAATCTCGGTTGCAAGTCGAGTGTGGTGACACGTAGAGCAACGTTGCACCGATATATATTTGAAGGGTAAGTAAGATCAGCTGATCAAAATCAATCTAATGCACCCGGCCCGAACATGCCGGATATCCAGATCATGATTTTGGCTCGTGAAACTCTAGAATTTAGTGTTTCTTTCCTTTGCTACCCAGACGTTGAAACACGTTTAATACGTATTTATTCGCTGCATATTCGAACTTCTCGCCGTGTTTGCTTGTTTGTTTGTTTGTGTGTGTGTGTGTGTGTGTGTGTGTGTGTGTGTGTGTGTGTGTGTGTGTGTGTGTGTGTGTGTGTGTGTGTGTGTGTGCGTGCGTGCGTGCGTGCGTGCGTGCGCGCGCGTCCGTGCGTGCGTGCGTGCGTAACTGCTATAAAACTTTGATGCAATAGCTTTTGTAGCACGGTTTCATTTAATTGAAACAGTGGTGACTTGATCTTATGATGCTAAAAAATATCATGCAACAAAGGTAAATGTGAGTTCACTTCAAAGTTGTAGTTTTTTTTTTTTTTTCCACAAACTGCATACGAGCATAACCTCATCCTCCTGTGATACTTGCTTTGTCTAATGTGGTGTGGTGCTAGTACCTAATAGTAAACACAACACCGGCTAGTAATAATGGCAGTAAACATACTGCTCAAACGCTGTGTTTCGTGGATATTGGATGCCTTTGTTATACCAGCCGTGGTTCAGTTCGTTATTATTTTCAACACAAAGATACAGTCTACAGTGATGTTGTGGGCAGTGGACAAAAATCCCTTAAAATGGACTTGGAAGCGTTACGCTGCGAAGCCCAAGGACGCGGGTTCTATTCCTGACCCCGGCAGCTGCATTTAGATGGGGGCGAGATACAGAAACTTCCATGCCCTTTGATTTGTGCACGTTGAAGAACTCCAGGTAGTTGAAATTAATCCGTGATCTCCCACTACGTAGCACCGCTTAATCGCATTGTGCTTTTCGCTCATAAATCTCTAGCAATTATTGCTTCGTCATTATACCTCGAAACACTCGCTGTATCCTATTTGAATTCTATTCGCCATAGTCTGCAATGAATATTTAGCACTTTTTACAGCGGGTACCTCATTTGACATTCTTTTACAATGCACCTTAATTGTCCCAATTTCGTGCCATAATCAGCTGTTGTTTTTAATATGTATATAAGTCACTTCAGCACTGTTCCTTTTTGTTTGACCGCTTCTCATCACCTCAATTGTTTGAGGTTTGAGGTGATGTTTGTGCTGCACAGTTTGCCCGAGTTTGCTCCCAACCCTCTATACTGGTCAACGCTGGCTGGTGGGTTGTCCTTCCAGACAAACGGAAAAACGAGACCTTTGCCTGTTGATATAGATCTGAAGAAAAAATGGCACATTAGGCCTTTAGAATAGCTGCACCTTCGTGCAGCCGTTCTGAAGCCAGGCACTAGAAGGGCACGCTCACAATGATGCGACAGAAAGAAGGCAGTGAAGGCAAGCCTAGTCTTGTCGTACATTCGCCATATTTCGTGTAGCTGTATACACATTTTGCCGTTTTCTTCGTTAAACTAATAATAACATTTGGCGTTTAACATCCCAAAACCACGATATGATTGAGAGACGCCGTAGTAGAGGGCTCTGGAAATTTCGACTACCTGGGGTTCTTTAACGTGCAGCTAAATCTAAGTACACGGGCCTCAAACATTTTCGCCTCCAACGAAAATGCAGCCGCCGAGGCCGGGACTCGATCCCGCGACCTACAGGTCTTCGTTAAAATACTGCTAGTCTAGTGGTTATGGTGCTCTACTGCTGACCCGCAGGTTGCGGGATCGAATCCTGGCCGCCGCGGCCGCATTTTCGATGGAGGCGAAAATGGTTTAGACCCGTGTGCTTAGATTTAGGTGCACGTTAAAGAACTCCAGGTGGTCGAAACTTCCGAAGCCCTCCACTACGGCGTCTCTCATAATCTTATCGTGGTTTTGGGACGTCAAACCCCAACAATTATTATTATTATTAAAATACTGGTGCCATGCTATACAGGGTGATTTTTTTTCAGACAGTACATATCTTTTATAAAAAAACTCTATGACAGTCACGCTCCAGTAGTACTCTAGTTCGAGGCGGAAATATTCTGCCGCAACAAAAAATGCGTTGACGGGACTAATTAACAAAACCCGTTAACTAATATTTATTTATTGACTTGAGGGCAGTTGTTTATATTAGAAATTTGTAGTGCGTGCCGCTTTATGGTATACCCATTTTTCAGAAATCATGAAAGTTTTACGTAACTCGAGATATTTATTGTGAAATTTTAAGGGCGAAATCAAAACTGATCGTGTCCGGCACACAGAAAACGCGGTTTTTCTGTTACGTCAGACCGGAGCTGCCCGCGACAAGGGAGTGACGAAATTTGAATGAAGGCGCGTCGTGGTCGTACCTTTTCGTGAAAACTGGCAAGTCATCTAACTTGCGTCAGCGGATCGCCTTACCTTTGCATGTGGCGTTTGGTGCTCATTTGTTTCTTTCGAGATGCGCGCATCCGAAACGGCAGTAATATCAACCTTTTCTTTCTATGTTTACAGATAAGTACCACACATCGCACCCAAATAATAAGCTGTTTACTTGTGTATTTCTGAATGCTTGCAGATTTTCCTGATCACATTCTGCTTCGGCCCACCTTCATTAAACTATCATCACCTTCTTTTCACGTGTAGCTCCGAGCTTACGTAACAGAGAAGCGACGTTTCCTGCATGTCAGGCGCTATCAGTTTCGATTTCGTCCTTGAAATTCAAGGATGAATATCACGAATTACGTGTAACTTTCGCGATTAAAAAAAATGTGTATGCCATAAATTGGCACGCGATACAACTTTCTAATATAAACAACTACCTCCAGGTCAGGAATTAAAAGTTAATTAATGAGTTTTTGTTAATTAATCTCTTCATTGCCATTTTAGTTGCAGCAAACTATTTCCTTCTTGACATAGAGTGTGTGCGCGAAAACATCTTGAGCATGACTATTATACAATTTTGATAAGAAATATGCGTTCTCTAAAAAAAACATCCTTCTAATTGTACGGAGGTCATGCAGCGGAAACAGTTGCAGCTGGCTAAGGGAGTAACAGACCCTCAAAGTACAGCAAAGTTAATGAGTATCCCTGGTTTTGTTCATTGCCATGACACTTCATGGAATCTGGTGTGTGAGCGCTGCCCTTGTCAGATTAAAAGGTGATCGATCTGTCTGTCATCATGTGTTTATTTTTGTGCACTTGACTATTTCAGGTTGCTTCAAGACTGCACATTGAAGCTCTACAGCTGCATTTGACCAGGAAGCCTCCTTGGAAACTTCGTGTCTCGAGGTAGTCAAGACGTGTCCAAGAATTCGGAATAGCCACGCTTAAGGTCTGGCCGTGAGTGGTCTCGAATCAGTGCAACCTGCTGTCCTTTTCGCCAGAATGCCACCTGACCCTGACATGGTCTGGGAACACGACACTGCCAAGCTCATGCACGCAAGCTGTGTCACCTATTGGGGTCCTGTATCTCAGATGACTACATGAGAATCCTGTACTACATGAGAACTACACATGTTGCATGTTTTGCGCTGTATGCCACATAAAATATGTAATGGATGTCGCAAAGAAGTGCTTGATGGCTGGCCATTGATTCCTATTCATAAAAACTGACTGCTGGCTATGCTAATGTTTATGCCAGGTCTAGTATATTGCCGCATTTGACAGTAATGAACGATGTTAGCGAAACTATTGCTTTTCATATCTCACTCATTCTGACAGTAATGTGTCTCGCTGTATTTCTGGACGGTGTTTCTGTATTTCAGTTCTGTAGAGAACTCTCCATACCACCGCTAAATATATATATTTATATATATCATACCTTATATATATAAGGTACTTGACACACGACGTACGTTTTAGCATTAGCATAGTGCTAAAACGTACGTCGTGTGTCAAATGCCTTCCTACAGTATCAGGACCTTCGTGATCTTTCTGTAGCTCTTATATTTAAGGGTCATTCCATGCCAAGTGTCCCAGACGTGGCGCTCGCACATCGCAGCTTTTGCTGATAAAATTTGTGCCTTTTTCCTGTGCCACATGGAGTATTGTGGCAAAACATTCTTGCTCGAAAAAATTTTTGACGGTCCTGGCACCCCCTCGAATTTCGCTTCTATTTATTAAACTGTACCTAATAGAAAAATGTGTATAAAATCTACTTTTGTCTGTTGAGCTTCTAAAGTGTGCTTGCGCTATCGCAGAGGTTCTGTTTAGTTGTCCCATTCATTATTTCCGAATTTTTGTTTTGAAGCTACGTAGCTTCAAAAACTACAAAAATCTTCAAAGTTCGTGAATTTTTCTTGAGCTATCTGGAACTCACCCTAACCAATATTAATAATAGCCTGATTTCCATGAAAGTGTATTTTAGTACAGAAATGTTAAGGGGTAAAATAGACTTCAGATCTTTCCGAAAAAAAATTGTGAAATTAGAGAAAATGTACGATTTGTTGCATGTTTGACCATATTTTTCATACTGATGCGGTCAAAGTAAAAATCCTCGTCATGCGGCGTTTGATAAAAGACTTCATCGTTAAGTAATGAAAAAAGTCTTATCAAATAATTTTTTTCTTTTAAGGAAGAAAATAATTTTGAATTTGGCCCTCCGAACGCGCAGTGCATTTCATTTTGTTGCCACTTCGCCGCAAAGCACGTGGTAGCCCTTGCAGCTGACACTCGTCACAGGCAACGGCCAGATGCGAGATGTATGTCAGTGGCTCGTGAGTGGTCGAAAGTCTTGTCACGTTGATGTCAGGGCGACGAGTAATGAATTCGCGTTACAATGTGAGCTTGCTTGGCGGGCCCAATGGGAAGTATGGACGCCCGAGAGCAGCCTATGGCGTCGTTGGCACATTGTGCTAGAGGCCGTCTGTACAACATGTATACCCTGAGAAAGAAGTGTGTACAGTGTGCATTATTTCTTTCAGTATGTGTATGCTAGTTGTGCAGACGTCCCTCTAGGACATTGTGCCAACGACTCCACATGCTGCTCTCGGGCGTCCATATTTCCCATTGGGCCCGCCTAGCAAATGCTCATTGTAACGCAAATTCATTACTCGTCGCCCTGACAGCGCGACAAGACTTTCGACCACTCACGAGCCGCTGACATACATCTCGCATCTGGCCGCTGCCTGTGACGAGTGTCAGCTGTAAGGGCGACCACGTGCTTTGCGGCGAAGTGGCAGCAAAATGAAATGCACTGCGCGATCGGAGGGCCAAATTCAAAAATTATTTTCTTCCTTAAAACAAAAAAAATGATTTGATGAGACTTTCTTCGTTACTTAACGATGAAGCCTTCTATCAAACGCCACATGACGAGGATTTTTACTTTGACCGCATCAGTATGAAAAATACGGTCAAACGTGTGACAAATCGTACATTTTCTCAAATATCACAATTTTTTCGGAAAGATTTGAAGTCTATTTTACCCCTAAACATTTCTGTACTAAAATACACTTTCCTGGAAATCAGGCTATGATTAATATTGGTTAGGGTGAGTTGCAAATAGCTCAAGAAAAATTCACGAACATTGAAGATTTTTGTAGTTTTTGAAGCTACGTAGCTGGTAGTGAAACACAAAAAAAATCGGAAATAATGAATGGGACAACTAAACAGAACCTCTGTGATAGCGCAAGCGCGGTTTCGTAGCTCAACACACAAAAATAGATTTTATACACATTTTTCTATTAGGTACAGTTTAATAAATAGAAGCGAATTTCGAGGGGGTGCCATGATTGTCAAAATTTTATTCGACCAAAAGTGTTTTGCCACAATACTCCATGTGGCACAGGAAAAAGGCACAAATTTTATCAGCAAAATCTGTGATGTGCGAGCGCCACGTCTGGGACACTTGGCATGGAATGACACACACACACACACACACACACACACACACATATATATATTGAGAGAGCGTAGGCATCGGCAAGTTGGTAATTCATGTTTGACTTTTTGAGCGCGCAAAAGAACAGGGACGAAAAACGACGCAGACACAGCGCTGACTTCCAACATATGCTTTATTTTCTACAGTGGTACGTATATATATATATAGACAACAAAAAGCAACGCACGCAGGCGCATTGTACAGGAAGGCTTCATGTAAAACCACAAATAAGTATGCATGATAAGCAATCAAACAACCTGATACCGGATTTTTTTCTTCTTTAAGAGATCAAGCGGTCATTCCTGACTACCACTATCGTCTAGTCACCCCGTGGGCCTTGCTTAGAAAGTCTAGTTCTTTTTGGATAGGTCAATTGAAGGTGCACTAATGCACATGTCTCCAAAACTTGCAATCTTCGCCGCTTCAATTATCTCACGTGTTGTTTGTGCCTGGCTCCTTCCTGTCGCAGTGCACTGCGAATACATGGGATCGCACCCACACTTCCTGCAGTGGAAAGCCAAATGTCCCACACCTCCAGTTCGCACGTTATTTGCGTGCTCACGCAGCCTGTCATTGGCACACCGTCCCGTCTGCCCTATGTATTTCTTGCCACAGGACAGCAGTAACTCATAAACGATGTTGTTCTCACATTTAACAAAGCTTTCTTTGTGCTTTTTTTGGCACCTGGGTTTTTCAGAACCACTGTAGGAGGCCTTGCACAGATTATAAAGCTTGTTTGGTGCTGAAAGGACGACTCTTACGTTGGCGTTGTTTCCTATCTTTTTCAGCCTATGTGAGACATCGTGAAGGTACGGTATGACGGCGCATTTCTGCTTGACAGGCTCCGTTTCTGGTGAAGCCTGCTCCTCACCCTCGCGAGCATGTTTGACAGTCTTGAGAAGACCCTCCGCCACAGATGTGACGACATACTGAGGAAACACCGCCTTTTTCAGGCAGTCAGCTTGCGCCTGGAAACTACACGAACACTTGTGAGGACATGAGCGGCGAAGCGCATTCATTAGGGTTAATTTTGCAATACCCCTTTTAACTAGCTTGGAGTGGCCCGAAGAAAACGGCAGAAGCGGCTTATTGGCCCTAGGCTCGTACGACCAGCAAACCTGGTCTCGCTCAAAGAACATTCGTAAGTCAAGAAAACGCAAGGCGTTGTTTTGCGGCATTTCATGCGTGACTGCGAGCGGTTGCAGGAAACGCGTGAACAGATCAAGTACGTTTGAAGAATCATTGCCAAATTCGCCTGGACTTGATTCTAGAAAGACAACGTAGTCGTCTACATATCTAAACACCTTCTTTACATTTGTGCCTGTTACTAGAAACTAGAAACAGAGCTAACAGGCACAAATGTAAAGAAGGTGTTTAGATATGTAGATGACTACGTTGTCTTTCTAGAATCAAGTCCAGGCGAATTTGGCAATGATTCTTCAAACGTACTTGATCTGTTCACGCGTTTCCTGCAACCGCTCGCAGTCACGCATGAAATGCCGCAAAACAACGCCTTGCGTTTTCTTGACTTACGAATGTTCTTCGAGCGAGACCAGGTCTGCTGGTCGTACGAGCCTAGGGCCAATAAGCCGCTTCTGCCGTTTTCTTCGGGCCACTCCAAGCTAGTTAAAAGGGGTATTGCAAAATTAACCCTAATGAATGCGCTTCGCCGCTCATGTCCTCACAAGTGTTCGTGTAGTTTCCAGGCGCAAGCTGACTGCCTGAAAAAGGCGGGGTTTCCTCAGTATGTCGTCACATCTGTGGCGGAGGGTCTTCTCAAGACTGTCAAACATGCTCGCGAGGGTGAGGAGCAGGCTTCACCAGAAACGGAGCCTGTCAAGCAGAAATGCGCCGTCATACCGTACCTTCACGATGTCTCACATAGGCTGAAAAAGATAGGAAACAACGCCAACGTAAGAGTCGTCCTTTCAGCACCAAACAAGCTTATAATCTGTGCAAGGCCTCCTACAGTGGTTCTGAAAAACCCAGGTGCCAAAAAAAGCACAAAGAAAGCTTTGTTAAATGTGAGAACAACATCGTTTATGAGTTACTGCTGTCCTGTGGCAAGAAATACATAGGGCAGACGGGACGGTGTGCCAATGACAGGCTGCGTGAGCACGCAAATAACGTGCGAACTGGAGGTGTGGGACATGTGGCTTTCCACTGCAGGAAGTGTGGGTGCGATCACATGTATTCGCAGTGCACTGCGACAGGAAGGAGCCAGGCACAAACAACACGCGAGATAATTGAAGCGGCGAAGATTGCAAGTTTGGGAGACATGTGCATTAGTGCACCTTCAATTGACCTATCCAAAAAGAACTAGACTTTCTAAGCAAGGCCCACAGGGTGACTAGACGATAGTGGTAGTCAGGAATGACCGCTTGATCTCTTAAAGAAGAAAAAAATCCGGTATCAGGTTGTTTGATTGCTTATCATGCATACTTATTTGTGGTTTTACATGAAGCCTTCCTGTAAAATGCACCTGCGTGCGTTGCTTTTTGTTGTCTATATATATATGTACCACTGTAGAAAATAAAGCATATGTTGGAAGTCAGCGCTGTGTCCGCGTCGTTTTTCGTCCCTGTTCTTTTGCGCGCTCAAAAATGTCACACACACACACAGATATATATATATATATATAAAATCCTTAACAATTGTGGTGACGTGTCTAAGGACTACGCATTATTCGCAGGATGTTGTGCCGATAGTTTAGGTGCTTACTGATAAAACAGTAGGTTGTCATTACAATGTGAACATGTATGAAATGGCATGAAGTGTTTAAAACCGATTCAAAGAATAATTTTACGAATCACAGAAATTTCAGTTTGTTTATAGGATGAAGGCATGCAGACGTGAAAGAGAAGACACAGACAAACCAAACGCTAGCGTTTGAGCTGTCCGCATCTCTTCTGTTTCCGTGTTGCATGGCTTACTTTCTTCTAGAATCAACATTTTTTGTTGTTTTACGCGAGCGGAAATTGTTCTGAGACTCATCTATATAAACTTCGAGTAGTATTTTATTTCGCCCAGAGGAATCGAATGCAGCACTGTAAAGTTGCTACAAAAACTTGTTGCGGCTGTCATGCATCCACCACAGTGTTCCTGTTTGAGTAAACCCGGTGGAAGTGCCTTGTTGAGTAACAAGAGGTAGCGGCACCAACTTTCGTCGATTGTCAGATAAAAACCCTAATGGTGTTCGCTCTGATTTGAAGTTCTTTTGAAATTCTTGATCAATCTCTATAAAACTTGTTTAGTTTATGTGTATTTTACGCTGATTTTGAAAATGCAAATATTTTTCTACTATTATATGTCGTGCTAAGTATATCAAACATTTCATGTGCCATGTTAGGCCTGCACGAGTTACAAAGTAAGCATATCACAGTAATATGAAATGGGAACTGTATGCAACATAACCAGAATGCATGTCCTAAACCCACATAACAATAGTCATAGTATGCTGAACATTGACCAGTAAGTGTATGTCTAGCTGGTGATTCGCTCACGAGAGTTCAATATTACGTAACTTTTAACTCAAATGGGTTTAAAACGCGAGTTCGTATGTGGGCTAGTGGGTTCATGAACATTATGCCAGAACAGCGCAGTAAACTCCTTTGCCAGAACAGCGCAGTAAACTCCTTTAAAACTATTGCATACAGTTTTTATCCCCTAACTATAGCGATATGTCGATTTACTTTGTAACTCCAAGTTTGGAAAGGCTTGCTCATCAAGACACATGAAATTTTTATGTGTAAAAACTGCGTTTTCTTCCAGATAATTGCATATTTGAAATCGCCACATAAGTAAACCTAAACTCAGCAAGTTTCATCAATATCGACCAAGAAGAAAAATAAACGCATTATTTGTTGCAGAGTGTCTCATTGAGTACCACGAAGTGGTCACACTGACTCTTGCCAGGGGAGTCATGTACACCACTGTCCTTAAGGACAACGGAGTCAAAGGAACGCTCCAGTGGGGGTCAGCGTTACCATGGCAAAGGGGTCACCCTGACTACCTAGAGGTACTAGCGGGAAATAAAAGGTAGTCATGTAGACTCCTGCGTTGGGAGTAACGTAGACTCTCTGCTTGTGAAGAAGGGAGTCGTTGGTCTGAAGAACGAAGGGAGTCGTTTGACACCCCAAATTGTGAAGAAGGGAGTCGTTGGTTTGAAGAACGAAGGGAGTCGTTTGACAATCCAAAAGGTCATCATATGTGTAGCGAGGCGATTACCACCCAAAGGTAGTCAGTACAGACACCCTTTTTTTTAAGAGTGTACATTCAGAATGTCTCAAAAGTAACTTTATGATCTCTATTTATTTCAACGTATGTGGAAATATTCTCGACTGTTTCTTTTTCTTTTGTGCAGGTCTTGGAACTGAACCCGCTGCTGCAAGTGAGTAATGCGGTTTCAAGTGCGCGAAAAAAATTATTTTGCCTTAATCCATGACATCGGTGTCTGGCAGTGAGTATATTTCGGTTAACTTCGTTTTTCAAAGAGCTATTGAAGTGGCTGTCAGATGCCACGTAAAGGGAAGCGCGTAGTGGAGACTTCCTCCGCTAGGTGCCGCTACGATCCTAGCTGCTCACAAGAAAACCGTGTGCTCTTGCAGTGAACTCGTTCAGTGAAATTTCAGGAATTATCCGTACAGTTATTTGTCCCCTAACCAAAATTAACTTAGTCTCTGATATCATACGTACCCAATAGAAATCTTGAAACAGAATTATTGATTTCCTTTGACTTTAATATGCAAAATACTCTTTCTGAATATTTCGAAAATCGCGCGCTAGTGCCTGACCGGAAGTGCTCGGAAAAGAAAGAGAAGTGTCACTTAGTGCCCGTGTCACTAATAAATTAGATTCCTGCATTTTATAAAACCATGGTGTGATTCTTATACAAGCTCTAGTAAGTGGTTAACCTCCCACAGCGTGACAAAGAATCACAAAGGGGGCAAGAGAACCCTGGTTCACATCAACCACCTCAGATTCCATTACGTGCACCTAAACGAAGTAGAACGGTTACTCCATTATAATCTCGTAGATTTGGGTCTATGAGGGACTGAAACCCGCGCCCTTTCGTTTAGCAGAGCACGATGTTAGTTGTTGAGCTGTCATGATGGCTAAGCTTGTTATCAGAAACACGCTGTTATTAAGGCACTGTGTGACTTTCTGTTGCTATAATAATATCTGGGGTTTAACGTCCCAAAACCACGATATGATTATGAGAGACGCCGTAGTGGAGGCCTCCGGAAATTTCGACCACCTGGGGTTCTTTAACGTGCACCTAAATCTAAGTACACGAGATTTTCTATTGCGACGTTGCTGCCTTTAATCGTACGGCTCTCACACTTTGCTTGCAACCAAATGTGACAGCCGGACACTTGATGAAAAACAAAGCAAGGTGACCGTGTGATTAAAGGGGCCTTCCAACACCGCTTCAGCATGATCCGAAAACGCTGCCGATCGGTAGCCAAGGCTCCTGAGAGCACGTGAGCCAAACAAAAATTTACAGCATGGGGTTTGGAATTTACAATTCATTCTTAAAGTCAGCCTGAAATCGTTCCCTTTTGCCTCGACAAATGATGCCATCAACTTTAGGCCACGGCCATTGGCTGATTTGAGCATCGTTAGCTGCATAGTTACTGCGGACGCCGGGGAATGCCGCCTCGTGCCCGCAAGCGTGTTCGGGATTAAACTGAAAGTAAGGCGCGCTTTCGAAGAAATTAAAAGAAAGTGCTAAGGTCATGACGCGCGCTGACGAAGGGACGCATCTTGTTGCCCACTTATCATGCCCCTCTCTGCGTAGCTTTCAGTGCGCTTGCCGGTGCGAAAGGGGAGAGAAGGCGCTTAAAGCGTGCGGCAAATTACTGTAACTCCGCTCGTACATGAAGGATTATAAAAATTTTGCGGCATTACAGTTCTGAGCTAATGAGCTCTTTTAATGAAGGGATTGCACTAGGGTTGACACAAATGCGGTCTGTGGGCCGCATGTGGCCTGCATACCTCTCGCTAACAGCCTGCGGTTCGCACATTGCTGCCTTCGTCCCTTATTTTTCGTCAGGCACCGCATGTAGTCATCTTGTGTGGAAATTTACCAGTGCAACAAAAAAATCACACTTTCGTCGCAACGGCATAGCAATGCATGCAATAGCAACCAATTGGAAGGTAACGCGAAGAACGGAAAGCAGCTCGAAATTTCCAGCCCTTCACTCCAGCGCAAAGGACGCACGAAAGGAACACGCACAGGACGAGCGCGAACTATCAAGTCTCACAGTTGTTACTTAATTCTATTTGAACAGCGTGCTCGTTTCGCAAACGCGGCCGCTGCAGCGAGCGAAGTGACTTTTGTACGCTCTGTAACTTCAGCGCGGACATCGCGGTGAAAGCACAAGACATACAAGCACCCCTCCCCTCTCTACGAGACAAGCGCGCACGCAGGCGACCACGCCCTGTAGGGCGAAGTGCACGGAGGCGCGCACGTAACGCTGCGAGTGTGCGATGATCTTTAAAGCGCGCACCTCGCGCACATCGCGCCATCTCGCTTGTGAGCAAGGAAGCATTATGAAGTAAATGGTGTATATAAATAGCTCGCCGTTAGCATGCAGAGAGACGGTACTCTTTGTGACCTAGCCGTCTAATGCCGCGCGCTGCAGAGCGAGAGGTCGGGCCTTCGATTCCACGCGTCGAATAGTATTTCCGGATTATTTTTCTTTTTGGCTTTTATATATGTATACACATATATACATATGCGGGACATGACAATGACGCCGGCGGCAAAAATCAGCCGAGAGTATCCATATAATTGGTATTGCAATAAAAGTGTCTGTTTCAGAATCGCCGCCCAGATTTCTGTCAATGTGGAGATCGGTATTACACTTTCTCGAGCCCTTACGCCTAATTCTTATCAGAAATGACTCATATATTACAGAGAGAAAGAGTCTTTCAGATGGCAGCGGTAATTAACTGACGTTTCATTCAAACTGACCCCCCCTACCAGCTCATACTGTCTTTGCTATTCCGGCCCTTGAGCAACTAAATTTCGTGCGCGCGGCCCGCTAACTGAGGTGAGCTTGCGGCCCCTGGATTACACGATTAGTTAAAAAATGTTGCAGGGCCACTTCAATGGACCAATGATCGTTTAGATATCATGTTTTATGGCTATTGTATAGCTTAAAATGAAACTGCATAGGTCTCAGACGGAACTTAGAAGCACAAATTGCGGTGTAGAGAGAAAAGCTTCACAGCCATTCGTGGACAGAATTTCTGCGCTTGTCAAGCGCAGGTGTTAAACTTAGTATGAAAGCATGTGGGCCCGAAGATGAATTCTCATATTGGCTTCAAAACTATTTTGTACGTGCCCCTTCATAGAGACAGGCAGTTGAATTTCTCGTTGGAAGGTTTGATGAGCGTCAACGTTTGATGAGGCCCGTGCGCTTAGAATCAGTACACGTCAAAGTACCCCAGGTGGTCAAAATTTCCAGAGCCTTCTACTACGGTGTCTCTCGTAATTATAACTCATTTTGGGAACGTGATACCCTAAGAGTCATTATTGGTAATATAAATACGTGCATAATCCGCTTCCCTTAGCACCCGGGAAGCCGTTCCTCATCTGCCGAATGCGCAGCAAGGACCTGTGGAACGACGTGGTTCAACCTGCCACCGAGTTCTGCTCCCATCTCATCTTGACACCCTGGGGCACAAACATCCAAGAGCGCGGTGAGACGTCTACGGCTAGAACAAGTTTTGGTCTTCTGAAACCTCTGTGCGATTAGGACTTACGCCAGATTTCACAATGCCTATTGTTTTACGTGCTATACTCGCGGACAACTTTTCTTGGCAATGAAGGCAAAGCTACGGGGGCGGAGCGTCTGCACATGTACTGCTACGCGAAGTAGTCCGGTTTGGCGCGCGTCTCGTAACGCCATGGAAATAGATGGCTAGCCTTGCATTTCGACGAAAACGCTGCTTAGCGTCTAACGTACGGGTAAAAGGCGCGACTTTTTCACGCACGCAAAAACGCAAAGTGACACCGTATAAAGTAAAAGAAATACAAATATTTCGCTTGTGTGCGCTGCGTTCCGTCTCAAAAAGCTTCATGTAGAAAACGAAGGAGTATTTCATACATCTCACGCAGAAAATAAGGACGCAATTGTGGGACTACATTCATTAGCGGTAGGAAACGTGCATTGTGGCTCTTTAGCCTTCGCTTCATTGCCAAGCAATGTTGTCCGCGAGTATAAAACCACAATATGATTAAAGGGGTCATGAAGCACCCCTTGGGCTGATTGAAAAAACACATCCTGCGGAAAGCTGATACGGCTATGAACTGCTCTGCCAAATATTACAGTCGTGCGCGCCGCGTAATGGCCACAAGCGGAGCGCGAAGTTGCCGTTTCCCCAGGCACCCTCTTTTCAAACAGAGGCCGGTTCTCACTCTCGTCGGTGGGCGGGGCGTCTGTCCGCTGTACGTCGCAAGAGACATAGCATGCTTATTGGCCGATAGCCGACGTAAATCGACAGCGGCGTTCGGATCAGATGCGCTTCTTGCCGCGGGGTGCCGCCACCTTGGCGGCGGCCGCACTCCTCAGTACACGGTAGCCGCACTCGCGCAAGCGAATCACAGCGGGAGAGCGATCGCGTTTCATGACGCGCGCTGGCGTAACTTCTTTCCCCCATGCCATCCCTCCCTGTCTAGCTTCCAGTGCGCTCGCCGGCACGAGAAAAGAGAAAGCGCTGGGAGCGTGCGCCAAACCCCCGTAACTCCGCTGATTCTTGACGGATTCGAGAAATTTTTACGGCAATCGATTCGGGAGGCAGTACACTCCGATACTGAGGCCATTAAATCATTACTTGGAAAAGTGGTTCATGACCCCTTTAAGGCGCGCCGTTGTCGAGGGCTCCGAAACTTCCGACCATCTGGTGTTCTCTTCAACACATTACCGGCCTCTAGAATATTGGCTCTATCAAATTCTGACCAGCGTGGGGGGGGGGCGGGGGGCGCACGTGCGACCTTCGGGTCAACAGCTGGACACCGTAGCCAGTGTATATCAATATCCGCGACGGACTTACGCCAGATTTCTTAGCTCATTGTAGATACGTTTGACACAATTTTTATCAATCTTTTCCCTGTGACACACGAAGAGCCATACTCAGAAACCAACAAGAACTACAAAAATGACACCATCTTCCACTAAAGGGAGACCATGTGGGGATGCGAAGCAGCGCATGGGTCGACTTAAAGTTCAGTTCATCACGGGCACCTTGCCCGATGTTAACGCGTCCTTGCAAGTGCAGCACACCACGAATTCCCTGTAGTTGCTATTGCTGTTACTGGTCCCGAACTCTTGTTGGAACACGCCACGCGGGTTTATCGCACGTCTGCAGAATCTCGTTCCCCGACGTCATCACGTGATTGCTGAGAGAGTGTAATGGGGAGAGGCCACAGCGTCTTACCCAGCCCCTTACACAGGCTCGAACGCGCTGGCGTGTGCCAGCGCGTTCTGACTAGAATACAACGCGTAGGTTCCTCGCGGGCCTGCATAATCTCGTTCCCCGTCGCCATCATATGATTTCTGAGAGAGTTTAAGGGGAAGAGGCCACAGCGTCTTACCCGGCCCCTTACACAGGCCTGAACGCGCTAGCACGTGCCAGCACACATGGTTTCCTTTAGTGGGAGATGAGCGGACGGCCGCCAATGGAAGGTCGGACACAGCCCCAAGCAAAAGCTGCTTTGCATCTAAAAAACCCAGGGATACCGTGCATACTGCGGGAATTCATGTTATGCAAAGCAGTTTTATTTGGAGATCTGGCTGAGCCACATTGCACGTTTTGACGGAGTAACTTACCACAAGCAACATATCCATTTTTGCCGCGAAATGCACCGGCTTTGCGCATGCGCTTGGCGTTTATTGCACGATCATATTTGATGGTGATGATACCCTTTTCTTGGTGGCGCTCTCGCCCAAAATCAGGGCTGAAAACCGGGCGGCAGGATGCTAAAGTATGCTGCTCATGCATTGCCTTTTCATGTTTAGTGGACCAGGGATGAGTACTGGGATTTGCCCCATTTCCATGGCACATACCTTCCCAGGAGCTTTTTCACGGACGCAAAAGGAAGCACAGAAGCAAGCCCCTAGCCGTGCAAAGCTTAAGTGTAAAAATATTTTCCTTTCATTTGTCTGCTGGGTAGAGGTGTGCGCCGCCGCCGCCTGTTTTTGCTCACGCCGCTCGCGCTGCCACCGAAATCCCAAGAGTGTTGACGCCGCCGCCGCCGCGCTATAATTGCGGCGCGCCGTCGTTCTTCTTTTCTTTTAATATGAACAGAGAATCTGGGCATAACATTCAACACATCTCTGGGGGAACTCTTCTCGATTTATCCATGTTATGGACCGTTCATTTCAGCCGCCGTTGATTGGCGCGAGCTCGGCGATAGCGCGCCCTCTGTTTCCTGTTGTTTTCTCATTTTGACGTCACGAAGCTTTCACAACTCCCAACACAAATGAGAAGAACACAATGATCTCATACCTAGCGCTTACACCTTGGAGAAAAAAAATTAGCAGGGAGCGCGCCTAGCGTCCACAAGCCAACCTCCTCCGACGCCCCTCCTCCCTCGTGCTCCATGCTCTGGTCACAATTCTCAGCATGCCAGTGAACACATCTAGTTCACTGTAGCTGGGGAGTTATTCTCGATGTGTCTCCCTAGTGCACTGTCCATTTCGGCTGCCACTGATTGAGTGGAGTTCGGCGAGCAGCGCGCCCCTTGTTTTCAGTTCGTCTTTCGTAACGTCATTTGGCGTCACGAAGCTTTCACAACCCTTGAAACAAATGAGAGGGACGGAATGGTCCGCCCTGGTGGAGGAGTGGTTATGGTGCTCCGCTGCTGACCCGAAGGTCACGGGTTCTGTCCCGGCCACGGCGGTCGCATTTCGATGCAAGTGAAATGCTAGAGGCCCGGGTACTATGCGATGTCAGTGGGCGTTAAGGAACGCCAGATGATCAAAATTACCGGAGCTCTCCTCTACGGCGTCTCTCATAATCATATCGTAATTTTGGAACTCAAAACCCCAGATATTATTATTGAGGGACGTAATACGCTTCAACGCAACGAACGCAGCCCCCAGAGATCCGCTTTTGGGTGCACATATCGGAGGCCGTGCATAAACTCTAATCGAACTAGCCATCGAATTAGGTTTGATGCGGGCGCCCGTGTAGCGCACTTTTGAAGGTTAGTACGCATTCTGTGCATAGTTCTCAAACATCTGGGACACATTCATATGCAAGTTATGCTTGACAAGTTCCCGTTTCTGTACATTCGTCCACTTCTTACGGTGGGAAGGTGCTGGTGGGTTGGTGCGTCGACGTGGTCAAGATCGAGGTGACATCACGGCTCAGCGCTTTTTCGAGTAACGGAATGCTCTCTGGCGAAATGGACTGTGGACATCTGCTTTAGATGGACACATCGAGAAAAGCTTTTCCGGAAGTTGCATCTTTCTCTCCTTCAGAAGTCTCACGAGTATTGCCTGCGCCTCAACTCTTCGGCGTCCTCGAGCCTTAAAGGGCGACCACGCAACTCGCTGTATAGCATATTCATGGAGTCTTGGACCTAGTACACATTGCGTAGATAAATAAAATGGATAAGTAATATATATCGATGCGTTAGTACACTTTTTGCTTTCTATTTTACTCGAGTAAATCTATAAATAAATATAGAAGCAAAGACCATGAAAAACAGCGCGGAATACACCACTAAACATTTGAGGAAGCACACACGTACGGCGCCGACTCGAGACTTGCACCCTGCATTAGCAATCAACGGAACAATCACAGCTGGGTGAAACAGATTTAGTTACCACATGCAATTTCTAGAACAGCGGGCGCCTTCACATGTGGTAACCTAAATCTGTTCGACCTAGCCGTGATTGTTCCATTTATTGCGACTGCTGGGTGCAAGTCTCGAGTCGGCCGCCGTCCGTGTGTGCTTCTTCAAGTGTTTCGTCCTCTATTTCGCGCTGTGTAATTTCATACATTATAAATCAAGACAAACTAGTCCGACTTCTTGTTTTGTTCTTCGTTTGGTGCCCTAAAAGATTCCAGCACTGCCTAACTTTCTCAAGGCCTGCCCCTTTTATGCAACTGTCGCCCTTTTATCCAGTGGCCTAGACAGGGGGTGGCAAACCAGGCGAATCCCCCCCCCCCCAATTTTCTTCACACGGGATAGAGGGCACAAAATGACACTCGACCACACTCATCTAGCCAGACTCCATGTCGAATCATGGAGGTGCCTCCCCACGAAAAAATTTCAGCCTACGCCGCTGGCCGTAGCAATTCCGCGAAATTTTCTGTGCTGTAGTTCTACTCAGTTTGTGGAGGCTTGCTCGCGCTTCATGAGTGCTTGAGTAGCTGTGCCACGGGTCAGCTCTGCACGTGATTTCTTAGCCGTAACACCTAGCGCAATAGAGCGGCGTGGCGCGACTTCCCTTGCAAACACACTGTTGTTTAGTGGCAAAGGCATACAAGGCGAATGAGTTTTAAAATTCTCGCGGTCCCCGACGCATTTTGCCACGCATCTAAGGCTTGTTCATTGATGTTCCTCTTTACGGACTACGCAGACTGTGAAGTGCGCCGGTAGGCCACCTGTGGTACGGCAGGAAAAACAGTGCTGAGCGGCGTACGAGGGAGCATTGCTCGGAATTGTCGACGGTTTTCCTTCAAACCAAGGAAATGTAGACTGCAGACTCGAGATCACTTTGCCGACTGCGACTCAATTCTGTCAGCACTGTGAAAATATCATCTAAATTGCGTGGAGCCTAAATTCACAGCAAACTAGCTACAGCATGTGCTTTATAAACATGCCTGGGATCACTTGCTTTACGCGGCGTACGCTTAGAATTCAGCGGCCCCGCTGCTTTCTGAAGCATCGTCACGGCAGAAAACGGAATACGTTTGTTCCGGGTGGGTAGTTCTTATAGGTATTAGCATAGTTACGACGCACCAAGTCATACGCGATATTTCAAAACACCGCTAACAACCTGACACGGCTCCACTCATGGGTCGGCTGCCGAACGGAGCACGCCAGTTGCTTTCATTCACTCCCGCACAACGGCACCACCGCCTGAGTGCGTTTCCTATGGTGGCCCATCAGATTCCGCTGTAGTTTTAGCATTGCGCCTCCAGTGCCAGCTACGCCAATTTTTTTTTCAATGTTTGCAGCATCTACCGATTTGACCAGTAAAGGCAGTACGCGAGCGAATGCAGTAGGCCAGTACACCACCGCTTAAGCATAGTGAGAGGCTTCGTAAAGACATGATGTCGCACATAGTAAGGAATCCCAATAACGGGACACAATTTGCGCATGCAGAGAGAAGCCAGCGTGAATTCTTCAAGGCGGCTGTGGGTCGTTCGCGTCTCTACGTGAGCATCGACAGTGACCAGTGCCCGCAGACGACCGTCGCCGATCTCCTTGTGCGGATGAAGGTCCTCAAGCTTACTGGCTACGAGTTCTACCTGAAGGGAAACGAGACAGCCGACAATGTGAAGGCGTGCTTCGACATCGTCGACCAACTAGTTGCCGCCAAAAGTGGGTGTCTAAGCTGTAAACAAAATTCGGCTTAACCGATCCATAAACATGGCACTGAATTACATCGGATTAACGAATAGATAAATACCGGGCATATTGGCGAGAACTTCACTCAATCAAGGTTGAGTTACTTGGCTATCTTGGGTATCACGAAGGTTATCAACCTTCGGGACGAAGCCCTGTTTTCCAACAGTTTCAATCTGAGTCCAAAAATTTTTGATCGGCTACACAGAATTCGGTTCCTTTCTTTCGATTCTGTCCTGTTGAAATGAGTGCCTATCCTATCCCAAACACCGTGTAACATAAGAGCGTGAGGGTTCTAGCTAGTTAATAATCCATACTCAATAATTTACTAGGGGTAAAATAGTTTACACAAGAGAGGGCAGCAGACACGGACAAGCGCTAACTGATAACAGATTTTTTTTGAAAACGAGTAGCTTATGCACACCAGCACATCAAAACATGACAAATTTCTAACATGAACATGCGCAGTACGTCCAGCACATCTCTATCAAAGCAAGCGCTACCAAGCAGGTCAAGCTAGCACATCTACTACCTACACACTGCATTCGGGTTGCCTCACCAATTTCTCGTGCAATCTAATTGGCGTCCCGGAAAAAAATTTGTTTAAAGTAAATATGTTGGAAGTTAGCGCTAGTCCCTCTTCGTTGCCGTCCCTTGTCTAAAAGTTCATGCCAATAGTATTTTTGTATATTTATCACCTCTTGTATTTACTTGAACTGCATGTTGCGATTCTTCGTGTGTTCAATTACGAGGATTTTGTATCAGCATCGAGTTCAACAATACGCGCCGAAATATTTGTTTGTGCGTTCGTTAGTGAAAGCCTTGCTCGGACGGACACTGTAACAGTGCGGTGCTTCATTTGGCGCTTTGCTGGCTTCCCGCAGGCTCGGCCGTGGTCATCTTGCGTAGCGGTCCTTACGGGACGCAGGTAAAGTCTAATGTGCTGGCCAACGTGTACCAGACGCACGCGCCCGTAGACAGCTCCGGAACTATACGCGACGCCATCTTCATGAACAACTTCAACTACACGGACCCGAATCAACAAGCAACGGGCCCGGCACTGACCATGGTGAACATGCTGAGCCGAGCCAGAAGCGACAGGGCCAAGAACATCGCCTCCGGAGGTCCCAACGTCACCAACATCTGCTACAGCGAAAGTCTGATGGGTATAAGGGTGGACACGCGGTGAGTTTATTCCGGTGAAAGCCCCGTACTTCTCATGAAAAGAATTGTAGGTGACCCTAAACCTACACATAGGCGTCCGGCACTGGCGCTCGCAGCTTCCTGGTTAGCTCAATTAACCTGGTTGGCTCAAATGGTAGAGCGACCACCCTGAAAAGGCATTGGACCCGGGTTTGAACCACGAACCAGACGAATTTTTCGGCGACAACGATGCTTTATTTATGAGAAATCCGTATAGATGTCCTGGTGGTTTCGTGCTACAAATGGGTGGTTGTCTATTTTCCCTTTTTTAACCTTTCCGCCGCCTTGCGGGTTTCCGCAGAACTGATTTTCAACTCCTTGGGTTACGTTTGTGTCTTGTCGCACTGCGAAGCGGGTCTCATAAGCCACGTAAAAAGAAACTAGTGGTTGAGATCTGCTCCGCCAGTTGGCGCAACGATCCCAGCTGTTCACAAGAAAAGCGTCTGCTCTTTCAATGAGCGCATTCGAGTAATTTTAATTAATTACCCTGACAGTTAATTTTAACTTATAGTTAATAAACTTATGCTCTGAGATCATACGTGTCCAATGTAGCTCTTAATTTGAACTAGAACGATCTATTTTTTACCAGTTTTATTTTTTAAAGGCGAAGCATTACTTAGCGAACCTTCGGCACTTTGAGCGTTTCTATCTATCTATCTATCTATCTATCTATCTATCTATCTATCTATCTATCTATCTATCTATCTATCTATCTATCTATCTATCTATCTATCTATCTATCTATCTATCTATCTATCTATCTATCTATCTATCTATCTAGCTAGCTAGCTAGCCGCCTACGTCTCTGTGCTTTCATTATTGCCTCCTTAGCTTGGTGTAGACCAGAATTTGCATGAGAGGGTAAGAGGTTTTGACGAACATGAGTGTTGGGTCATGACATGCATAACGTGAAAATACCGTCGCGTACGTCGTCAAACCCTTTCCTAAAGACACGCATGGCACATACCTGTCTACTAGGGGCCGTGGTATACGGGTATGCGCCACAGGTGATTGACAGTTTATATCTACCCAGAAACGGCAAGAACAGACATTGGTAATTTATATGCGAGAGCGTTATGAAAAACCTTCATCGGCAGCGTTGACCCTACGAATCAAAATATAAATTAGGATCCCAGCAGCAATCGAACCCAAGCATTCTGCGAGGCAATCAGGTATTCTGCCACAGAGCACGAGAAGTCTATGAACTGGTTTAGAAAAACAGCCTATGCAGTCGTAATTTCGGTTTAACTTCAAATGCGGTTACGGTGCTGGCTATCTCATTTTACAGGAATGCAATGAACACTACATATGTACTCGCACGATAGAGGCGTCATATCAGATTAACGTACGTAGTTCCAGTGTTGGCTCCGCTTTTATAGCAGTCTAATAAACACTAAATTTGTATTCCTATGATTCAGCAAGCTATATTGAAGCAATACTCGACCCCGGAGGATTGCATTAACGAACGTTACGTATGATGTTCGCATGATTGCACCATAAAGCGCATTTAATTTCGATAATACTGACGCCTGTACTCTAACGTGAGGGCTGACGTTACGTCGCACCATAAGTTACCGTTTAATCGCAAGTGTTGTCGACGTACCTGGTAAGCCCACGATGTGCACACAGTTACTACACTTAAAAAACACGCCGATCCACCTCTTTACGCTTTGCTCAACCCCATAAATGCAGCATAAAAATACTCGCTGCCTGCTTCGCATGAAACCGATCCCCACAACACGTGGAATTCTGCCAAATTTTTTTTCAAGACTACCAGAATCCTTGGAAAACGGGAAGTAAGCCTCGACCTTAACTGCTCAGAATAGAAAAATATTGTCAATCGTCACTCGTGCCTCTAGGATTCCGGTATCCGGCGTGGGCTTTCGGCGGTGGCCTGAACAAGAATGCTCTCTTAAATACGCATCGAATGAGGCCAAGAGCAAAATGCCGCATGACATCATCTACGGCGCATGTGCAAGTATTTGATGACATGGAGCCATAAATTATTGTTACCCGCATTGTACCCACTGTAGCTGAGCTTGAATTCGAACCTGTGCAGGGTGGTGCTTAGGTACTCGGAGATATGTGAGACGGTCCAGTGCTGCTCCACAGTGAAACCGCCCCAGCGCAACGACCTGAGCCGTTCCAGGATCGTGAGCGTCAAGAAAGGCAGCCACTACCTGGTCTCGTACGACGACCCGGCCACGTTGGAGGAGAAGGCGAACGAGATTGCCGAAATCACCGATGGACGGCTCTGCATCGCGGCCGATGACGCCGATGCGGACGACTTTCACGGAAAATGCGGCGACAAGGCGGCACTCCTCAGCAAAATGGCCGAACTAGCGCGCAAACGCAACTCGGCCTACATTCCCTTTGTGTAGAGCACGTGAAAGGGTCGGGCCGTGGTTAATCCGGCGAATGTCGCAGCTACTTTCTTAAGCTTTTACCTACAATTGAACACTGCTAATCTTTATATGTTGTAGTAATAACTCGCCGCCAAGCGTATGACGCAATCGTTTGCTTCGGCGCTCGATGGAAGACGTTTGTATATCATGCCAGGCAAGACCCAACAATAACAGGAATTGTGTTGAATGTCTTTCGCCAGTGTCGTGCGTTCGATTTGATTAACCAGTTCTTTTGCTTGTAGGAATGCGTATTGTATTATTCTTGTTTGATTTTTCAGAGTGTGATTTTTCAGAGTTTTCAGAGAGTTCACGCGGTTGCAGATGTTCAACACATCCTCAATGTAGCCCGTGAAGTTCTCGCCGGGTTGCTGCGCGCGTTGACGCAAGCGCTGCTCAGGCCGAAGCTTGCGAGCCGATGGCCGACCGAAGGCGTCCGTAACCGAAGTCTTAAAGACGGACCAAGTGGTAATGTCGCTCTCGCGGCTGTTATACCACAGCTGGGCGATGTCCGCAAGGTAGAACTGGACGTAACCAAGCTCCATTTGGTCGTCCCATTTGTTGCTGGCACTCACACGTTCGTATTTCTAGAGCCATTCTTCTTCCACGTCCGAGTCAGCCTGAGTCGGTGAAAACGGGCGGATCTCGCTGGCGATACACGGCGCCGCAGGTGACGTGGACTGCCGAAGGTCCAGACTGGAGAGGGGTTCTGTTCAGGCCATGTTGGCGATGTGGTCACGAACCGGGGAGAGTTTCCGAGAGCGAAGGTCCAGGTTGGTACTGGGAATCCACGTACCTCCACCAAATGTGAGGTGATTTATTAACGCGTCTTCAGGGAATGTCCACAGACGTCAAGAGTAGGGCGTCGGAGAGCGGCGGGCGTCAAGCAGCCGAAATCCGGGAAAGCGCGAACTGGTGTCCCCTGCTAATATTGACACTGCGGCTTGCTTGCTTGCTTGCGAGCTTGCTCGTGTGCTTCGTCGTCGTCCTCTTTTCACTACAGCAGGTACAATTCAGTAATGACCTGTTAGCGCTGGATGAGATTCAGTTTCCTACAACCTAGTTCGAATACCACGTAGTGCCACGTAGTACAACGTATTGATGCTGACCCGAAAGACACGGGTTCAATATCGGCCACGGCAATCGCATTTCGACGAAGCCTAGTGGCCCGTGTACTGTACGATGTCAACGCACGTTGAAGGAACACAGATGGTCGCAAATATCCGAAGCCCTACACTAAGCCGTGCCTCAGAGTCGCATCCTGCTTGTGGTGCGTGCAACCACAGAAAATATGCTTCAAACTTAATGCCAAAGACGCGTTATCGGTTATCGTGGGAAGCGCTATTCGCTTGGCCTTTGCAGAAGCCGAGAACATTCCAAGAAAGGCGGCAAATATAGAGCTTATTAAAACAGAAAATTAGGCATGTCCCACGTACCTCGCGGCGCGTAGCACGCGTCGGGAAGGTCACTGTGGCGTAATTTTTTTTATTTTGTGCAACGTTGCGAATTGACGCTTGACGTATGTACACGTGTTATGCACACGCACATATCTTGAAGAGTCGCATATATATTACATAGCCAGTTTACAGTTCCATAACGATGCCAAATGAAACATGGGTAATACTAACGACAGTAGCGGTAAGCTGGTATGTAGTGCTTATATTTGTCCGTTATGACGGAGAACGCTACGCACGTTTCACGAACCCGTGTGCATGTGTGGAGGTTATTAATGGCAGTTCTTGAACAAGGTCATCGTCGCCGTGGTCAGTGAGCATCAGCAGCTGGACGGGACTTCTTATCGGATGCGTTCTTGATCACGGCGACGAGGGGTCTATGTGTAGGGAAGTATGAGGTGTAGTACAGCTGTTGGAAGTCCTGGATGCCTCTTACTAAGAAATGATCTATGACGCCTCCTGTCCTGGACATGGCAACGAGGTCTTCCGAGGCCCTGTCCACATCGAAAAGAGCTTTCATGCAGTGTAAAGAACCAGACGTTGCTGGGTTTTCATAAATCAGTGATGATGTCACCGGCAATGCTGAGGGGCATGGCCCTCTCGGCATACTTATTTTAAGAAGCATTGACCCCTTGTTTGCGTAATGAATGAGGTTCGCTTGATATGAAACGATGGACGGACTTCTTTTGCCCTCCGGAGCTCAAGTGGTTGGCGGTGAGCACAATGTTTATGTTATTGTGATTGATATCTTTGTATGTGCATCTTTTTGTGACTGATATCCTCCTCGTCTGTGTGTTTTCGGTGTCTGGCGCCCGGCAAAGTGTGATGCCACCCATGCTGAAGTTGTGCATCGCCTTGTCCTTGTATATGGCCATGCCGCCTCACCTGCAATTAAGCTGCTTGCTGTGGACAATAAATTTGCATTCCGTGATTGCAGTGGGCTTATAGCTCCAGGATTCAGCAAGTGCTAACACACCAGGTCCTGTGAGCACAGCGTCTTTTTCGAGGTCGTCCACGCTCGCGTGCACAGACTATACGTTGGGAGCGGCAAACGTGATGTGATTGTTGTGGTAGTGGCAGCGAGTGAACGCGGGTAGCCCGATGTAGGACTGTGTGTCTAGAGGCCTGTTTTTAGTGAGGTCATTTTGTCGACAAGTTGTCTGTCGAAAGAAGCGGCGACATGTCAAAACCTGAAGTCAGCCTATGTGTTGTTGAGGAATAGACTATCGATAATAATAATAATAATAATAATAATAATAATAATAATAATAATAATAATAATAATAATAATAATAATAATAATAATAATAATAATAATTGCTGGCGTTTAACGTCCGAAAAGAACGATATTATTATGAGAGACGCCGCAGTGGAGGGCTCGGGAAATTTTGGCTACATGGGGTTCTTTTAATGTGCACCTAAATGTAAGTACTCGGGCGTCTAGCATTTTCGCCTCTATAGGAAATGCGGCTGCCGCGGCCGGGATACAATCCCGCGAACTGCAGATCAGCAATCGAGTATCTTAACCACTAGACCACCGTGGCGGTTTTGGAATAGGCCGTCGAAGCTGGCAGCTCTGGATAGTGGTACCCAGACTAATTTCAGTTGATGGCGCTTATCGTGTTCGAAGACTACCTGGGCATATGTGGACGCGGTCGTCTGCGTGTACAAGCGGCTCTCAATCAATCTGACGTCATCCTCTGTCAGCATGAAGCCATCGCCCAGTCCTGTTGGAAATGAAGAGAGCACTGCGTCGTTCCTGACGCATCGTGTGCATGCCATGACTGATTTGGAATGTCGAGAGACCACGTGCCAGCTGTTCGTGTGCACGAGCTTTGACCGCCGGGCTATTGCACGTGGTGAACATCGTTTATGTATTATTTGCATTTATGTTTATATTTTGACAGTAATTTAATTTTCAACATAGCTAATTACAAATTGTTTCAAAAGTGGATAGCCAACGCGACACTACTAACGTTACGCCACAGCTGTTAAAGTCGGTCAGTGATCATGATATCGACGCTCGAAATGCGTGGTATGACCTGGAAATATCAGTGTCTGGGTCCGCTTTCACTGTATTGATTACGACTGCGAATCACCTGTGGCGCATACCCGCATAACATTAACTGTGGCATGCGGGCATGTGCCACACGTGACTGACAGAAAAGTTTCATGACGTACGCGACCGGCATTTTGTGTTATTAACGCGATAGAGTTAAATAGCTCGTTTCGCAGAAGTTTCGGTGTCGGCGTCGGTGTCATTGGTGGTGAGAGGAAAATTATCTTCTGTATGACCGAAAATGCGAGAAAGATGCAAATAAAATAATAAAAATATTCGCTTCGAGTGGCGAACGAACACAGGCTGTCTGCGTGGCAAGCAGGTATCTATCACAGTGTCACGCTATTTATTGAAACTATTAAAAAAAAACAAGATATGAATGTCATGTACAAAGAAGCAATTAAAAGTTTAAGCAATCCTTGGTTCGAGTGGGAATCAAACCCAGGCCGTCTGCGTGGCAAGCACGTGTTCTACCACAGTTATGCTATTGGTGGAAACAGCTTCGGGAAAAAACACTATATGATTACCATGTACTGGAAGGAGTCTCATAAAGCATGTAATATTGCGTGGTAGAAGTGCACAATCGCGCCAGGCGTCAAAACATGTGAATTGCGCTTGGATGTTCATGGGTACTCATGCGAAAAGTTGCCCCCTAATGTTCTGCAAAGACCCCTGGGCGCACGTTAACTCAACACAGCAATAGTGAAATAGTCGAGCATTCGCAGCTGCTGTAGGAGGCCTAGAGAATTCTGTAGGAGGCCTGGCACCTACCGGTAAAATAGGGAAAAACGCACTTCCGCCAGGTGATCGGCAGAACGAAGTTCACAGTCGCTTGGGTGGGCACCCACCCTGTGGGAAATTGGCGGCATGGGACCGCCAGACTTAAAAGTAGTAGTAGTAGTGCCCTCTACTTCATGGCTCATACCCACTCTGGGGGATTGGCCGAGAAGTCATCTTACGAAAAAAACTTTAGGGTCATCCTCTTTTTAAATGCGAAGCATTTCTTAGCGAACCTCTGGCATTTTGAGCGTTTCTATCTACGTATCTATCTATCTATCTATCTAGCCGCCTACGTCTGGGTGCTCATATGCCTCCTTTACTTGGTGTAGACCAAAATTGGCATGGGAGGGTAAGAGCATTTGACGAATATGACTGTCGGGTCGTGACATAAATAACGTGAAAATCCTGTCGCGTACGTCGCCAAACCCTTTCCTCCAGACACGTGTGGCACATACCCGTTTACCACGGGTCGCGGTACACGGGTATGCGCCACAGGTGATTGACAGTTTATATGTACCAAGGAACAGCGAGAACAGACATCGGTAAGTTAAATGCGACAGCGTTAAGAAAAACAGACATCGACAGCGTTGACCCGACGAATTCAAAGAATGAAAAATAGGATCCCAGCAGGAATCGAACCCAAGCATTCTACGTGGTAATCAGGCATTCTACCACAGAGCCACGGCAAGTCTGTTAACTGATATAGAAAAACAGCTTACGCAGGAGTAATGTTGGTGCGACGTCAATTGTGGTTGTGATGCTGGCTATCTAATTTTGCAAGAAAAGAATAAACACTACATATGTACCTCTACGATACAGGCGTCATATCAGATTAACGTCTGTGGTTCCAGTGTTGGCTGTGCTTTTATAGCATTCTAATAAACATTACATTAGTATTCCTATGACTCAGCAAGCTATATTGAAGACTGATCTACCCCGAGGAATACATCAACGATAGTTACGTATAATATTCACCTCATCGCACTGTAAAGTGCACTTAGTCCTCCAGAACGACGCAGTGTTCTCTTCATTTCTTACGAGGCTGGGCGATGGCCTCATGCTGACCGAGGATGATGCCAGATTGGCTGACAGCCGCTTTGTAGACTAGGCTACGTAGGCCACATACGACCAGATAGTCTACAAAACGAAAAGCGCCATCCACTGATGTTGGTCTACTTAGCACTATCCAGGCCTACCAGCGTCGACGGCCTATACCTCACCAACGCGAACGGTGACTTCAGGTTCCGACATATCGCCGGCTTTATCGACAGACAATTTGTCGATGAAATGACCGAGGCATCCACGATTTTCAACAGCTGTACTATACCTCATACTTCACTACACATGGACCCCTCGCCACCGCGATCACAACTGAATCCAACAACAAGTCATGCCCAGCTACTGGTGCTCACTGACCACGGTGATGATGACCTTGTTCAACAACTGTCAAGAACTTCTTCCCCACATGCACACGGGTTCGTGAAACGTGCGTGTGTTCTCCATCATGAGGGACAATATAAACACTGCATATCAGCTTACCGCTTCTGGTGTTGGTAATACCCACGTTGCCGTTGGCAGCGTTACCCAACTGTAAGCAACTGGTCATATAACACATATGCGGCTCTTCAACATATATGTGTGCGTATCAAGTTTATACAAATCTTTGGCGTCATTTTGTAACGTTTCGCTCAGTAAGAAAAATTACGCCACAGTCACTTTCACGCCGCATGCCTTCGCATAACATCGACTCCCACGGTACGTGGGATCTGCCGATTTTTTTTCCTTTTTGGCTTCTTCATCATCTGCTTCGCTCCCGAACATATGCGACGGTTTCTCTTGCGTGACCTGTAATAACCGTGAAGGGCATAAGAACGAGTACAGAAAGAGAGAAAGAAAGAAACAGAGAGACAGAATGAAAGATTGATATAAAGAAAGAGACGGAAAAAATTGTTGCCGAAAATAAATAGGTTACGAGGTAGGATGCCAACCCGCGTACGCTCTATCCATAGGCCCGTGGCCTAACAACTCGGCAATCCATAATAATAATAATAATATCTGGGGTTTAACGTCCCAAAACCACGACATGATGATGAGAGACGCCGTAGTGGAGGGCTCCGGAAATTTCGACCACCTGGGGTTCTTTAACGTGCACCTAAATCTAAGTACACGGGCCTCAAACATTCTCGCCTCCATCGAAAATGCAGCTGCCGCGGCCGGGATTTGATCCCGCGACCTTCGGGTCAGCAGTCGAGTGCCATAACCACTAGACCACCGTGGCGGGGCAACTCGGCAACTCGGCAATCCAGGCATGCTGGCAGGGCATAGCACAGCCTTGTATAGTATAGTGCAACAAGGGCGTGGGAAAGGGAAGTTATCAAGAGGAGGAAATATTTGAGGGTGAGGAGAGGAAGGAGCAGGGGAGAGAGTAAAGTATAACTGCGAAAGAATTAGAAACCGAAAATAGAAAGGAAGAAATACAGACAGAGAAAAAGAGAAAAGATCATCGAAAGACAGCGAAAGAAAGAGAGTGACACATAGAAACAAAGAGATGAACGATGAAGAAAGATAAAAATAGCAAGAAAGAGACAGAAATTCACAGAGAAAGATAAAGAGAAATAAAGACAACGAACAGACAGATGAAACAGAAAGAAAGAAAGAAAGAAAGAAAGAAAGAAAGAAAGAAAGAAAGAAAGAAAGAAAATTTGCAGAACATGAAGAAACCACAAAATCCAGGATGACATAGGTCCCCATCAGCTCCGCTGCCTCTTTAGCATTGCGCCTTTACTGCAAGATACGCAAGATACGCCCCTGAAAACATTTCTGCCGACGCCCTAGATAGATAGATAGATAGATAGATAGATAGATAGATACAGACAGACAGACAGACAGACAGACAGACAGACAGACAGACAGACAGACAGACAGATAGACAGATAGATAGATAGATAGATAGATAGATAGATAGATAGATAGATAGATAGATAGATAGATAGATAGATAGATAGATAGATAGATAGATAGATAGATAGATCAGTGAAAGGAGGGCGGCCAAGGGAGCGAGCACTATCTAGCGATCGACAAGCTCAACAGAACGTCCTGAGTAAACTTCAAACACGAGGATACCATACGCATATACTAGGTGCATGCGCGTCTTTTCTACACGAAGAACATAATTAGAAGACAACCTGTATATTATTTCTGTGTTGCAATTTGTTCGTTTGGTCGGCAGAACAATCGTCATGAAAAGCAGTCACGAATTCATGGCAATGCACTAAGCGGAAAAAGTCTCACATAAGCTTTCAAGCAGTGACATATACAAGCGTGGTCTGAGACAGACAATTTAGCTTTCACGATCTAATCGATTAGAAGACTTGCGCGAAGTATGATCTGCTATTCTTTTTACCCGGCAAACTTTAGGTTTTCATCAGATGATTGAATATAAGCAAAATGCCCGATGTGTGCACCCAGTGCCGTGTTGGAGGCTGCGTGATAAGGCATAGATGACATAAGAAAGTGAAGGTTGGCTCCATGCACAGTGGGTGGGCGTTAGTCTACGTCTTCAGGCATCTGGTCTTGGGCAGCTTGCTGCTCTCTCGTAGTCCAGTAAGACTACTCGAACTGTTTAACCACTTTTAGATGTGAATGCATTTCTTAGTCGAGCTATGCCAGGCGGCGTCCGCGATCTCTCCGCTCTCACTCCCTCTCCCATAGCAACAGCTGCGTGCGTGCGCGCTTATTCCCTTCGGGAGGTGGGGTGAATTTTTTTTTCACTGCAGTGGTTCTTCAGTATGCATAGTCTCCACTGACTGGTGAACGTATAGCAGTGTTTAAAGGGACACTAAAGGCAATATTAAGTGGACGTTGATTGTTAAAATAGCGGTCCAGAAACCTCGTAGTGCTACTGTTGTGCCAAGGAAATGCTCATTTTGAAATAAAATCATGTTTTAGTGGTCCGCATCGCCTTAGCGCACTTAAAATCACTCGCCTGAAAGCGGTCTATCTCACGCCACTGTTGCCGTGCCCAACATTGCCCGCCTTTACTGCGCAGCGGCGTGCACTGGCGGCGTGCACCATTCGGGCACCCGGCAACATCACATGCATGCTGCATCTTGTCGAACTTTCTGTCAGAGCGACTTTCACGAGCGCGCAAAACACGTGCGGCAGTACGCGATACCGAAACTACCACTGAGACACGACCGCGTGAGAGAAGCAGGGCGCCGGGCAAAGCGCAGTTCGGCGAAAACGGAACGTTTGAACCACACGCGCCGTTCCCCATGGCAACGCCAAAGAGGTTCTTTTTTTCACGATTCAAAGAGAAATGAAAAAGCAGCATTTTATTACGTCTCTTGATGCACAGAAGGCTCTCTCTTTGTTGTAGCTAGCTTGATTACGAGTGATTAATTGTAGTCAGACTCTCTCACGTCATCGGGATCATTTGCAAAATGTTCCGGTAGTGCCGCTCATCGTGTGATACATATAGCTTAATTTTTCGGCAAGGAGGGCACTGCTGTTGATAATGCTGCCGTTTTACACGTTGTCATACATTGAGCTTTTACTCTGACTTAAATTGTTATTTGCCTTTAGTGTCTCTTTGAAGCGTTTGTCCTGGGACGTCTTAGTGCTCCGTAGTAGAGTACAAAGTACTCTAAAATGTTAACTTTTTTCTAACCACAGCGATTACTCGATATGCATAGTACGGGAACAGCTCAGAGCTCTTCTGTTGTGGAATGCGCAGTGCTGAAAACTGTTTTCACTTTCCCTAAAGGGAAGTATATACAGTATTGTGGCACTTGCATAGAGCACTTCCATACAACAATGCTGTGCACTATAAGTCGTTTCGTCTTGTATTCTAAGGACTGCCCTACTAGGAACAGCGTTTTGCTTTCCCATGGAAGAGTGGTCAGGGCTTAAAATCATCCCCATAATTCGTGAGCGCTGATACATAGGGGCAGCTGTATACGCCTACTCGCGTCCCTTGACCCCTAGAAATGTATCCATGGATCAGTTGAAAGAAAACTATTCCAGGAGTTTAAGCAAAATGCGGCGTTCGCAGTATGGAAAAAGCATGCGTCGAACGCCGCTTATCTTTTACCTTGCAAATGCGGTTTACAGACACACCACAGTAATCGTTCCGACACAGAAGGGCAGAGAAAAATATCACAACGAGAACGCAGTACGAAATTCATGACGCGTAGGTTTGTAACTTGTAGCACTTCTGTTGAAGGAACAGAAGACCAGAAATATATAGGGCAAACTTAAGCCGGAAATTTCGAATGAGGAGCCTTGTAGGCAACGTTTTAAAATTAGCGCGTTGCCTATCATTTACAAGCTTCCAATATGCCAAAAAAAAAGGGATTTATGTATCCTCGCTTCTCGTTGGAAGAGCGCTCAACGGTCTTGTTAGGCTACCTTGCTCAGTTACGCTCAACAGTAACCTATTAACGGCAGAGCGGCGAATAGCTCGTTTCACAGAAATTCCGGCCTCGGCGTCGCTGTCGGTGGTTGCGAGTGAACAATCATGACTTTGTCCGTGGGCGAAAAATCGAGAAATATGCAAATGAAATGAGTAATAAATAATTCGGTAGATCCCCCGTACCGTGACAACCGATGTTATGCGAAGCATGCGCGGGATGATGACTGTATCATAATTTTTCGCATTGAGCAAAACGTTACGGAATGACGCTAGAGAAATCTGGAAGTGGTATACGCACACTGATATGTTGAAGAGTCGCACATGTATTGATAACCAGTTGTTTACTGTTGCGTAACGATGCCAACAGCAACCTGGATGTTACTAACACCAGACGCAGTAAGGTGATATGTAGTGCTTATATTCTTCAATACTGGATAGCGCGAATCCGAACAGGACAAAGAAGGAACACACATGCACAGGACAGGCGTTACTCGCAACTAAGCTTCATTTAGGAAGATTTCCCTAGATATACGGCACACAGCCGGGTTGCACGCGCAGGCGCACTGCACGTACGTTACAGTGACAGCTGCAGTTGTTACAGTTGCGTTACCGTTGTTATGCTTATACTTGTGCGTCATGACGGAGAACGCAAGCACGTTTCACGAACCTGTGTGTATGTGTAGGAGGGGTTCTTGACAGCTCTTGAACAAGGTCATCATCACCGTGATCATTGAGCACCAGCAGCAGGACCGGACTTGTTATCGTGTCCATTCGTGATCGCGGCTACGAGGGGTCTAAGTGTACTGAAGTGCGAGGTATAGTGCAGCCAGTGGAGACCTTGGATGCCTCTTACGATGACATGATCTAAGATGCCTCCTGTCCTGCACGTGGCAGCGAGGTTTTTTGATGTGCTGTCCACATCCGAGCCGTCTTTCACGCAGGAGAAAGACCAGGCGTCCTTGGGTCTTGATAAGTCAATGTTGAAGTCACCAGTAATGATGAGAGGCCTTGTACTCTCGGCAGATTTATTGTAGGGACGCATTGAACCCGGGTTTTTTTTGTAGTCCACGTAGTCCACGATGCAGACCACGTGGACGAGTGTATGGTCGTTGAGCGTCTTCTAGGGCTGTTTTGTCTTCAGGTCCCTCACTTTCCTTGCGTCGGCCGTGGTGGTGTATTGGTTACGGTGCTCGGTTGCTGACCCGAAGGTCGCGGGTTCGATCCCGGCCGAGGCATTCACATTTTGGTGGAGGCAAATTGCTAGATACACGTGTAATGTGCGATCTCGGTGCACGTTAAAGAATACCAGATGGTCAAAATTTCCGGAGCCCTTCGCAATGCCGTCTCTCATAATCATATCGTGGTTTTAGGACATAAATCCCCAACAATTATTATTATTATCAATTTCCTTGCGTGTCAGTGTGTGTGTTCGCCGTTACTGTGTTGGTTGAGACTGTATCATCTGTGGCACATACCCGCATAACATGAACTCTGATATGCGGGTATGTGCCACACGTGACTGAGAGAAAGTGTTTCATCACGTAGGCGACAGGTATTTTGAGTTATTCATGTCATGACCAATAAATCGTGTTCGTCATACCCTTATCCCCTGCTATGCCAATTTTGGTATATTACAAGTTATGGAGACGACCAGGAGAGCGTCCAGACGTAGGCGGATAGATAGATAGATAGATAGATAGATAGATAGATAGATAGATAGATAGATAGATAGATAGATAGATAGATAGATAGATAGATAGATAGATAGATAGATATAATTCGAATTTAACAATATTCCAAGAGAGTCCATGGCCACAGAGTTTCCTACAAAACTTTCCAGCATCCCATATGCATTCGCTAAGGCCCGTATTCCGAAACGCTCCATACCTCGGACCATTCCCTTAACTTACGTGAGAAGCCCTCCATGCCTCCTTATCCTAAGGATCTCCTTGAAGGAGCCAGTCTATTCAAAAAGCTTCCTTCAGCCTTCCTTTGCAAAGGGCATTCTCAGTAAAGTAAGGCGAGTGTTCACAAGCCTGGATACGAGAGTATTTGTGAAATACTGACTAAACATTTGCCTTGAAGCCAGAATAAAAGGGAATATTTATGCATACCGAATAATAATAACGTGTAGAATACTTCTTCGCAATATAGGCGCTTTCCGTTTGTTTTAACTTTCGACCGTTACAGCAGGTTAACAGACGATGGTCGAGCAACTTGGAGCTCCAGGATTTTATTGATGCATTACAACGGCCAGTATGTCGGAGCGAGTAATAAAGATCATTTAAATGGCTCCTAAAGCCCCTCCAATAATTTGTTAATATTTGATGTAAACGTGCGCTTCTGGTTCACAATGCTGTCACGATCAACAATGCCAAAAGCGACAGCCCCACGAGCCGCGGGTGGCGCACAAATTCAAAGAAACAATCCCTTCTCCTCTCTGGGTATGTAGCCCCCCAGCGTTCGGTGTGACGTCATCTTTTTCCTCTGCTCATATCATCCATAAAACCTGTGCGTCCGCTCCCAGGTCCGCACGCTCGCCGCTCTTCCTCCCTGCACGGTGACGAGGAGCACTCGGCCAGGAGGAGATACCAGCCGATTAACGGAGCATACCGAAGGAAAGAGCGAAACGAGTTATGCCCACTTTTGGATCATCAAACTTCTGTAGCTCCGCTATTACGGCACGCTTTCGAAAGATTTTCACGGCTACGTTTTCCTGGTAGACTCTTGCACAACTGCCACACCAAAATATATTTGGACCTCTCGGTGGTTTAGGGGCCCTTTAAAGCGTCTAGGACGTGAGTTTGATACGGAGTATCAAGCAGTATTAAGATTGTGAAATTTTCTTAGTGTGATGCGATTTTATCTCAAATTTACTTATGTCCAAGTAAATAAATATCTTTACGTTCAGAAGAAGTGCGCGTCTATCAGGTCGCGCATGGCGCCTTTGTGGAGCAACCTATTTCTCACAATATCAAAGAGTCTACAGCAGCGGTTGCGAGGAACCCACGTCCGAAGAGTTTTGAGATATTTGGATAATTTCTTAATAGTCTTACAATGTGGTGACTCGGGGTTGCGCTCTGGGCTGTAACATATGTTCGGAATGTTTGAAGAATGTCTATCGCACCTTTTCATTACACATGATGTTTTACGCGAGGATTCTGTCCGGCTCTTTGATCTTATATTAGCTGGACAGATGAACCATCTTAATGTTCGCACCTGCGCGCAGTGAACTTACTAAAGCCAGTCGTGCTGCCAAAGATTAGGTGCCAGATTTCAGACACAGGTCATTCGTCTGTGTCACGACGGATTATATTAATATCTGTGGCTGAGATAACCCACAGAAAAGAAGAGAACGGCTGGGGTAAGCGTAGTTTTTTCCGGCACACTCAAGCATCGTTCTTTTTTAGGGCGAAGCATTCCTACGAATAAACGAGAATCCCTTTGTGACGTAAACCACCATAACAGATTTTCGGCATGTAGGAGGTACCTGGTGTAGGGCATCCCCTTGAGCTGTGGTGCTTCCTACGTGTGTCAAACTGGCAAATGCTGGAACGATCGACTGCCAGAACATGACAAAGCTCTTAGCAACGGAAATGAGAGTTTTCTTGGCATACATTGTAGCGCATGCGGCTGCACACATCTGTCTTAGTTTAGACCAAGGTGATTTTCTGCTACACGGACGACGATACCCGCATCATTGTGGAAGCAGCTCGCATGGCTTATGAAGAGTGCCCGTCCATGACAAGGCATCGTTATGCTAATCCAAACAAGATATCAGCTTAGAGCTTGCTGATTTCGCATCGCCATTTACAGTATCATGTGTTGTCCTCCCGCGAGCGCCCAATGGAACGTGTCCTCTTGAGTGCACCTCTGACTTCAACCATAACACTATCTTCCCAACGGTATGTCCTAGGAGCACCACACTTTTCCAGTATATGTATATATATATATATATATATATATATATATATATATATATATATATAAATATAAATAATTGAGAAATATTTTCCGAAGCGCGAAATAGAGCGGATTACCTCTCGCTCCGCAGCGCGCGGGCGTTAGACGGATAGGCCACGAGGCGTCCGTCTTATGGCGTGCTAACGGCGAGCTATTTATCTACACCAGTTACTTATACCCCTGTCACACGGCACGTGTAATGTCATTCGCTGCGAATGACATTGAAAACGAATGTCATTGCGAGCTTGCGTTCCGGGTCTACACGGCCATATGAAATGACATTCGCAATTGATGTCAATGTTTATTGGCAGGCGGCTGTGATAACAAAAAGTTACAAATTGTGCTTTTAATTTACATATTATTTTCTTGCTTCCAGGGTTCGCATCCATGGCGTGCAACTATCGGTACGGCTACCGCGGCGTCGCTTCACCAAAACAACAGCGAGCATTTGTAAACATGGCCACATGGCTGACAGGAGGTGGCTCTAGCGTCAAGTCAGAATACGGGAAAGAGAGTATAGCTGCACAAATTGCTTCCAACATCGCGTTGTACGTAAAAAAGTTACCGAAAAGTTAACAACAACCTTTAACAAGAACGCTAACATCGTTTACATATTGCTTTAACATGCTTTAAGATATCGATGTCGCAATCTTTTGCCAAGCGCCTGTTGACGAGAATACACATGTGGCGCCTGAATGAGTTCACCGAACTCATTCAACGGGCGAATGCCATTAGGTGTGAATGTCATTCGCTATGCCCGTGTAGCGGCAACAAAAATGGCATTAACGCCTATTGACATTCGCTGGGAATGACATTACATGTGCCGTGTGACAGGGGTGTTAGGCGTGTTTTCTTGGTCACCAGCGAGATGCTGCGAAAAGCGCGAAAAGCACGCTTTAAAGGTCGTCGCTACGCTCGTTGCGATGGGCTCGCGCCTCCTGTCGCCAGGCGCACTTTGCCCTACTGGGCGTCGTCACCTGCGCGCGCACTATCTTGTGAAGGGGGTGGTTTGTATGATGCGTGCTTTCACTGCAATGTCCGCTCTGAAGTTACAGAGCGTGAGAAGGTCACTTCGCTCGCTGCAGCGGCCGCGTTTGCGAAAGGAGCCTGCTGTTCAAACAGAAAGAAGTAACAATTTTGACAGTTGTTATTTTGAGCTTGTATTGCGTACACCTGTCGTTCGTTTCGTGCGCCATTCTTTATGTTTGAGCAACGCGCTCTATGTGTCGAGCTATGACAATTGATAGTTTGCGCTCGTAGTATGTGTGTTCTTATCGTGCGTCATTCGCGCTTGAGCGACACGGTTGAAATTTCGAGCTGCTTTCCGTGCTTCGCGTTACATTTGTGGGGGGCGCTATCACCCCCGGTAATATAGTTTCCGCCTGATGGCGCACGCACGTCTCGCATATTGGCCGTAGTTGGGTTTAAAATCCGCCGAGCGAGAGTGGCGCTGTGCTCGCGCGGGTTAGGTTTAGCGCGGTGGCGCCGGCAGCGCCGCCTGCGGGAGAAGTTATGCCGGGGTGGGGGAAACGGCAGGTGGTCTCTTTGGGGTTTTGGTAGCGCCATGGACGGACGTATCTCGCGGTGGGTCCGTGGGGGATGATACCGCGGCTCGTTTCTCCGGGCCCCTCGATGTGAGTCGGTGACGTCGAATACGCGGGAATTGTATGTCTGATGTTCTCTTGAGTGTGTGTTATGCTTCCGAGCATTGTATTATCATTGTATAAGGTTATTTAGCAAGTTACTAGTTGTGTACTAGATACGGCAGGCGAGCTCGCCGTATGTAAAAGGGGTTAATAAACGAACACGTGTTGTTGCATGACCGCGTGAACTGTCTGCATATGTTCCGAGAGCGGCGATATATCCAGACCCCACACTGGCTGCCCAACATGGATCTCTTCGGGCATCGGACGACGGTTTTCGCGGTTCGGGCAAGATTTGTTTGAGCCCGGTTAAGAGTAGGCCTAGTGGGGAATTTTCATCGCTAGCTTCGGCGACGTGCTTTCTTGAGAGCGAGGCGATCAGTTGATGTGGCGTATTTGAACTTGTCGGCACACTAAGGGTTGTTTTCTGGTGCTCGCAAGTGGTTGATTTTTATTTTTAAGAACGTCGTTGAGCTTTTGGTACGAGAGCCACGTGTTTTGCATCGTGGGAGAGCGAGGCATCAAGCACGTGAATTGTAGGCAAGCCCGAATCGAGTGAGTACGGAGGCCTCATAGGTGGTCCGAGTTTTTTGTAAATAGTTTCTTCTGTCGCTTTGACTCTGGGTGTCGAGGCTTGTGTAGCCGGGCGGCCAGGGGCCACGGGTGTCGTTGCTCCTGGTATTGGGGCTCGACGCCGGGACATCGTGACACCGTCCGGGACGGTGTCCGGGACGGTGGGCCGCTACCGATTGCTCGGTAAGCTGTTGTGTGCAGCGAGCAAGTAGGGCCACATCACAGTGCTGATGTCGCCTCGCGGCTGCCTCTTCTGCACCTGTGCGGGGTTCTTGTTGGATGCCGGTTGTCCTCGAGCGACTCTTTAGGCCTAAGGCTCTGCGGAGCTGCCTGTCGCACGTGGGACACCAACCGTTGGATCGTCGCATTGACGTGTTGCAATCTGCTTCATAATTTAGCTTGCGTTGCACAAATTAAGAAAATCAGCATTTGTTCACTTGAACTTGGCGTCTCAGTCACCGCCTATGTCATTGCCAGCCGTACTGAACATCGTACCACGTGGGTGATGCGACCGTAGCTCCCTTTCCTTTGTCCAACTACACCGTTCTGTTGAGTGTTTTGAGTGTACGCAGTGGGAGTTATGTAACCCGCAGCTCGCTGTCTTCTGCACATCGTCTTCGCCGCTGGCCAGGAATGCGGTCGAGACATCTCGAGCAGTGCACTCTAAGCACGGTAACGTTTACTAAAGGTGCACGTTTTCACAAATTTGTGTACCTACAAGGTATAAGTGATCTAGTAACCTTTGCAAAATTAACCTGTATTAAAAATGCAGAAATTTACTTTTAAAATAGAAGTTACGGAAATAACCTTTAGTACCCGTTCACAATATCGAGCGTTCTCACGTAAAAATAGAGGTTACGTTGTACAGTACACGGTATACTGTTTACACAAAACGGCTTGCAGGAGATTTTATACGGCCACCGCTCTGCGCCTCTTCTTTCCTTCGCTCTTCTTTCTTCGGCGCATTCCAGGAGGTTACGCTCATCGCATGCTTGGATCAGCCAGGTGTGCCACAGCAACGGAAGCAGAGCCTTCCACTCTATCGCACTTCGTGCTGCGCATGCCTCGTGTTTTTTCCGCGCTTCCTTGTGCGGTTTTAATACACCGTCTATATACGTACGCTAAGAAATGCGAACCTTTGCGGAAGGTGTCACATAAAAGGTGCTTCTCGGAACACACGCGATGGCGCATTGTAATAAATGAAGTGCATGACTGCTTATAGAACGTGACAATTGCGGTGACCGAGGCCAAACGCGTCGCCTTCGCTCATTAGAAAGAGGCAGCTAACAAAACATCCGCATATTCGAGCACTGACCTCCATTAAAAAGGCTGGACGGCGCATCCCCGCTCTGCGAGGCGGGCGCTTGCGAAGCCACCGGAAGGTCCCCTGTTTGTCCCGGAAGCTGGCGTCTTCTGTCCGTCTCAGCCGCGCAATTCAAATATTCTCGGGTGGCAGCTGTTGTTATGATCGCTTTTCGTATACGTGTCAGGCCATCCTCTCTTGGTCCAACTTCTATGCAGTTTAAGCATAGGTTGGCGTAATTATAACACTTAACTATTTTTCTGCTGCTCGTGCACTTTCATTGACTGTGTTATTCGTGCTTATCAAACTATGTGTTATCTGATAATAAATACCAGCCGTCTATTTGTTACAGGGCTATTTGCGATTTTGTTCACCTTCAAATGTGGGATCAGCAATGCAAACGTGGATACTGACAAAATGTGAGGTTGACAAAACAGGGAAGCTGCTGAAGGCCGTAAAGAAGTGCGCGGAGAATTAACACTGCTCCTCACGGCGGTAGAGCATATTCAAAATTAATATACAAACCGTTCGCCATACGCCACGTTTAGTCAGTTTACGTACTTCTCGCAAAACCCAAAGAAATGTCTGAAATCATCGCTTAATAAGTAGCTGGCTGGTACGTATGTGCATATTATATACGAATGCTGAATGATATAAAGACGCAGTGAAAATAAATGTATGCATACGCAAAAATACAATAATACCAAGAGCGCATACCAAGAGCCGCAACGCGGTTTTCTCGAGAGATGCAAATTGTAATGCTTAAACATCTACTTAATTGGATCAAGAGAGGATACTTGTCTGATACACATGGCACAACTCATTATTAGGAATATCTGTGAATCACCTGCTCTTCTTAATTATCGTTTTAGTGGCAGACCACATTTGAACAACACGATGCTTGTGGGCGAAGGTGTGACGTTATGATGCATGCAAGGTCCAAGCCAACTCCAAAGGAAATTGTTTTGTGCTTTTCCTTGCGATGAGGGAAGCGTACATCTCTTGCCACGGACACCGCAACTGTCGTGCTCTAAGCAGACATGTACTAGAATTATTCCAAAGCTCCAGCGTGTGTATTCAGGACAGGGCAGGCCATATGACATCGCCGCGAAAGTTCTCATTACTCTGTGTACATATTTGTACACTGCATAATAAAGCCGCAGAATGAAGTACAAAAGATTAGGCGTGCACAGAAAGAAGCCCTAAAGGAAGAGCCACGCTTCTCTTGCTAGACGACACTTGGCTGGGCCGATCAAGCGCGTAGCGAGTGGTCCGAAATGTGTCGCAGAAAGAAGATAGAAAGAAACAAGAGGCACATACCCTTTGTTAGGCGACACTTGGGTCGGCGGGCCACGGTAGAGCGGTCATACTGAGTGGAGCCCCCTGCAAATAATACATGATCAGCATCGTGCTTCTCCTTAAGTACACTAATGTGTGCGGCATACCATAACTGCTGGAACTTTGCACATAAGCAGGATAGCTGAAACCCAGAGGGCAGCCAAAAAGAAGGTGATTGTCAGTCCTTTACTTTTGTTGCTCGGGTTGTGCATGCTCACAAGACATTTTCTGAAGAAAATAAAGCATGCACCGTTCGAAAAGAATTCATATTTCATTGCTTTATACCTTCAAAGCAGAATACATCAAAGTTTATTGATTTATAGCTTCAGCGACTTGTCTAGCTGACAGAAGACCGCAGGTATTCAGAGCGTTTCTCCTTGTTTTCGCCTGTGGTTGGTACAAATTTACAGGAGCAGGTGGTCAGGATCTGCAGTCAAACCCTCTGTTGCTGCACGCACCATCATGTTTCATCAGTCAATATGTCAGTTGCTGATTCCGCAATCTCCTCGCTGGACAGTGAATCCTAAAAGGAGATTACCGTTATTTTACACTATTCCAACGGTTACTGCCACTTTGCACACAACTGCCGATAACATGTAATGTGAGACACATGCTCCACCCTCCACCCCCCCAAAAAAAGGGTGTTACTTGACCAATACATAAGCGTTCCTCAAATCTACTATCCTGTGCAATACGTTTATCGGAAAACAAAAATCTTATTTGAAAACGCACGTTATACCCAAATGCAATTTACATCTCTTTAGCACAAGAGTCAGCAATACAATGATTTAAGTGACAGTTTAGTAGCAGAAACACGACAGCAGGTGATTTGAAACAGAAACATTACAATTTACATTTTTCATTGACCATACTTGGCATTTCACGTGGAGCTTGGATATGCTGGTTTTCCTCAAGGGGCATATTCCACTTGACAGTTCATAACCTCGGCTGCACCGAACGTAAGGCATATCGGCGTCTGGAAGTTTTCGAAGCTGCCTGATAGGAGATCATCCCAGCATGCCTTGGCGGGATGTATGCTGTAAATATTTCTAACGCAATTTAACACATTTAATATGGCGGGAAAAAATCATTTGTGTTGTCTACGTACCTTTAAACATTCCGGCTTTGATAGTTAAATCATATGTATACTGATTCATTTTTTCTAACCACAATGACACGTTGCTTGCACCCTAGAACAGAACGAGAAAACAAAAAAAGTTATCTCAGTGCCAGAGAACAAATTTTTATCGCCAAGGAACTAAGGACATCGAAAGACATACCAACCACACTGACCATGTCCCCCTTTGAACTCCTACGTTGCACGATTGCTGGTATTCGTGCTATCTGAAAAATCGTTAAGCCACAGCGTATCGCTTATCGCGTAACATCCGTTTCGATAGAGAAGCATTTAGACGTAATCGAGTGACGCAGAGCAAATAGTGCCGGCAACAATGCGTAAAAGGATTACAATTTATTTTTCTGACTCGACCCAACTCTTACAGCAGCGTAAGCATGAGCATGAATTATCTGAACTTTGAAGGCCGTACATTGTGATCTGTATGAGTGCAACTATGGAATGAAGATGAATTCAGCATATATTTGTGGTAAGGTTTCAAGTTAGGTCAAGACGCAGAAGTTTGAAGTCTGACGGAAGCCCGTCTGGTTGGGTTGATACGTGGTGACGTTGAAAACCCGAGGCACTGAGCTGACTAAAGCAAAAAGCACACACACACACATACACACACACAAGCACGCGCGCGCACACACAGGCACGCGCGAGCGCACACACACGCGAGCACACACGCGCACGAGGGGGGGGGAGGTGATTCTTAAAAGGAAGAAGGAAATGAAAATGGAAATTGGATGTCGAGTGCACACACGCACGCGCGAGCACACACACGCGCGCACACACACATACACACACGCGCGCACACACGCACGCGCGAGCGCACACACACACGCGCGCACACGCGAGCAAACACACACACGTACACGCGACCTAACACATACATACGCACGCGCGAGCACACACACAGACGCGAGCACACACGCACGAGCACACGCGCGAGCACACACACAGACGCGAGCACACACGCACAAGCACACACGCGAGCAAACACACACGCACGCGCACACACACACACACACGCGGGCGCGAGCACACACGCGAACAAACGCACACACACGCGAGCCCGCGCAATTACACAAACACGCGCGCACGCGCGAGCACATACACGCACGCGCGCACACGCACACACGCATGCGCGAGCACACACACACACGCTCGCGAGCACACACACACACACGCACACACACACACACACACACACACACACACACACACACACACGGAATGGTCGGTATCAAGAGCGACTCGAGATAAAGACGTCATGACAGTCATTTTTCTCTAGCGCGAGCACGTGCCTTCCCCCAGTCGATTGCGTGTCCCCTGAAACGTGCTCAGCCAAAGCACTGGATATAACAATTTATTTTTTCACGTCATAAACGTCCTTTTGCGTGTGTGTATTAAATGTTTACTTCGGTCGGCGCAGTGCCTCGGGTTTTCTACATTCAGCTACACAGGGAAGGATGCTGTGATTTCCTTTAAGACACTTAAAACTACACTTAAAACGCACTCTTAACGCCATTTCATTGTCTTTCGGTACTGAAAGCTTTATTCATTTCGGTAGCGCAAAACATCTAAAGACAAGAGAGGACACGTAGACATCAACTGACTTTACCGCAAGGAAACACACAAACACTTGTTGCACAGGCGCGACGCGCTACATCACTCTACGACAGCTTTTTTTATTCTTATGTGTCTAATTTTCTTTGCGCTACCAAAATGAACACCAGTGATCACAAACAATTAGTCCGCATTACCGCCTTAAACCCTCACTTGTCCACTTAAAACTACCGCAGCAGAGTTTGAAGCATGGCGAAAAGTTTGAATTAGCCGACACGTTGCGTATAGACGCCACGAAATATCATGTACCGGTGACAAGGACATGGCAAACAGCTCAGACTGCCATTGACAGGAGCGAGTTACTGCGCACGCAGAGCTCGTCTGGGCAAAGCTGACCTGGGGCACTTTGTTTATGCCGCCTACAGTATTTCACACCGTGATTGCAGCCTTCATCGAGCGTGTTGAAGGTACCAAGACGGCGACAGCAAGAAGGGTTAAACTTCTGTCCATCTCTTCTCACATAAACGTGTATGATAACGAATGATCTTAGTCGGATGGTTGATAATATACGCCCAAACACTCATCTTGTAATGTCAAACGCAATAACATTGCATTACATAAAAGTATGACACGATTTATTTAAAACATAAAAGTATGACACGACCCATCTCGTACAGTAGCGTAAGCTTGAGCATGAATTCAGGTAAACACGCGACATAAGTACATATACACAAGCAAATAACGTACTGAAGAGAGAATATTGCTTACCTGCAAATCACATTTACTACTGTCTTCGGGCAACGTAACAACGGATGCAGGCAAGCGAAGAATCAGCAATGCAGCTCGTCGCAACGGCCGCGCAGCCCACTGAACGTGCCCGTTGCAATGCCTCGTGGCTGATTTGCGGCGGATCGCGCACGTTATTGACTGTCCTTACGTGCTGTATCACTAGTTACACGCCACTCACGTACACAACACGATTAGAGACCGCGCACGTCAACAAAGCGCGGAGTGTAAAACCTGGATAAATCGATGAAACAAGAAGCAGCACTGCACAAACGCGACTTCAACAACCGCACCAACCGCCTCGCATTCGAATGCTCTTCCCGGCATACACCTCAAGCTGTGCAAAGCCTAGGAGAGATGACGCCGTCCCTGGTTCGATAAAGTTGAAGCGGCGCCTCGAGGACGCCACATTTGTTACTCACCGCGAGCTCATACATCTCTCTACGCGGCCTCTCTACTGGAGCGGCCGTCCCACGCTGTTTTGTGAACTCAGCGGCATCTTTTTCTCCCGTGTTGGCTAATTGATGACGGTTAAGCGTGTTTGGTGCTATGTTGTCCCGTGACGTTTGCTGCACTTTACGATCCGTTAATTATAACGCGAAAAAAAAAGAAACAAACTAGACAACACGACAGCGAAATTCGAATAAATTGTATTGCGAGTCTCGGAAAAATATTTTTCTCGCGCCACGGGATGGTTCTTCGATCGCATCGTCAGTTTAATTTGGTCGGTTGTCGTGTGCTCACAGTACTTTATCTTGTCGCTATATGCGAAGCTTCCCGGAGGCAAATTAATTACTTCTGCGGCTTAAAAGCAAAATAGATATAAGAGTAGCACAAACATTTGACCAACATACGATAGTTTTTCGTTCTTGTGCTTCTGCCGATGTCTGTGCAGATTATGTCACTTCATAAATTACGGGTTTTGGAAGCGGGCTCACCTTATTGAACTCCAGTTTTAGTTCATACCCCACCATCGCTTGCCTCAGTATGCCGCAATGTAAAATCGCTGCTTCTGTGATTTGCTTTTCTGCTGTCAAGACCCGTTCTGTGTGTACATCATCCGCTGTTCAATTGATAAAGCCAACCTTGAACAAGACAGATCGCGATGTGACACATTGATCAATAAACTTCCACTCCATAGTGTAGGTCCCCTGACGGATGAGTCATTGCGCTTTTATAAGTTACAATCTAAAGGTTGCAATGCTGATCGCGGTGCTTTAGCTTTTAACTTGGCACGCTGCTGTCGATGTAACCTTTATGAGAGAGGGAAATGAAGAAAACACAAAGATAAAATTGCTGTAACAGCCATGTAACTTATGTCTTTTTATGCTGTCGTAAACGTTACCGTGATTAGAGTGTACTATCGATACTATCGATAGCTGATTCACTACCGAACTATCGATGGTAACAAATACTATCGATAGCGCTATCGATAGTAAAAAATTCAATGGCACTATCGATAGTATAAAATCAGCAAAACAAACTCATTGCAAAATAAACTTGGTTTCCCGCGCGCGTGGTACATAGGGGAGCCGGAGGAGCAGGCTGAAGGGCAAGAAAGTTGACATGCTTGTGTTCTTCACCTGAGTGCTTTGCCGACACAAGATCATAAAGTAAAACTATTCAGCCGTTGCAGAAAGGAAGGCGTTGCGTGTACTGAAACTGCGCTGCTTGAAATTTACATAGCATTTTATGATTTCAAAATAAAAATGATATCATGAACTAAGTTTGTTAATTCCAAGGTGTAACTGGTTGCTTTTGGATGTGAACGTATTGATTTGTTTATGGACATATTCCGCCACCTTCACTGCGGAAATAATTTATTTCTCTTGCCAAAAAATTGCTCATTAATTAAGCGAAGCTGATAGTAAGCTATCTCAAATATTTTGGCAATATGGCCGGCCCGCAACAGCATTATTATTCACACCACTATCGATAGTATTGACACTTGGTTGTGACGGTGACGAATGCTGCAGCGAGACTGGGAAATAATAATAATAACTGTTGGTGTTTAACATCACAAAGCCAAAATATGATAATGAGAGACGCCGTAGTGGAGGGCTCCAGAAAATTCGACCACCTGGGGTTCTTTAACGAGCGCCTAAGTCTAAGTAGACGGGCCTCCAGCATTTTCGTCTCCATCGAAGATGCGGCCGCCGCGGCCGGGACCTGCGGGTCAGCAGTCGAGACTTGGAAATACGTAGCTCTTTATTTGGGCGATCTTTTACCCAGAAAAACAAAACTCAAAAACATTTGGGAGATCCCACGCGTTGTGGGAATCGGTTTCATGCGAAGCAGTCAGCCAGTACTTCTATGCTGTATTTTATGGCTTTGAGCCAAGCGTTATGCGAGGTGGAGCGACGTGTCTTTCTAAGTGTAGTGGCTGTGTGCAGATCGTGGGCTTACCAGGCACGTCGACAACACTGACGTTTAAAGGGTAACTTATGGTGCGACGTAATGTCAGCCCTCATGTTAGAGTACATACGTCAGTATTATCGAGGTTAATTGCACATTATGCTGCAGTCATGTCAATGTCATGCGTAACCTTCGTCAGCGTATTCTTCCGGGGTCGAGCAACGCTTCGATATAGTTTGCTGAATCATAGGAATACAAACGTGATGTTTATTAGACGCCTACATCAGCGGAGCTAACACTGGAACCACAGACGTTAATTTGATCTGAGGCTTATATCGTAGGAGTACATATGTAGTCTTTATTGCTTTCTTGTAAAATTAGATAACCAGCACCACAAACGCAATTGACCTTGCACCGACATTTCGCCTGCTTAGGCTCTTTTTCTACACCAGATTATAAACCTGGCGTGGCTCTGTGGTAGAATATCTGATTGCCACGCAGAATGCTTGGGTTCGATTCCTGCTGCAATTCTAATTCTTATTCTTTTCATTCATCTGGCAAATACTGCCGATGTAGGTTTTGAATGCGAACCATTTCTTAGCGAACCTCAGGCACATTGGCCGTTTCTGTCTACGTATCTATCTATCTATCTAGCCGCCTACGTCTGGGCGCTCTCTTGGTCGTCTCCATGACATATACCAAAATTGGCATAGTCGGGGATCGGTGTATGACGCACGCGATTCACTGGTCAAGGCATGAATAACGCAAAATACCTGTCGCGCCCGTCATGAGACCCTTTCTATCAGTCACGTGTGGCACATAGCCGCATACCAGAATTCATGTTATACGGGTATGGGCCACAGGTGATACAGAGTCTTAACCAACAAAGTATCCACGAAGACACACACATTGACACGCAAGGAATGTGATAATAACAATAATGTTTGGGGTTTATGCCCCGAAACTACGATATGATTATGAGAGACGCCGTACCGAAGGGCTCTGCAAATATTGACCATCTGGCATTCTTTAACTTCTACCAAGATCGCACAGTACACGGACATCTAGCATTTTGCCTCCATCGAAATTCAACTGCCGCGACCGGGATCGAACCCGTCACCTTCGGGTCAGCAGCCACGCACCGTAACCGCTACACCATCGCGGCGGGCGCAAGGAAAGCGAGGAAGCTGAAGACAGAACACCCCTGGAAGACGCTCCACTAGCATCCACTTGTACACGTGGTCCACGTTGCGGACCACGTGGGTTGCGCAAAAACCGGGATCAATGCTTCCTATAATAAATAGGCCGAGCGAACCAGGCCTTTCATAATTACCGGTGACTGCAACATTGATTTATCATGACCCAACAACGCCTGGTCCTTATACTGCGTGATATACGGCTTGGATGTGGACACGACATCAAAAGACCTCGCTGCCACATCCAAGACAGGAGACATCATAGATGATTTCATCGTAAAAGGCATCCAGTATTTCCACCAGTTGTAAACCTGCAATGGTCGCACTTCACTGTACTTAGAACCCTCGTAGCCGCGATCACGAACGGATCTGATTTAACAAGTCCGGTCCAGCTGCTGCGGCTCACCGATCACGGTGATGATGACCTTGTTCAATAACTGTCAAGAAACCTTTTCACACATGAACACGGTTTCGTGAAACGTGCGTGCGTTCTCCGTCATAACGGACAAGTATAAGCATAACAACTGTAACAACTGCAACTGTGACTGTAACGTACACGCAGTGCGCCTGCGCGCGCCACTCGGCTATGTGTACATCTAGGGAAACTTTCCTGAATTAAGCTTAGTTGCGAGTAACGCCTGTCCTGTGCATCTGTGTTCCTTCTTTGTCTTGTTCGGATTCGCGCTATCCAGTATTGAAGAATATAAGCACTACATATCAGCTTCCCGCGTCTGGTGTTGGTAACACCCATGTTGCTGTTGGCATCATTACGCAACTGTATGTAAACAACTGGTTTTAAAATACATATGCCACTCTTCAACATATGAGTGCGCGTATGCCACTTCCACATTTCTCTAGCGTCATTCCGTAACGTTTCTCTCAATGCGAAAAATTAAGCACTGTCACCATGCCGCGCATGCTTCGCATAGCATCGATTCCCACGGTACGTGGGATCTGCCGAGTTTTTCTTACCACTCTCTCATTTAAATTAGCAATATCCGTTCTCACCGTTCCTGGGTAGATATAAACTGTGAATTACCTGTGGCGCATACCCGCACACCGCGGCCATAACCGTACACTGCGGAGTTTGACGACATATGCGACAGGATTTTCACGTTATTCATGTCATGACCACGCAGTCATATTTGTCAATTCATCTTACCCTACTGTGCCAATTTTGGTCTATACCAAGCTAAGGAGGCGATCATGAGAGCACCCAGACGTAGGCGGCTAGATAGATAGAGAGATAGATAGATAGATAGATAGATAGATAGATAGATAGATAGATAGATAGATAGATGATAGATAGATAGATAGATAGATAGATAGATAGATAGATAGATAGATAGATAGATAGATAGATAGATAGATAGATTGATTGATTGATAGATAGATAGATAGATAGATAGATAGATAGATAGATAGATAGATAGATAGATAGATAGATAGATAGATAGATAGATAGATAGATAGATAGAAACCTCGGTGATACGAATCTCACAGGACCACGAGAAATATTCGTATCATTCGAAATTCGTATAACCAGAAAGCATGGAAAATTAGCATGCGACAAAAGAAAGCTGGCGTATATATTTATTGTCTCTCAGGGCCACAGCAGCGTCAGGAAGAACCCTGAATTATTGTCAGTTAATTTTTTAGATGTCGGCAATCACACCAGCACTCGTAAATATACGGCCCATACGCGCGTACTTAAATAATTAACCAGGTGCGTTGTGACCCGCGACAAGGGTGTCGGAACGAAATGTTTATCGTTTCGGTTTGAGTTTCGTTCCATAGCAAAAAGTTTCGTTCCGTTTGTGTTCCGGAACGAAATAAAAATGTTCTGTAACGGTTTGGAACACTTTTTTCGTATGCGGATGTTTGAAGTTTAGGCAATCAGAAAGAAACATTACATTTGTGATTTGTATCACAAACCTATTGTTTTTTATGATTACCTTAACTTCCAGCTTCTTAAGAGGAGGGCAACTACGTAGTTACTTGCCCCCCTCTTAAGAAAGTGGGACAGGGGTAAAACACGTTCTTCAGAGGAGCGAAAGTCACTGTACCACGAATTCCTATCTAGCACAAACCACTATGCCCTTCAAAGTTTTTTTATCGCGCTCAGTGCTTTTTGTCAAAGGTGTGAGCACGATCTCAGAGGCAGCACGTCATTCATTGTACATTCTTATGTGCGTATAAAAAATGTTGCAGTGGCTTAGCTCGGCTTTGACAGCATAACGCAGCGTTAGCAAAGGTTCAGCAGATTGTTCCTAGCTTACCTGATTGTCTAGGATTAGCTTGATTATCATGCTTACTGCTACTGCAATGACACACACACGGTATACGTATTATGCGGCACATGTATACCTTTATTTTGCCAGGCAACTACTTCGGGATCCAATTAGTTAAGCTTCTCCGCTCTTCTGCGCCGTTGAGCAGAATTTGCGCTCTCCTTCTCCATGGCTGAGCCACAGTGGCAAACGCCAGTCAGAGGCGCTATCAAGCGACTCCCTCGCAGTATCAGACGGCGACTGCACAGCGAAGGCGAATACCTGCGCGCGCGCCGGCGCCAGTGCGTCTGCCACGGCTACGACGTCACTCCTCTGGAAAGCGCAGACCGGCGGCAGTGAGTCGCGCGCGGGAGGTGCCGGCTCCGATGCGCCAGCTGTGTGACATCACTGATCCTCGCGCATGCGCAGCACGGCTCTTGAGGAGCCAGGCGAAACTGGCTCGGCTAGGCCAGTGTAGCTAACGCTACAAAATCGCCAGGCCTGCGCGGAACACGCAGCACAGTCACAGCGAAAGCTGGAAGAGCGGACTTTGTAGAGCCCGGTGTAAAGTCTCTTGGGGCAACTAATAAAAGTACACATGTAAGATATCCACTACGCCATTAATCAATGTAATTTTTCTGAAGCAGCGGGGCTCCCACTATGCTATTTATTGTCATTATTTAGAGAATCGTGGTACCCGCTATACATCCGTAAGGCATTATGTGCACTTTGGGCTGTGGCTGATGACGATGAAGAATTATGGCTGGGTATTTGCAGTGGGTGGGAAGCATTAAACCACACATTCTTTGTGTAATTAGCATTGTGTGATGACTGGTGGTTATTTTACTCTTCAGTCACGCTATATTATACATGTTAGCACGATTCCTTTCCCGACTTGACGACTGTATAGAGTATTTTTGCGAAGGAGTTACGAGCACCAGCGTAGCATTGTGGTGGAAGACTCAACTGCCACGCAGAGGGCGCGGGTAAAAATCCCATCCGTTCCAAGAAATTTGTTTCTCATTTCATTTTGTTTTCATATTTCATGCCATAGCGGTCACTGACGCCGGCGGCGGCGGAGAACTACGACGCCAGAATCAGCTGATGTGATCTCATAACAGCTTTCGCTGTAACAAACTTCAGCGCCGACAATGCCCTCTCCACTTTGGTCTACGTGGCAGGCGCACAGAAGTCCACTTGCGTTAATACAAGCATCTCTGGTTGCCACTGTTTTCGTTTTTCGCACAATTTCAACATATCTTTGCTGTGGAATTCCTGCCTGAGGAACACGTTAATACTGTACCCTGAGATATGCATAATTGCTCACATTGCATGAGCTCAGTTGTTCCGGATTGCCAGGTTTTCTCGTGAATCGAAAAACGATAAAAAAAATTTCGGTTTCACTCCGGAACGAAATAATAGATAAAGTTTCGGTACGTTTTCGTTCCGGTCAAAATTATCGTTTTTTTTCGTTTTTCGTTTTCGGTTTTTGTTCCGTTCCGACACACTGCCCGCGACAGCAGTAGCCCCTTCCAAATTTTAGTATGCTATTTTGCATCACACTGGAGTGCTGCAGCGATAGTAACAAAAGAAGCGCTTTGATGCGATGGATTTTGTTATCGCGGTGGTGTTGGGGATGTTTTTTGGGATATTTACGGCCGTGCCCGCACAAGTGCGACATGAACAGTCGCGCATTTTGACGTTTTGAGGCCTGACTCCTTCGCCAAAACCGTCCTCGCCTTCTTTCGGTCCTCGTCCACCTTTGACAGGATGTCTGATGCACGAGGCAGGCACGTGTAAACACAGTACAACGACAGCAGGCCGCGTCGACGCGTTAGAAAAAAGGCATGACGCTAATCTCCTCTGTAATCTAAACGCGAAGGCACACGGAGGCACATAAGAGCCTCATAGATTCGCGCACAAAATCTCGGAGGCCCTGACGCGTCTCTGAAGGTTTATTCTGTTCTGACGATTTGGCGGTGTGGCGCGCATGCCCACGCTTGCGTTCCCGCGCTCGCACGTGCTTGGCGCGTCTTCCTTCACAGCGCGGAGAGAACCTCGTCGTACCTGGGCTGTGTAAAGCGTACGTTCGTATGAAACGTCGCTGGGTGAAAATCGGTGCGCAACAACCGTACTTCAATACATTGCAGGCCAATGGGCCTTGGCCGGGACCAACGAAAAATTCGTATCACCCCGAAATTCGTATGAGCTGTGATCGTATCACCGGAGTTTCACTGTAGATACGTAGATAGAAACGCTCAAATTGCCAAAGGTTCGCTAAGAAATGCTTCGCATTTAATACAAGCGATACAGGCTACGCACTGATAGCGGCGAGAACAGTCGTCGGCCGTCGTGTAATCTGATCATCGGTGGAACGCGTCGTCTATGTAGATCTGTAACCGAACCATCCAGCGTTATCGCTGGTTGTCGCGTAAGCTCTCGGATAAACTTGACTATTCGCGTCCGGTGCTTAATCTTAACAGAATTATATCAAACAATCGTGAAGCTTCTCAAACATTACGCGCGGTCTGCGTCAAACGTTGCTAACAGTCTTTGCGGATGAAACCCGAATACATCAAAACAAAGCAATAAACACGTGTGGCAGTAATATCATGCCGCAGTAACACGTGCGGCAATAATAGCGCTAGTAATATTAACCATGGTACTACCGATTGCACTATCGATAGTTTGTCGATAGTAGTGCTATCGATAGTTTGTCCACACTATCGATAGTTTAAAAAACACTATCGATACTATCGATAAGTCATTTTACCGATAGTTCTGCATCACTACTATCCAGGCCTACCAGCCTCGTCGGCCTATATGGGCAGAGAATTTGTCAACGAAATGACCGACATATTCACAATTTCCAACAGCTGTATTATACGTCTTACTTCACAATACATGGCCCCTCGTCACCGCGATCACGATTCGATGCTATGACAAGTCATGACCAGCTGCTGGCGCTCACTGATGACGGTGATGATCAGTGAGCACAGATGATCAGTGATGATCAAGAACTGTCAAGAGCCTCTTCTACACATGCACACATGTTAGTGAAACGTGCATGCGTCCTCCATCATAACGGACAAGCATAAGCACTACATATCAGGTTACCGCTTCTGCTGTTCGTATGAGCCACGTTGCCGTTGGCAGCGTTACCCAACTATAAGCAACTGGTTACATAACACATATTCGGCTCTTCAACGTATATGTGTGCGTATAAAAATATATACAAACCTTTAGCGTCATTTTGTAACATTTCTCTCAGTAAAAAAATTACGTCACAGTCATCTTCCCGCCGCATGCTTCGCATAACATCGACTCCCACGGTACGTGGGATCTGCAAAACTTTTTATTTATTAACATTCTCACATACTACCTTCCTTATTAATTTATTTGTTTACTCCTTCGTTTAGATATTGTCTACGTATTTATTTATTTAATTTATTTTCCTATTCAATTATTTATGTATTTACCTATATATTTACTTATTTATTTATTTACTTATTGCAGCAGGGCTGTTATGGTCGATGTTTGCCGTGTGTCATGGATAGCAAATTATCGTCATCATAAACCGTCACACGCTCTATTCGACCACTCCTGCTTCGCTCCCGGAACACCTGCGCTGATTTGTCCTCTGCGGTATGCAATAACATTGATGGGCGAAAGAACGAGCGCAGGGAGAGAGAATGAATGAGATAGAAGAGCGAGAAAGAAAAAGAGGGATTCTCAGCGGTGAAAATTTCTTGGCGAGGCGATATTCGAACCCGCGTACCAACAATCCGAGGGCGAGCATCTGAACCTCTTGGCTGTCCAGGAGCGCTAGCAGATCGTAGCATAGCCTTATCTAGTATAGTATAGCGAGGGGAGTGAAAAGGAAAGTGAGGATGAGGAGGAGAGTAGGATTAAAAGAAAGATGAGGAAAAGAGTAAAGCGTCGAATACGAAGTATGAAAAAGAGAGAAATGGAAAGAAAGACACGCAGAAGGAGAAAGAAAGAGACACACAGGAAATGCATGAAAGGGAAAGAAAGAGAAAGCAAGCGAGAAATAGAGCGAGAGTGAGACATAGAAAGATAGGAAGAAAAAGAAAAAGTGAGAGAAAGACAGAAATGCAAATAAACGGAGACAGAAAAGGCAGAAAAGACATATAGAAGCAAGAAAAAACATGGCTGATCCCTCTGTCATAGGAATCGGTATAACACGAAAGTGAGACGTGTCTTCACAGACGTAGTTGAGCGTTTGTTGGGCATTCTTTCGCCCCAACGGCGAAGGAATGAATGCTATAGCAACAAATCTGGCACACTACTCGATCGTGTGCCAGATGCGCAGCGGCAAATCCTGGGGCTTGCTCAAACATCCTCGATGAAGGCGGCACAAGGTCCAATCAGAGGCGCACGCTCGCCGGAGCCCTGCACGAAGCTACCAGGTCGTGCTCCAGGGACGAGCTGTTTGCCAACCTCATGGAGAAGTACCTGCCCGTAAAGCAGGGAGATGAGGAGGTCCAGTTTCCCGAGTACCTCGGCCCGGCCCGTCCTAAGCTGGACGAAGACTTCACCGGGCCGGAAGTCAGGCAAGCCATTTTTTTCACTGAACAGCAAGTCGGCGCCGGGTCCCGACGGCGTCACCAATAAGATGCTACGGAATCTCGACGAGCCGTTCGATCACAAACCTCACCGAGAAGGTCAGCTAGACCTGGAAAAACGACAGCGTCCATGAAAAATGGAAGATCGCCAACCCCGTCCTGATCCCGAAACCAGACAAGGCACCGAATGTTTGATAACCTCCGACCCATCTCTTTCATATTCTGTGTCGGGAAAGGGGCGGAGCACGTAGTCCTCAACAAGCTTAACAGATATCTCGAAGACAACAACGTCAATACCCACAACATGATTGACTTCCCAGCCGGCCTGCCGACGCAGGACGCCATGAAGATGATCAAACATCAAATCATCGACGACAGTACCAGGGACACCAGGGCCTTGCTCGGACTCGATCTCAAGAAGGGGCGTTTGACAACGCTCTCCACGAATACAACCTGGCTTCTCGACCTCGATTTGGGCCCCAGACTGCATAACTACGTCCGCTCGTTCCTGACCGGGAGGAAAGCGAAGCTGCGGTTTAGCGACTTCGCCTCCCGCGAAGTGCCCCTGGGCCCACGGGGTACGCCACAAGGCTACGCCATTTTGCCCTCTCTTTCCAACATCTGCATGGTCGTACTCTCGAGGAAGCTGGCCCAAGTCCAAGGTATCAAACAGACCATCTACACCGATCACATCGCGTTCTAGTGCACCGGCGGTAGTGAAGGACAAGTGGAAAGTACCATGCAAGAGGCGGTATACGTCACGGAACAGCACCTGCTACCCGTCGGACTCAGGTGCTCCCCGGCGGAATCCGAGCTCCTGCTTTACAGAAAATTACACCATATCCCGCTATAGGGGACCATGAGGCGATGCGAAGCCGGAGCACCTGTACGATCGCGTTCCGTTGGCGTTCGTTGGGCATGCTACCGACCTCGCGTCGTGGAACGCGAAGAGGGACGCTACGCGCGTCGTATCTTCCATCTAGCCTGGCCGCTATTCTCACAGGGCGAGCGGTTAACACGGTCAACAGGCAGGCGAGAGGGGGGCAGCGTAGGAGAGGAGAGAAAAGGGGAGGGGTCGCGCATGCGCTCGAGCTCATCGCGGGCGTTGCGCAGGAGAGAATTTCGGCATGTCTAGCCCGCGTTTCAGAGGAAGAGTGGAAAGGGGTATGGGAGAGGGAAAGTGGAGACGGGAAGAGGAGAGGGTAGTGGAGGGGTAAGGGGAAAGGATTGAGGCCAGGGGGAATGGTGAGAGGGAGTGGAGAGGAGGTGTGCGGAGGGTATGCGCATGCGCAGTAAGGGTGGTCACGCCGCACATCATCACCATCACCGGATTGAGCTCCGCCTTAAGATACTTCGCATCTAAAAGAAAAAGGGGCAGACCCGAGGGCTGGAAGCCGGTCTCGGAAAGTGACATTCACCTGTTCACTCGGAGCGGCGACCCGATACCTAGGGTCGACACCATCATAGTCCTGGGTATGTTCATCGAATCGCGTGGCGGCAACAGAACTGCGTTGTGCAAGATCATCGCAAAGACCGATAACGCTTTTCGCTTTGTTCGAAGGGCCTCGAAGCGACGTCGAGGCCTCAACGAGGAGAAGCACCTTCGGCTCATCAACGCCTGTGTGCTGTGTAACTTCACTACACGGTGGCCATGCGCAACTGGCTCTGAGCAGACCGGGACAAGCAGAATGCCCTCAGAAAAATCGTCAAGCGAGCACTCGGGCTGCCTGTCAGATTGCATACCGAGGACCTTCCATGATCGGCATACACAACGCCATGGAGGAAATTGCCGAGGCTCAGGAACGGGCCCAGCTAACTCGGCTCTGCACCATGCCGGTCAGTAGGCCGATTCTGGAGGAGATCGGACTCGCCACCAACAAGAAGTTAGCTAGCAACACCCAAATCCGCACATAAATGAGGGAAAAAGCTCGTCGTCGATCCGCCCCCCCGCAACCGCCATCCTCTGCACAACGCAGGTCATCACAATGCAAGAGCGTCAAAGATACTAAACGAAATCACCAATGATAAGATCGAAGCAAGCTTCGTGGAACCCGCCACGTACCGAGACGGCAAAGCTTTTGCGGTTTGCGTCGAGACACACTGGCAAAAGTCACCAACTGTGCCTCGATTAGGACGACGGAACCGGAGGTGGCCGAGTAAGTGCCCATTGCACTCGCCATGCAAGACGGAATGACAGACAACGTAAATAGCGACTCGAAAGCGGCCGTCAGGGCATTCCATATATATATATATATATATATATATATATATATATATATATATATATATATATATATATATATATATATATATATATATATGTATAAGTATGAAAGTATATGGGCCTTCAGAAAAACAACTGTTTATTTTGTCTACGTTTTGACGGGAGCCCCGTCTTCCTCAGGACATAAAATTCAGCGTGTGTGTGTCCCCTTATAGCATGTTGAGAGTGGAGGGGAAAGGACAGAAATGAAGGGAAGTAGGAACGTAACAAGTAACAGAGAAAAAAAAGGGGGGGGGGATAACGACAACGACAACAACAATAACAGCAATACAAAAAAGAAAAAAGAAAGAAAAGTCAGGAAGGTCAGTAAGAAGGGTTTTGCTTGACGCGGACATTGTGTTCGTTTAGGTAGCGACAGCAATAGAGCCTCTGCGCACCCACCTTCCCCCAAACGGGCAATGTAATGACCCCGCGCATCTAGTATGGCCCCTTCCGGTGTGGGGCCACGGGTGGCGTTTTTGACGTCCTTCTTCGTCGTTTACCGCGTTAAAGTAATTGGTGGGGTGGACAATGAGGGCACTGCACTGCACTTAAACTGTGATTACACGAACAAGCTTTTAGTCCGTCTTTTTCCTTTACAACCCATTTTTTTACAACCCCTTTTTCCTTTACAACATTTTGGAAATTTTACCGCCAAGTTTAAAAAGTACAGCCATCTTTAACCTGTTCTTCATCTGAGCATTCCACCTGCAAGCTTCACAGTCTCAGTTTGGCTTTGTAAATACAGTGAGTGTGAAGAACCTGCTATGACTGTAGTACCTTAAGTTCTCACTTATTGAACAAAACATGTGGCTGACAAAGCAAGGTACTTCGCAGAAGTCTTCAGAATAAGCCGAGTGTCAAGCTTTTTGCTGTTAGAGCCCTCTAATATAAAATCTTTCTAAAGAAGAAGACCAAGTTCAGTAGATTAATATTTATAAGAAGCCTCGTGGAGCTGCTTCCGTGTACTATAAGATTGTAAATGACTACGAATTTATATGCTAGGTGTCGTTCCTTGCCCTCCTACTTTTCCCAGCTTGGGAGTGGGGTGAACGGGAAAGCGGTAAAGTGGCTTTTACTGATCCCCTCCGGCTACTCCAAGTAAAGCCTACGTAAGCTGTGTAAGCTCACGTGTTATTTGAAGAAATGTGGGCGATTATAACGTTGAACTGCGCGGCATTGTTTCCTTCCGTATAGGTTGCTAGCTGTTAATCATTGGTCGAAATTTTCTGGGTCATGCTCACAGCACGTGCTTTTAATACGACGCAACAAATGACGCCTAAGTGATCCACCGCGTAATTACCACTTACGCGTGAATACGTAAAAAGTAATAAACTATATTCAATATGGCGTATTGTTCGACATTGGTTCTTCGCTATTCGTCAAAAATTTTCGGTGTGCCATAAAATCGCCTCCTTGTTACGCGACGTCACAGGTCTGCGAAAACTCGCGGCGTCAAAATGAAGTGTGCACAATAAGCAGCGCATTACTTTGCTGAACAATGGCTAATTTGTTTTGAAGCTTTAGCTACACTTGCCTAGCCGGAGCCGATTTCGCGTGGAGTGTCATGAGCCGTGCTGCGCATCCGCGAGGATCAGTGATGTCACAGAGCTGGGTCACCGGAGCTGGCATCTCACGCGCTGTTCGACACCGCTACTGCTGGTCTGCGCGTTCGGGAGGAGTGGCGTCGTTAGCGCGGCAGACACGTTGGCGCCGGCGCGCGCGTAGACTCCGCCACCGCCGCGCGCGGCTCGCCGCTGCTGGTCTGCGCCGCATTCGAGAGGAGTGATGTCGTAGCCATAGACACAGTGGCGCCGGCGCGCGCGCAGCTATTCGCCTTCGCTGTGCAGTCGCCGTATGGCACTGCGCTGGGGCCGCATGATAGCGCCTCTGACTGGCGTTTGCAGGTGGGTAACGCCATGGAGAAGGAGAGCGCAAATGCTACTCGACGGCGCAGAAGAGCCGATAAGCTTATCTCATCGGATCCCGAAGTAGTTGCCTGGCAATTAGCGGTTCAGCGTACGAAGAATGAACAGAAGAAGGCTAATCATCCTACACAATCTGGAAAGCTAAGAATAATCAGCTGAACCTTTGCTAACGCTACGTATATTCTGGCATAGCCGATCTGAGCCACTGCAAGTTTTTTTCGAATAGCCAGACAGTGCCTCATTCCGACCGTAATTCAAGAAGGCTGTCCACCAACAATGACAGCGGCTACTTATAGCAGCGGGTGAGATGAATTCAAATGTGTATAACAGATACTTTCAGTTGTAGTATAACGACGCTGAGCTGTTTTGGCGCGTATACAACTCTCTGTGAACTCATCGTTGCCGACAGAGAGCTGGAGAGAGAAAAAAACATTATAAGGAACACACTCAATCCTTCGCAGGTAGGCAGCCTTCTTACTCTATAGGAAACCGTGGACGCTGATCATCTTTCTGTTGAGGTAGATCAAGCTATAGTGCAAACGTGAAAGCTGGGCTTTTCAATGTGCTGAGTCTGCTGCATTGTATCGTATGGTATCATAGGTTTCATATGGTAGCCGCCGCGATCGCTGCAGGCTACCACATTATAAGCAGCTTGTGAAGCAGGCTAATCGGAGACTAGAGTGGGAATCTTTTTTAGCTCTCCTGGATAGGCACAACTAAAATACTCGACACTTCTGCACACTCAACTCACAGCAGTTGGATATTAAGCAGTGGCGATGCTGTTCGTTTTGAAAGAAATAAACTAAGTTTCTGAAAAATGAGAGAGTTTGATCGGGCTATAAAACGTTTACTGGTTCTCGCCCGTATTTCCATCGCCGATTACTTAAATTTCGGGCCAAGCTGAACAAAATAAAATCGCGACAGATTGCTGTAATCTTATAGAGCCCCAGCTTTGCGATAGCCTCCTCTGCAATGCACGGGCGCAAGGCGTGAAAGCGTGGAATAGGCAGCCCGCACTACAGAGAGCCTAAAATGCGTTGTCATGAGACACGGAGGACAGTCGTCACAGCAGAAGTGTAGGAAACATTTAACGCGATAGCGTTAAAGAGCTCGTATCGCAGAAATTCCGCCGTCGGTGTCCGGAACGCTGGTTGTGAGCGAAAAATCATCATCTTGTCCGTGACCGAAAAATCGAAAAAGCTGCAAGCAAAATAATAAAAATGTTGGGTCCGAGTGAGAATAGAACCCAGGCCGTCTGCGTGGCAAGCAGGTGTTCTACCACAGAGCCACGCCTCTGCTTGGAGCTGCACTGAAAGTAACTTTCATGCTCCCCAAAAATACGCGTCCGGTATACAGGTATCACAGTACGAAATGTAATATCGCAGTAATATTGCGTGGTACAAGCGTACATTGCCATCGGGCGTCACACCATGTCAATATCATAACGACTTGGTGGTTTAAAGACAGCCACCCATTGCAAAAGACACACACAATACTGCGCGTATTCCCTTAGGGCCACGTAGTGGGTGCATCGCAACTTCGAAAAAGTTTCTCGCGCATAATTGCTCCTGGTTTAAAGCATGCTACCCATTACTAAGGCACACACCTTAGTGCGCGCCTCTGTTAAACACTCGTAGTGTTCAAAGTGCGCACTAGGGGCAGGATATCGCTATCGAATTCAATTCTTAAAGATACAGCTTAAGCGTCCCCCAATTTTTTTACGTAATTACGTTATTGCTGCGTTCAAGTAAATCTTTGCCTCACTTTTTAGTTTTCCAGTCTGCAGCCGACAATGACCAGTGTCGGAAGTGGGGGGAGGGGGGCTAGCGCCCTCTTTGCCCCCCGGTAGATACGCCTATGCATTCCAGAAAGGCTGGGTAGCCTGGCAGGTAGTTGAAATTGAGAAATGCTCCAAAAAACGGTGACAGCTCCACACACTCCCTCTTTTGGTTCCCTGCCCATGTCGCGCGATCGAGGGGTTTCCCATGAACTTCGAGTCTGCCCACGAGGCTGCGCGTGGCTTTGCCGACTGCGCTGCCCTTTGATCGGGTGACTTTTACCCCTAACACAGGGATGCTTCTAGGCGGCAGAATGAAATTACTAAATAATGTTACTTAGAGAGGATGGTCTTCCCGCCGCCACATTACAAGCTAAACAGACCGCAGGTGGTCACGCTCAGACTCCTGCAAACTCCTACCCAAACCCAGCGTCCCTTAATAGCATATATCCGGTCATTTTCCCGAATAGTTCTGTTCCCGAATAGACGAGTGCTGAACCCGCGTGGCGTGCTCCAAGAAGAGTTTGGGACGAGTAACAGCAACAGCAACTACAGTGAATTCGTCGTGTGCTCCACTTACAAGGACGCGTTAACATCGGGCAAGGTGCCCGTGATGAACGGAACTTTAATTCGACCCATGCGCTGCTTCGCATCCCCGCATGGTTTCCTTTAGTAGGAGATGGTGAAAGTTTTGCACTCACTCACTCACTCACTCACTCACTCACTCACTCACTCACTCACTCACTCACTCACTCACTCACTCACTCACTCACTCACTCACTCACTCACTCACTCACTCACTCACTCACTCACTCACTCACTCACTCACTCACTCACTCACTCACTCACTCATTTACACGTCTTTTAGAACTAAAACAACAATATGATCAACACACATGAGGCAGCTGTTTTTGATAAAATGATTATAAATGAAATGAAAAATGAACAGTGTAATGATGATGAGCGAAAGATAAAATGAAGTGACACTCAATAATCACGAAAAGTTATGAGGTTTAGGGAGTAAGACGCGCACAGTATTAAACTATGAATTATTGTAGAAAGTTAGGCACATTGCACAAAAAAAAAAAGAAGCGATGAAGGTGGGGAAAAAAGTTTTAAAAAATATTAAAAGGATGAATAAGCGATGAGCATCATGATGAAAGCTCCGAAGTTCGCAACAGCGAAGATCACTTCACTGGCGACGAAGACCATGTGCACTGAAAAGAAAAAAAATATTTGAGGGCTTTAGTCACTGAGCGAGTAACAAAAAGCACTTCTCCGGATGATAGATAGCGTTTATGCAGCACATTTTGGAAATTACCAGACAATGCGACTTTTATATTTCCGTGTATTGCATTGGCTCAAATACAGGACATTCCTGGAAACAATCATAGATGAGTGTCGGCGTCTTAAACTATGTTCGACAGAACGGAGCCACGAAGTACAGGAGTACTTCCGAGGTATTAACTGCCCCCATCCACAACGATATGGCTAACGCACCGGAAAATCTGGTAAGCGTACTTGAGTAGTTTTTTTTTTTCTGACGAGCTAATAAAACATCTCTTAATGTGAATAGTTGTCTAGAGCGATGCAATCGGCTTGCACAAGGCTGGGTACACGAGAGATTATTGGCGACTAGCCTTTCGTCCAGCACTGCACTTTATATAGACCGATGATGATAGTGATCATTACGAACGGCGATGTTTTAGCAGACTCAGTGACACTTCAACACCCAATGCTGATCAATGGGACGGTGATGAAAATGACAACACAACGTCCGAGGCAGCGTTGACAATATTGCGACAATGCTGCCTATTTTTTTGTACAAGGGATTTCTCCGCTCGCTAGAATGATGCAAACTAGGGTGATCGAATCATGCCCACATATGAGGACTGTAGCAATGGCAGGGACGGTAACTACACTAAATAATTACGTTGAAGAATTATAATGGTATGTTCATTTCTTACACGACCACTCCAACCAAGTTTTGCGATACTTATTACGTTTTAATGCCCCACGTAAGCGACATTTTTGACGCCTATCGCAGGCTAATGCCAAATTGCCTATAAAGTACTCTTCAGCAAAACCACTGCCTTTCAGATGTTAGATATCACATAACGAAAGAAACACGATGAAACCAAGGAGGGTATCGGGGATATTAAGTGCAGCTGTTAGCTGTAGTGTAGTAGTTGTGACAGACGGAAATGAATTAAAGTGCACGAAACCAAATATTCTCCCTCGGTGGGATCCGAACCCACCACCTTAGAATTCGAAGCTTGTCGGTTAGGACCCCGTCGACCGAAAGGCTTTGATGCGCACTCATGCGCGACAAACAACAGTGCACAAACACGAACCGCTCTCGTTCTCACGCCCAATCTTTTTACAGCGTGTGTTGTGTGTACGCCATCGCAGTCGCGGCAGACCGAAAAATTCTGATTATAAGTCTTTTCGCGGCGTTTTCCATGTTACCATGACATTACTGCTCCTCGCGCATGCGCACCACGGCTCTCCAGAAGCCACGCGAGACTGCACAACCTCGGTCAGTGTAGCCAACGCTACAAAATTGGTTGCCGGTCCCATGAACTATTGCGGCGTGTATGGAGATGCATTGTGTAGTCACGTCCGAACATTGGTATGTCCGATGGTTTGCGTTGCTCTGACTTTGTGCAAAGGAATTACCTGTACTGTCGCAAGTGCGTGCAATCGAAAAGCTTTCTAACAACTCCACGGTCATTTACACGTACTGGCATGCGAGCAACGCAAAATAACGCAATGCCATTTACTTACACATGGTGATGAGGATCCTGTATCCCCTTGCGTCATGCAGGTGGTGTTTGACGTAATGCTTGGCCCCCGCGGAGAAGCCCATAACGAGTGCCGAAATCGGGAGGCAGAGGAGTGCCTTCTTCAGCTGAGACCAATACGTCTGTAACAGAAAATACAGCACACAAATTTTGTTTAGGCTGTTTTGAAATTCATCGGCTGATAACTGTTGGAGCCTATTTGTACAGAACACGATCTGAAATAATTAGATTTAATACCTTCGACCGTAAAGGAACAAAACGGACATAGGGCGGGTTGACCTCGACCGAAACATTTACCCGATTCCTTATGCAATTGGCATAATGCGACTCCCCCTTCGCGAAAGCTTTGTGCACTTCAAAGGTTATCGCATTGTATCTGACATGGGTCATTCTTGGACAATAGGACAATCTCGTTATTACGCCATGATGTGACCCCACGTTAGGTGGCGTCACGAAGACATCACAAATTTTGGTGATCTGTGGTCTCACCATGACGTCGTGTGGTGACGTCATGACATGAAGATAATATTTTGCACGACCCTTGTTGACGCCACCGACGCCGACGGTCAACATTCGCGTTTGATAATTCCTCTAAGGCTTTCGTCTCCCTGATGAGAAGGCTGATCTTACTTTGCTCTGACGTTGACTCACTGTTGCTCTAAAACAAGGGTCTCAAACAGGGGGCACGCGGGCCGCTTGTTTGAGAAAGGTCGGCCGCTGGACAGACATCACTGGTCTTATCATCTGTTTTGGTGACAGCCCACGCTGTCGCTTTGTGTTGAAACATAACCGCAAACAATATAAGAATCGGCGTCGAGATTGCAGTTATTCTGGAGATCGGTATTGATATGTTTCTGGAATCCCGACTCCAAATCCCCTTCAAAAACAACCCATTTATTAGACATGCGAAAGGCCTTCTTTCAAATGGCAACGTTAGATTATGTTTTCTTTTTCTTCAGGCTTATTGTTGACGGCGGCCAGGTAGCTCATGTGAGATTGAAACACCTGTTTTAAAGCGCCAGTTATTGATTTGCCCATTCATATGAGGTGAACTTTCGTCCAGCAATAACTATTTCTGGGGTTTTTATAACATAGTAATTGCTGGGTTTGACGTCCCTAAACCACGATATGATTGAGGACACAGCGTATAGCGATGGAAAAGTTAATGAAACATTAGTCCAATAATTGATTAAAGCCCCGGCCTATGGCCCAAGTTCGTGATCGCGAGCATTACCGAGACGCAGAAGTGGAGCGCACCTGCTCTTTTTACGGCAGCGCATACTTATACAATAGCGACATTAGTAAAACGAACACGGAGCTGGATGCAGCCCTCCCCCACAGCAGCACAAGTGAGCTCGACCGCCGCTGATCTCCGTCGCCTAGGGCGTACAAGGACGATAGCATGGAGTCTATAGCGGCTAGAATCCCGTCCAATACCACTGAAATACTTGTAGCAATTCTTGATTTCGTCTGGTCGTACACTACTGGCAAAATACAGATTAGAGGCTCTCTTCTTCTCCTGTGAGCCTTAGAGAAGGAGAGGACAGTCGCAGCATAGATGTGGTAAAGTCTCATACATTCGACAACGCTCAAAGTAGGAGCAGTCCGCACGATTGACAATGTGCGTCTAGCGTCGATTCGAGGCAACGGCGTGGTGAAACCGGTGGAGCATACTGGTTTATTAAGCCGAAAGCCTTAGATGCCTCAAACGCGACAATTTACTGGCGTCCCTCGTCGGAGGCGTCAACACGAGTGATACAAAAAAATCATCACCACGTGATGACGGCATCACATGACATCGTAGCGTGGTCAAAGATGGGCCGATCACGGAGGCGGTGCAAAGCCTGCTGAGGCGCCTCTGTTTCTGGAGGCTGTGCAAAAGCATGGTATGTGCAGAAAGCTTTCGTAGACTGACGGGCAGGATAAATACATGGACTGAGAAGAAAAAAAAATATGGCGTTCACTTTCCAGTCAATTTAAGTGATAGCTTCGAGTGTTTTTCCAGCCGAGGGGCGAATAGTAATGTTCCAGCCCTTTTCCCGGACACGGCTGTACTGGTGGTCTGTTCGAGGGGAGTATGTCGCTGTGTAGTAATGCATGAGTGACCTCAACGAAGATATCTCAAGATGCACGCAGAGGTTATTTGACTACCACTTCAGGAAAGCTTGGGTCTCTAAAGAACTTGTGTGTTTTGTCTGTTCATTACTTCTCCACGTTATTTAAATGGTGCGCAAATACCTAGACCACGATACATAGATATTGGACACATATACATGTTCCGGTAACCTCTAAAACAATCCGTCTTTTTAAGCCCGCATAAGACTTCGATTAATTATTAAGATATCGCATCGAAAGGAAATTCTCAATTAAACGCTAGACCGACTAGAGATTAATCCTTGATCGATAAAAATTTTAATCGGCCGTGCCAACATCGTAGTGGGGGTCTCGGAAAATTTAGACCACCTGGGTTGCTTTACCGTTAACTAAATCTGCGTACACGGGCGTTTTTTCTCAGTTTCGCCCCCATCGAAATGCCGTTGCCGTGGCCAGGAATCAACCCTCGCCCTTGAGGACAGCAGCCCTACACCATACGTGCTAATCTACCACGGTGGGTACGATGTTATTTTTAATGCGAAGCCTTTTTAGCGAACCTTTGGCACTTTGAGTGTTTTTCTTTCTTTCTTCATCTCTTCTTTTCTTTCTTCTTTCTTTTTCTTTCTTTCTTTTTCTTCTTTCTTTCATTTTCTTTTTTTTTTTCTTTCTTTCTTCGCTTCCTTCTTTCTATCTATCTATCTACCCCATCTATCTATCTATCTATCTATCTATCTATCTATCTATCTATCTATCTATCTATCTATCTTCTATCTATCTATCTATCTATCTATCTATAATCTAATCGGGTCTCTCTCATGATCGCCTCCTTAAAGGGGAACTCCGGTGCATTTTCGACCATATAATGCCGTTTTCAAATAGTACAAATAGTCCTGTAACAGCAAGGGTGGTTCATTTTGCTGAAAGACTCGTCAATAATTTTAAATAAGCAATAAACCGAAACAGGGAGCTGTGCTGCTCCGTGCTGAGTATGCGATGACGTCACGAAGGGCGCTACACGCCGCCACGGCTGGCCAGGGTGTAAACATAGCACACGTGCTTCCTCTATCGCGCGAAAAGCAAGCTGGCGATGTCATCGACGCGGATCAAGCTGTGCCAGCCCGTCTCAACTTCAGTGAAGATGCGATATTACAGCTACTATATGAGCGCGGAAGCATCGCCTTTTGATTTCGACCTGCAGGCACGTGATGTAGCTGACGTGCCCCACATCGATCTCCTCGTTGCTCAATATTGTTAAAACCCGATGTCAACGACGACTAAGACGCTAGCAGCTAACAAAATCGAACAACTTTACTCGCGTCATCGCCGCCTCGTAGAAGAAAGCGCGCGCTGCAACCGTCTGCTGGGAGAGGCGGGTCGAAACAGTAGGCAATTACGTCACACACACATTGTTGTCCGCGTTAACAGGCGTGATTCCGGAATTGACTACCAATTTTAAAATTTGTTTTCTAAAAAACTGAATGACATACGGTTGTATAATTTGGAACATATCATCAGGGTACAGAAGAGAATCTATGTTTAAAGTTTAATTC
>NC_051183.1:102300941-102398441 GCF_013339695.2 Rhipicephalus sanguineus
AAACACGAATAGCATTGTACAAGCTCTCATATATCACTACATAATAAGCACTACTCTATGAGACACGTTTCACTTTCGTATTATACGATGACTATGTTTTTAACGGAGGGATCAGCCATGTTTTTTTTTCCCTTCCGTCTTCCCGATGTGCTCAGTCCATAATAAAGTGCTGGTGGAGGCTAATGAATTGTCGAATAAAGCGGTGTGCTAGCAAACCACTGCGACCATGAGTAAAAAGCTCGTAGCGGCAGCGGTCACTGCGCGCAAGTGTTTCAGCTGACTGCGCATGTAATTACTTTTATTTATTACTCTTATTCTTGCATGCGTGATGCTATCGCGCGATTACTCGTGCGAAGAATTTTTTTCGTTCTTTGCTGGTGCGTGTCCGCTTTGCGCGTTTTTACGCACGCACCAACATTCTCAAACTCTGTGACCGGAACTAGGCCACGCTGATGCCGCTTGACACATGATTTTTTTGCATTCTGTTATTGCGCCAGCACTAACACAACGCCTAAAGATAGATAAGCTCCATTCCGCACCTCATTATAAAAGCTAAGTAGACTTCAAGTGCCCTGTGTGGAATCTCGGCGCAAAAAGCAGCACGCAGCAAACCCCTCGCTTTCCGCGCGCTACCACCGGTCCGGCGCAGCGGCGGCGCGGCGCGGGAGTTCACCGCAAAACGCACACGCGGGAGCCGGCGCTTTGGACACTCCCCCTATTCTAGGTCACTTTAGTCGAGCCCGCATTTCAGAGGAGTCAACCGAAGCAAGCGCTGGACAACGCCCAGCGCTCTACCGACTTGAAGGAGAGGAGACTAAGGAGGAGAGTAGCGCATGCGCCGCGAGAGCAGAAGCGAGAACGCAGGAGAAGTTCAAGCCAGTGCTGGGAGAGAATTGGAGAGAGTAACGGCACCGGTTGGAGAGGGAAGGAGGAGAGTTGCGCATGCGTAGTGTGAGTGCGGACGCCCTGGCCAATGCCGCGGTATATACCCCCCCCCCCCCCCGCAAGCGTTCGCATCTAAAAGAGACGCAAGAAATAGAGAGAAAGAGAAGAAAAAAGTATGGCAGATACCATGTCATGTGTAAATCAGTTTCATGCGAAGCAGTTAGCGAGGAGATCTAGTTGCAGTGTTTGGCTTTGAGCCAAATGGTATGAGGTGGATCGAGGTTTCTTGTACGTGTAGTAGTTGCGTGCACATCGTGGCTTGTCAGCCACGTCGACAACACTGGCGTTTAAAGGGTAACTTATGGTATTACTTAACACCAGCACTCACGTTATAGCACATATGTCAAGATCATCGAAGCGAAGTGCACGATACGACGCGATGACTTTAATATCATCCATAACTTTCGTTAGCGTATTCCTCCACGGTCGAGCAACGTTTGAATTTAGCTGGCTCAAACGTAGTAATACAATGAAATGTTTATTGGACTTCCATAAATCCGGAGCGAACACTCGGACCGCAGATGTTAACCTGACATAAACCTGTAACTTAGGAGTATATGTAATGTTCATTGCTTTTTTTAAAATTAGAAAGCCAGTACCACAACCTCAATTGACATTGCGCCGGCCTGCATATGCTGTTTTTCTAAACCAGTTGACAGACCAGGTTGTGGTAGATTACCTGACTGCTACGTAGATTGCTTGCGTTGGATCCCTGGTGAGATCGAAATTTTTATTCTTTGCATTCGTCGGTTCAACGCTGCCGATGTCGGTTTCTCTTAACGCTGTGGCAGTTAATTTACGAATGTGTGTTCGCGCCATTCCTGGGTAGATATAAACTATCAATCACCTGTGGCGCATAGCGGTACACCGCGGCCCGTGGTAAACGGGTATGTGCGACACGCCTCTGGAGGAAGACCTCGACGATGTACGCGACAAGAATTTTATGTTATTCCTGTCATGGGCAGACAGCTATATTCGTCAAGTCTTCTTACCCTCATATGCCAGTTTTGGTCTGCACCAATCTAAGGAGGCGATCACGAGAGCACCCAGACGTAGGCGGCTCGCTAGCTAGCCATCGAGCTAGACACCAGACAGATAGATAGATAGATAGATAGATAGATAGATAGATAGATAGATAGATAGATGATAGATAGATATAGATAGATAGATAGATAGATAGATAGATAGATAGATAGATAGATAGATAGATAGATAGATAGATAGATAGATAGATAGATAGTAGATAGATAGATAGATAGATAGATAGATAGATAGATAGATAGATAGAAACGCTCAAAGTGCCAAAGGTTCGCTACGAAATGCTTCGCATTTAAAAATTCCGAAGTACCCGAGCGGGGATTTGAACCATCGACCCTCGCCCCAGCGTGCTGCGTTGGACAACGCAACCATGCGCCATGCATGCCGCCAGCGAATAACGGCGAGTTATTTATATACACCATTTACCGTTTGTGGTAAGAAATCTCGGATGGAGGTTTGAGCGTCTTTTCTATCACAGCAACGATCACACATTTCTTTCCGCTTGAAAACTGCCCTAGAGACGCGCACGACAAGTGGCCCCTTTCTGTACCCACTCGTGATGTAGAACGAAAGAAAAAAACCACCGGGCACACGTTGCGTTCAGACGCCTCCGTGTGGCAGGAGACGCAGAGGGGTCACTCTACGCGCCGCAGTTTAAAAGAAAAGAAATATCTTAGAGCGTCTGATTCTCCATACGTCGACACGCAGTCTGGGCCACTCCGCCAGAGTTGGTATGTGTCACAATTTTGATAATAAAAACCAAACAAACAAACACTTTCGACATTTGCAGTCCGTTGCTGAAGCACAAAGACGTAACAACTGTGACAGTTGTTAGTTCACGCTTCTCCTGTATATACATGCGCGTTCATTTCGGGCATCCTTACAAGTGCTTCAGCGACGCGCTGCAAGGATCGAGGCTGCTTGTCGTTATTCGTGTGACATTCCATTTCTTGCTATCGCATTCATTGCTTTGCCCTTGCGGCTAAACTATGACTTTTTTTATGTCCTCGAATTTTACAAGCTACGTCCCAGTCAGCGCAACATTACAGGTTATTAATGCTGTAATCGGCGGCTGGTGGTCCCGACGACGAAGGCAGGCGAAGACGACCGGCTTGACGAACGCGGCCGGCGGGGACGCCGTACAGCCCGAACACGCGGGTGTGCGCGAAGCGCCGAAGAAAAGAAGAACGTCCGCTCTCAACGAATACCGCTCACACACTCATTTTATTTACAAGTGCGCGGTAGAATAACGACTAGGTGCCTTGATGCACGTTTTGTTGCGCGTTTGGGGGCGCATACATCGGGGCACACTAATAACGACTAGAGTCACTGTATATGCTACCTTTAGGTAGCAGAGTAGCGCATAGGTCCGGCTAGCAACCACAGCTACGCGGTGAAGTCGCACTTCGTTTTTGCAGGCGAAATGCCTACCGTGTCGCCAATTAACCTGTCTGGCGTGTCGAAGACTGGCGATAAGCATGGCTGTCGATGACAAGTGTTAATTCAGTTCGCTGCAGCGGCGGCGTCGAGAAATAAAAATATTGGCCCAAGCGGCTGCTTCTCCGCAATGATTGGTTGCTAGCGGCGTTGGAAGACAGATACGCAACTCTGCTACCTAAAGGTAGCATATACAGTAACTCTAATAACGACACCAGAGCGGCGCCCCCTGGCATCTTTACAAGGCATTTTCGAAACCGAAACCGAAACACCAACACAACAATTGAACTGGCCGTTGTCGCTATGTGACATTGTAGGTGTGGCCAACTTTTGACCAGACGGACAGCGCACACCCTATGGTCTAGCATTTGCAGTCTGCCGGTAAACCTGAAATAGTCGACTTACCCATGACGATTAGTGATCGCAGGCGTGGGCTCTTTCCAAATATCCGTCGTCGTAGGAACAGCAAAAAGGCGACACCGTCGCTGCCCTGTTCCAACACTTCTTCTTCTTTACTACGTGCTCACTTGCAGAGCCGCTCGCTTCTTCGCTGGTTGTCTTGTGAGATGCGTGGCGTTTCCCGCCAATGCTTTCCGTGGCAGAATCAACAAAGGAAATGCATTGCATTACTCGAGGCACCTGAAGGCGTGTAGTCAAAATACCAGGCACGTTGGCTTGCCAACCACCGTGCTTTCGACGTGGTTGATGATCATGGTAATCGCGTTAGCCTTTCTAGCTCCGGGAACCTTCGCTTACAGCTATAGGTCGGCAAACTCGCTCACGAGTCGACTCACTCAGACTAAGATCGAGCAGTGAGTCTTATTGAGCCCGGGTGACTAATATCTTTGCTCGTTGGAGTGCGAGTGAGTCCTGTTGAGGAACATTTAATTAAGTCTGAGTCAGAGGCCTACCAGTTGAGAAAAAAAGTGGTTAGTCTGAGTCAGAGTAAGTCTTAAACTCAATACGTATATCTTGAGTGACTCTGACCCAGGTCGAATTTTTTGCGCACCTATGCTTACAGCAATTTCCACAAAACTTAGGTCGTGACACAGGTAAGCACGCACCCGCGTGTGTTTCTTTTTCTCCGCTCTGTCATTCTACATACGCTAGATCGGCAACGTCCGCACCACGTGTGAGCTACACATTTGTCGTTACCGACTTATTATAAGCCTGCTCACGAGAGCCCGTTGCCACTCTGCAAGACGTGAGAAAGGACAGTTTAGAACAGAACAGCCCTTTTCCGCCATCCACCTTTGAAACTTGCCCAGCACATCACATTACTTTCACTGCTTTGCGGCAAGGAAACGCGAATATTGCCCGAACGCGCAAATTGGTTGAGATATCGATTTTAACATGCCTTTGTTGAACGCGATTCGGAATAAAAGGCTAAATGGCTGTAACTACATTGTACTGGGTCACTTAGTGTCTCTTTGTTTTATTAGTGGCCTCAGCGATCAGCTCCGGTGGCGCGTACCGGTGGCGGAGCCGGAGAGAATCGCGGAGGCTACGTTTACCACGACGAAATCCAAGGGCGAGAGGCACGGACTTGCAGATATTGCTGACCGAACTTTCATTGCTTCCACAACGTTGTACCTGATGTTAGAAACAGAGTATAAGCTGCCATCGGTGCCTACTTTCTGTTTCGTTGGTCCCCAATGGTTGATAATTTCACGTAGACGTGAAACCAGCGTATTAACTGATCTGTAAGTAGAACTACACAGTTTTTGATAGTGTCACCGTACAATTCAAATCCGAACCGAAGATGGCGCGTAAATCTGCAGTGACAGTTGACCGGGAGAAATCCTGTATTATAATCGCCTGCCAGGTCGTATAGAGTTCCATGCACGCTAGGAATACCAGAACACCAGATCATCACAGCTGTGACGTACATGGCAGCCATAACGACCACCTCATTTTCCATATCGCCAACCGGAGTAGCCGTTGAACTGCATGCGATGTACTGAAAAGAAGGGAAATCTGGTCTAGTTGGTTATAGTTAATTTTCGATCCGCTTACAGAGCAAAAAAGACGAGGACGCAGACCAAGGATGTGACGGCATGGCGCTCGTGTCGTCACATCCTTGGTCGGCGGCGTACTCGTCTTTTTGCTCTGTAAGCTGATCGAAAAGGCGATGTACTGAAATGACGCATGTTGGTTTTGACACATTTACATGCACGAAGAAAACTTTATAGGAGCTGATTTATGATTAATAATTAGTTCAATAGTATTTAGTGTACAAAGTATGCTAGTAGCATCTTGCTTCTAGCATGCTATTCCTGTTTTTTGCTTTCAGCATGAGGTCCCGCGCTGTCGTTTATCGACTCTGTGCACGAAATAGAAGAAAAAGTGATCCACGATGTTAGTTCAAGGAACATTTACCATTCTCTCCATAATGGCAGTTAAAGTGGTTGGGGTTTAGTCTCCGAGAGTACGACGTGATTTGAGAGATGCGTAGTGAAATGCACAGGAAATTGCAACCACCTGTGGTTGTTTATTGCGCACCTAAATCTAAGCATGTGGGCCTGTAGAATTTGACCCACATCGTAATTTCGGCAACCGCGGCGGGATTTGATTTCCGATGTTCGGGTCAGCAGCCAGTCATCATCCCCACATGCCCACCGATGTGGCCATGTGGGCATGTGCGTGAAACACACGCACACAACTACCACTAAAAAGACGTGGTACTCATTCGCCACACCTGCTCATTACAATAAAGAAATTCACTAATCATCATCATCAATGAATTAAAAACTTTTATTCTTTGTAATAGTTGCTTCACGATAGTTTTGATAACCATGTATTCTTTATTATTTTACTGATGATTTATGATGATTTTTGTTCACAGAGAACTTGTTTGCTTTTTTTTAGTTTATGATTTATCTTTTTCTTTGAATTTGTACTTTACTTTTTTCTGTTCTTGCTCCACGCTATCTTTTTTTTCTATTTTAAACCGAGCGTTCAGTTTCAAATCATTTATTTTGGGATCCTCGTCTCCATATTTGTTTCTATCAAGCTTTTAACATCAGTAATTATTAAACTGAAACTCATTCAGCCCCGAGAAAACATCTACGATCTGCAGATATTTGATGCGCACTAATTCGCAAGTCGATACTCCAGTAATACTGCTGGAATATTGACACCGTGCTTGTTAGACAAGTTCAAGTGGTCAAACTTTACGCGTATTGCAGAAGAAACTCTCCCTCTAGTCTATCCTCTACACGTGGACGTACAGCGAAGCCTTTAGGCAAGCACCACCACGAATGTTGTCAGACAACCAACGATGTAAAGGTTTCGTTTACTGTTGGTTGCGAGTAATTACTGTGACGATCAACTTGTTTTCGCTTCGCTATAGTGCGATTCATTGAGCGACGACTTTCCACACGTTTCCGGCAAAATGCGAATCCTGCCATGATATGCACAGCGACAACCAAATACTCACGAAAAACTTGTTTAGTTGGATTAAAATATAATGGCGCACTGCCTACCTGTTTATTAGTTTCTTTAGCGCCTTAACTATTACATCGTTTTCTATACGCGCCGCAAGCTCCACAAAGGAGTACATATTGGGAAAGCCAACGGAGTACCACAGGTCAAGCTTTTATTTTGCCACGGCGTTGTCTGCAGGCAATTCGCAACAGCGTCTGTACTGGTTCATGAAGAGCAACGAGCTATTACCATCCTTCACGCTGTATCATTTGTCGTGAATGATGACAGCATGAATGCCTGCCTCAGAGACCGTCCTGGAGCGAGTGATGTACTTAGAAAAGCCTGCGCCAAAAAGGCTCCCTCAAGTGGTATGGAAACAGTCTCGTCTAAAGGTGCAGATGATCAACACCAGGGTATTGCATGTTTCGAGGGTACTCCGCGCAGTGGTGCCTAGCTGGTATCAATAGACTTCCTATATCGTTAAGTTCACGCTGCACCTTCTCCATGATGGCCGGAATGCTTGAATGTCGTCGTGGAATAATAAGCCCACCGCTGTCAACGTGGTTGTAGTATTCCGTTGTGGCCATGGATCGAAAGATGCAGTCATAGAGACATGGGATCTGGCCACGTGCGTGCACCTGGGCATTGTCGGCAAGGAGATTGAACGGGACAAGAGTGACGTCTACTCCATTTTGCTGCAGCCAAGCCAGCGCAGCTTAAGAAACACTAGCATTTTCAGCGCAGCCTAAGAAACATATGGGTGTTTAAAATTTACGCAGCTACGTATTTTCTATTAAAGGAAAACACCACCTAATACTTACGTATTGATGCTGCACCTCAGATATGCGTAATATTTACTTTTTGATCGACAGTGTTGACAAGTATGAACGGCCGTACCAGTTCAAGATGGCTGGGCGGTAAGGAAGTGGTTTAAACTTTGGCCGGGTGGCTGAATCGGGTGACAGACAGACAAACAGAAAGAGAGACAGACAGGTAGACCAAAATATCTGCGTTTAGGTTCCCCAAGAATGACTATCGTCTTTAATACCCAGTCGTGTTGGCTTGCCAGCCACCGTGCCATCGCGGCGCTTGAGGATATTGGCCTCAACCTTTTGGGCTTTTTACCTCCGGAAACATCCGCTTACACTCATATGTCGCTAAACTCACTCACCAGTCGACTCACCGAGACTGAAATCGAAGCGTGAGTCTGGGTGAGTCCTGGTTAGTAATATTTTGTGCGTTTGAGTGCGAGTGAGTTCGATTGAGGAAAACTTAGCGAGTCCCAATCCGACTGAGTCCGGTTCAGACAAATTTGGTTAGCCTGAGTCCGAGTGAGCCTTAAGCGCATGATATATGTCTTGAGTCAGTGAGAGTGAGCCGCACTTTTTGTTGACCTATGCTTACAGCTATTTCCACAGAAACTGGGTCGTGACACACGCAAGCACGCACACAGGTGTGTAAGTGTCTGTGTATGTTAGTGTGTGTTTTTGCCGCACTAATATTCTGTGCACGCATTGATGGTCAACCTCTGCAGCACGTGTGATCAACGCATTTATCGTGACCGATTTGTTATTAGCCTGCTTACAAGAGCCCGTTGCCGCTTTGCGAGGCTAGTGAGAAAGTACAATTTAGAGCAGAACAGCCCTGTCCCGCCATCCACGTTTCAATCTTGCATTTGTCCCGATCGCATCACTTTGCTATCACTGCTTTAAGGAGGGAAACACGAATATTGCCGGAACGCTCAAATTGATTTCAATGTGCCTTTGGCGACGGCGATTTCGAAAAAAGGATAAATGGCTTAATAATAAAAGCGACGTTCAATATTACTCACGCGATGTACGGTTGCGTCGCCATCTCTGAAACTTGTACAAAGCACAGTCGAGGGAAATATGCTTTCCAGGAAAGATTGTCGCAACAGTTGTCCGTCTTAAGAGAGAACAAAGGCAGGATGAATAGGCCATTGGAATACCGGCTCCGGTTGATGATGTGGCGGTAAGCATGATTTGAGCGTGAAATGGCAGTGATAAATGTAAGCTACTTTTGCTGGCCTGCCTGGCAAGTGATATTTCGTCACTCAGATGTTCTAAATGTGTGCAAGCTCATACACTCTTCAGGCGCGTTTACACTAGAGCGACACGACACCGATTTCGGTCTGCTGACTGTCGCTGGGAGTGTATTAAAGACGATAGTCTTTCTTGGGATACTTAAACGGAGAAATTTTGGTCTGTCTTTCTGTCTGTCTTTCTGTTTGTCGGCACGTCCCTCGATTCAACCACTCGGCTAAAGTTGAACCACTTGCCCAAGGGCCAGCCATCTTGAACGGCTGACTGGGTTCATACTTGAGTACATTGTCGATCAAAAAGTAAACATTACGCATATCTGAGGCGCAACATCACTAGGTAAGTATTACGTGGTGTGTTCCTTTAATAGAAAATGCATACATACTGTAGGTTTTGCGGCTATAGCTAGCCCTGAACCCTTTAGAGATGAGGCCAAGGACCCAAAGAGATACATCTTTACTGGTCCAAGCCTTGGCCGCAACTGCCCGCTGCCAGCGGCTGCCGCGTGACACGAGCGCACAAACGATCGTCGTTTTCTTCTACGCGCTAACAGCCGCCGAGCGCCCCCATACTGCCCCCTCCGCTCGGAAAAAGTCAGCGAGAAGTACGCGGGCAACTTCACAAGGGTAGCGGGCGCAAGTCTTGTCCTGGCTATCCTTGGCCACGGCGGACTGCACGTGGCACACACGACCACATGCCGGCGCTGTCCGCCCACAATACGTAATTCTAAAGAACCTAGTTTCTCAAGCTGCGCTGAAAATGCGACTGCGCTGAAACTTGCCTTCCTCCGTGCCCTCTGCACGAGCTCATTGTTGTGTTTCGGTTTCGCTTCTGTATTGCACTGTACGAATGCCACGGGGCGCCGATCTGGCATTCCTGTTTTACCCAGGCGACGTGTAAATAGAAGAGTGTGTGGAGAGTACTCGATGAGTGCGGATGTTCCTTCTGCTTCAGCGCTTCGCGCCAAACCGCGTGTTCGGGCTGGCTGGCGTCCCCGCCGGTCGCGTTGGTCACCGCCGGTCTTCGCCTGCTGCTGCGCTGGGACTACCAGCCCGCAACACAGCACTCATGTTTCCCGACGTATTGCCAGATGGCGTCCATATCTCACGCAGCGCCTCTTCTATCGTCTTTAGACAACATTTGCAGCGAAGCACGCAGATACGCGGCCAATTTTTTGTCGTGTCGTTCGTCCTATTACACTGCAACGACGCCAGCAGTCGGCTGATCGTCGTGAAAGACGCCGTCTGCGTCCTTCTCGTGGTGCCAGCCTCTCGGCCGATACTCTGTCGCACAGAAGGCGCGCGCAGCGACACCAACTAAACTTGCGCGCAAAAATTTAAAATAGGGGTTCACATGCTGTTCATTTGAGCCGTCCTCCCTCCTCTACCGTTGTCCCTCTCGGCGTAATCGGTGCCGTACTCGCCAACCCCGCTGCGTCGTGGAGCGGGGTGCGTATAAGAAAGCGGAAGCGAAGACGCCGGAGGGTGCGCAAGCTGCCCATTTTCAAATGCCCGAAGATCTCGAGTTCCCCTCCGTTATCTTCCCTAAGATCCCCCCCTTCGACGTTCGAATCAACGACACAGGCAAACATTCACCTCGGCCACCGATCTCCCGACGACCTGCCGACGACCATCTGCCGACGCATTTTGCTGGTGTTTTAGATGCGAGCAGCTTATGGCGGAGTTCAATCTGGTGGTGGTGTGCGAAGTGACCACTCTTACTGCGCATGTGCAAACCCTCTCCACTCCCCCTATCCCCGGGAAAGGGAGGTTGGCTATGGCTGCGCCGTTGCCAACCTCGCTCTCCCCGCATTGCCCCTCTGGCTTAGATAAAATGGTCGCGTTATGTCGTACACACGTTCAGTCACTGCGCCGGCTGCGCGGGTGTCATGAGTTCCAAAGTCAATGTCGGCGCCAGTTGCAGTAATACCTTAACGCCTGCCGAGATCGCGGAGTCGCGGGTGGAGCAGCGGAAGGCTCGACGCGCCGAAGCGCAACGTAAGCGTCGGCAAGCGGACCACGAGCTCCGGGCTAGGGAAGTCCAGCGCAAACAGCAACGTCACCGGGAAACTGCTACGAATGAAACGCGAGCTCGACATGCCGAAAGGCTGCTTCGCATCGCCTCATGGTCCCCTTTAGCGGGAGATGGTGTAATTTTGGTCTGCCATCATGTTACACTACTACGACATGCTGTCTTCGGAGGCATCGGCGTCGTCGTCGGCCTAGTGTGACCAGACGGTCCGCCGACCGTCTGCGTCTGCCTCGTGTCTGCGTCGGTGTCGTGTCACCCCTAGCGTAAACGCGATTTTACAGTAAAAACGGCACAACTTTGCAGCGCTCTGCGCATGGACAGTGCATATGTCGCGGCGGCGCATCGAAGTGAAAAGGCGAAGGTGCACAGGGACAAGTCACTTGGCTCATCCAACGGCGCCGCTTGGCGCATTCAAGCCTTTTACCGTATCTTGGCGTTGTCTTCTACCGCCCACACTGGAGTGCACCGATCTTCCTTTGTTGTTAAATACAGCGAGAGCGGTGCGTCCCTGTGAGTCTGCGCCGCTTGGCTTCGATGCGCAGCCGTACCCAGATGCACCTGTCGCTTCACGGACCGCTGCTATAGGAGGCCTCGATAGCAGCGTTTCTTCGCACAGGCAAGGCCACTCTGAATTGGCGCGCGGACGTCCCGCGCCACTCCAGACCAGCTCTTGAGTCCGTCCATGGTACAGGGTGGTCATAGTGTACAGTGTATGGCCCAATATTGGGCAACATCGCACAACGCGATTGCTCCTCTCTTTGATCCAATGTGACGGTGACCCTGTCAGTGGGTGTCCCCAACCTGTGCGAAGGAACGCTGGCATCCCGGCACGCTACGCCGCCTGCTATTCTATGCCGTGTTCACCATAAGAGTGGAAGAACCTGTGCAGTACTTAACTATCGAAAGCTTAAAGTCGGGCCGCTTAGAGGCTGGCGTTTTTTCATGTGTCACCGATTAGTGCTGCGTATTTATCTGCAGGTTAAACGTTGTCATTGTACGGGAACAAGGCTACCGATTTCATTTTTATAACGCAAAGATCTAGCCAGGATTCCGGTGCTCTCACCGGTGGCGGAAATAAATGTCCACCGCCATAAAACTTGATTATCACCTCTTGATTGCGGAGGGTTGTACGTTATCGATACAGTAAGCCGTTTTGTGTAACATAATGGACCCTAAACGGCTCTTGAATACGGCTTCCACGCCCTCTGTGCCGTTATTGAGGTCTTCGTAGATACTAATAATCCAATTTATTTGCTGTGTAACTTACTGTGATGTTTTGAAGAAGAGCGTAGTTTAAGATCGGTGTTGTACCGCCATGGTAGTTTCCATTGTAGCAGCCGTATTTGGTCGGTGGCATGTTTTGTGACGTCACTCGTACGACCAATCTCATCGGTTTCATTGGTTTTGTAGCGACCGAAGACAAAACTGACCCCCCCCCCCTACCGATAAGAGAGTGGCACCCGAACTTGTCCTACCATGTGATGCCGGAAACCAATCCATTCGGAATCCCTGCCAAAAGTAATGTCCTACCATTGACCAACTGAACAACCTACCTCTTGACCATAACCTACGCAACCCTCGTCCGACTGCTCAACTTGGCCTTAGAGCAAATGCTCTGGGCTTGCGTTTCGGGCCCGCTGCCGTCGTCGTTCTTTGAAGATTACCTCCTCTTCTGGGGAGCGCACGAAGCTCGCCCTACGCAGCACCTCCTATATAGGAGCTTCTGGCTAGACGGGCTGGAGGAACTAGAGAAAGCAGCAGCGCCTCCGTTGTATCTACAACACGATATTCTAGAATGTCTGCATTAGGACAAACCGGGGGGACAGTGGCGATAACATGATACTGCCGTGGAATAAAATACAGGCACGTTGAGTGCTTGCGGCGCGGAATTAAGCCGCGCTCTTGTTAACAAATAGCGTATATTAATGCCTAAGAAATAGCAGGCAAGATCACGCGATGGACACTGATAACCGTGTAATAAGCGAAGCAAGAATTGCAGAGCAAGCAGCCGGCACCGAACAGACACTGACGGGAACGCGAATCCACCTTTGGCCCAAGCGCAGCTCGGCAAACCATTTCATTTCCATCCGGCCATAAAAACGAGCCAAGAGATTGGCAGCGACCGAGTTATTCGCAATGGGCGCTGTACTGCATGAGATATGTACCATGCATGGCCGAAAAATAGTCTGTGCTCTGTACCTTCTTTCCAACAGTACTAACTCGTACTCTTGCGCTTCCCGGATGTGTCGTTTTACATATTCAAATACTGAATCCCACACGGTGGCTGACATGCTGTAGTAGGGATAATCAAGCACCAAAATGCGAATAGAGTCGCTTATTTTAAGACCGAAAAAGAGACTTAGGCAGGTGTCTAGGGAATGAATAAACATATATCGATATTTCGCCAAATTTAACTAAGCACCTGAAATATCCTCACACTCAGCAAGAAGCTGTAGGCTACGAGATAAGCTGTCCTCGTTCGTCCGATACAACGTGATGCCATCGGCGAAGGCTGTCACCTTCACGGTACAACTAAGGTCAAATTATATCTGTCGCGAAACTTGGAAGGAAAAGTGGGTGAAGCTCTATTGCCACAGACATCAACGCACGACGTAAGATTGAAGCACTACTGGGTGAGGAGGGGTCAAATAACGAAAACGAAGAACAGAACGGAATTTTTTTTCGGAAACTTCATTTTATATATGACAAAGAAAACAAGAAATTACGGTTTATCTGACACTTGGCTAAATAGTTTATTGCCATTTTTTTGGTGGAGCGCCATGAATGGGGGGGGGCGTGTGCAGGCAGTCTGCTATGCGTACTTGTGTTTAGTTCGGCGCATTCTATAGCATTGTCGGGTCGAGGCATAGCTCACTTCTGCGCGGTGGTTTCCTGCCTATGTTCCGTAGGTTATTTATTTGCTTATCTGTTGTGTACTGTCGTGTAACTCACAGAAGCTGCACTACCTGACATAATGTGTAAATGACCTTTCCTGTGACTGCAGACTGCTTTCGCTGGCTCACGGACGGTGTGCCTTCGTCTTTCGTAGCGGTAAATGCGGCACGCTAAGCGAGAAAACGCTGTACTGTAAGGCTGCCACAGTGATACCTTCTAGTCCAGGGGTTCGACGGAACACCGTCTGGCGAGGCCCATACATTGCTTGCGAATAAACAGACACTCGCCAACGTTGCAACAAAAAAAATTACAGCATATCTACGGGTGAATGATGAAGAGCTTGGGCGAAGCTCCTGAAGCAATCATGGTCTCGGGATCGGCTTCTCGTTGAGCGCGTTTCGCAGCGGCGTCCTTGGCGCGCACCTTCTCGGGATCCGGCTGGCTGCCGCCAAGCCAGCGCCCGCCGCTGCGCATCGTTCATGCTCCACAACGATGCGACACGCACGGCGACGATCCAGGAGGATGAGAGAGGCGCTAGCTCCCCACGGTGCCCGCGCAGCAGCCAATCGGAGAGCAGAGGCACTTCTAGTGCCATCTAGTGTCGAGCCACACGAGCGCCATATTCCATACCATTCTATTGGACCAACGCCATCTAGGAAATGAGACGATAAATCGTGATGACGACACGGATTGTGTACAGCGCTATCTAGAATATCGTCCCTGAACTGCAGTTTGTATGTACTTCTGTGAGACAGCGCCATCTGCCGTTTACGCCGGACAGAGATACTGCCGTTGACGCCGGACAACGGAGAAGTGACAAGGTTAGACTAAGAGGAGCTACCCCCTAATACGCCCCTAAAACAATAATTTAACCTTTCCAGACCAATGCGTGTCTCTTGTTCACATACAAGCGTAAGAAGATTGGCAGTGCCTTCATATGCGTAGTAATGGCGCTTTAATCTGGTGTAAGTACCGGGTAGATTTCCACGTGTCCGATTAAGTGTATGAGGCGTCGATTGGAATATTAATGATTCCAAAAGAAGGCGGGATGACAGTGATTTTTGGTGCCATTTCTAATCAGTGTTGTGGCCCGTGTTAAGTTGATGTGTGGCTAGTGCGTTGGCGGCAGCAGGTCCTTTAGCTACGTAATTTTGGTGCTGCTTGATAGGCCGCTTGAAGTTGCCTGATATTCCTGTGCATGATGCGCGGCAGTCTTGACACGGTATCTCATATACCACTCCTGGGTCGCGTTCACGTTCCAAAGGGTCTTGAACCCGGACCAGCTGGCTTCTGAATTTGTGCGCGGGCACGTGTGCGACATGCAAATCATACCTCTTCATATTCTTCCAAGGGTTTTGCTTACGCCGCGAGCAAATGGAATTGGTGCAGTTTTTTTGCGATCGCTTGTTTTGTTTCCAGGAGGTCTCTGGAGCGGAGTTCCGAGTTCCTGTCGACGTAGTAGTTGACGAGGGTAGCTGTTGCCTGTGAGGCCATATTTTACTTTAGCATATTCCCGCCTTCACGCTGAATCGCCTGAGCAAAGACGAAGCGCACGTTTGAAGAGGGATGCCGCCACAGAGTGTTCGTGGCCTATGATGTGCGCCGAGGCGAAGCTGAGGTACCTGCCCGAATGTGGGGGCTTTCTATGCACCGTTGTAGAACGACCGCCAGAAGAACGCTTAACTAGGACGTCGAGGAAGGCAATTGGTTCGTTGTTCTCTTCGTATACCGCGAATCCAATAGACCGTTCAATACAGTTCACGTGGTCCAGGAACGGTTGCATTTCTGAGTTGTGGATAACGCAGGAGCACTCGTCTATGTACCGAAAGCAAGTCTTTGGAGGGTGCTCGAAGGTAGCCAAGGCTTTGCTCTCGATGAATTCTAAGGACAGGTTTGCACATGTCACAGAAACGGAAACGCCCATTGCTGTTCCAAAAACTTGTCTGTATTAGTTCCCATAAACGCAAAGAAAGTATACTAAGACAGAAATGCAGAAAATGACAGATCTTCAACCTCGAACGGCGTTCTCGAACGTAGGGACTTATCTTTCTGCAGCACTTGTCTGCAACATTTCATAGCGAAATCTACAGGTACTGACGCGAACATCGATTTCACGTCGAAGGAGACTAACCGGTCTTCGTCGTCCAAGCAAATTTCTTTTAAAATTTCGACGAAATGTGCCGAATTTTTCAAAAAAGATGAATTGTGCCCGACGTGTGGTCGTAACACCTGATGCAGATAGTTTGATAACTTCTGGAGCGCGGATCGCGTAACGTCAACAATTGGGCGTAGAGGTGTGTTGAGCTTGTGTATCTTCGGTACACCGTGTACTGCTGGGGCAGACCCCTTGTGATACAAGAGGTGAAAATATAGCTCCTGACATTCGGGAGGGACAAACTTGATAACCTTAGTAAGCAGCTTTTGAAGCTCGGAATGCATCTTCTTGGTCGTATCGCGGTTCACCCTGGCGAAGGTGGTCGTATCTTGAAGCAGTGTTGACATATTTTTCTTGTAGTCGTCTTTGTCGTCCTTGTTAAGTGCTTGCGGCGCGGAAGCCGTGCCCTCGTTAACAAATAGCGTCTATTAGTGTCTAAGAAATAGCAGGCAAGATCACGCGATGGACACTGATCACAGTGTAATAAGCGAAGCAAGAATCGCAGAGCAAGCAGCCGGCAGTGAACAGACACTGACGCGAACGCGAGTCCGTCGCTGTTGCATGGTTGCCCAAGCGCAGCTCGGCAAACCAGCTCAGTTCCATCCTAGCAGAAAAACGAGCCAAGAAGGGATTGCAGCGACCGAGTTATTCGCAATGGGGTCTGTACGACATGAGATATGTACCATTCGCGGCCGCGCAATATACTCTATGCTAAGTACCTTCTTTCCAACAGCGTGTCGTTTTAGATTCTCGAGAACTGAAACCCACACGGAGGCTGATATGCCGTAGTAGGTACAATCAAGCCCCATAATGCGAATAGAGTTGCATTTTGAAGACAAAAAAGGGCTTAGGCAGATGTTTGGAGAACCAATGATTAAATATCGACATTTCGAAAAGTTTAATGCAGCACCTGAAATAGATCCATAGTCAGCAAAAAGCATTAGGCTACCTGATAAGCTGTCTTCGTTCTTTCAATACCACGTGATGTCATCAGCGAAAAGCTGTAACTTTCACGGTACCACTTCCAGGTAGTGGGAGGCCTCGAATGAATGGATCATTTTAGTGAGAGCAGGATGGTTCGAGACTAAGCATCAAAAGCACTGGAGACAGAGGACACCCTTGGCGAACTCCGCGGCTAACAGGAAAATGGGTCACTCATAACCATAAAGAAAACAGCGCGCTGTGTATGTTTCTGTAGGCGTTTCTTAGAAGCTCAACGACCTTTGGCAAGAAGCCAAACGCCGCCATTACGCTAAAATATGTAGATATGCTCAAGGCGATCGAATGCCTTTTCTTGATCAAGTGAAACCAAGAGTCCACGTACTGGTCTCGCCCAGGGCTGGGCAGTATCGCGATACAAGAGTGTCGCGATAGTATTTAAGAGATACTTTTGAGTATCTGTACTTCTGTATCGAGATACATTTGAAAAATGCAGTTGTATCTCAGTAGTGAAATACTTTAACCATGTATCGTTTGTATCGCGATACTATGCAGGACACGAGTATCCGTTATATTTTTGTCGGGAATGAGTTGAGGCGTGTTTCGAATGGGGGAATGACTTTCTTTGTTTTTGTGCCAAGACAAACAAAGGCGCGCTGCTGGTCGCCGACAGGAAGGGCGGCGATGGTTTCCCCTCACGCGCAGAACGGCCCACGTGGTAAAGCGCACGACGCCACAGACGGCAGAATCGCAGAGGCAATGTTGTCGGCCTCTGCCGACAAAAGTCGCGGTCTGTCAAGGCCAGTGCAGCACGCCTAATTTTTTTCGGGTGGCAAGCCATTACTTCGTGACCGCCCGCGCGGATTCCGCCTTGGAATCCGCGCGGGGGGTCACGTTTCACGTTTCAGCCACCTCTACAGCGTGTCGGCATGCGTTCCTAATTGATCACAAGCGTGAAACGATCTTTTGTGGTACCAGGCTCCCCCACCGTCGGAGCCGACTTAGCCTGTTGCGGCTTGCTGAAATGGGTGCTGGTAGCGTCGGTGGTGGTGATAGCTTTATTGAAGAGCGAGCCTTTCGGTCCAGGCGACGAGTGCTTGCTGTAGTTTCTGAAGGGGCACTGAGCAGCTGTCCCCGTTTCCACGTCTGTTTAGAGGACTGGCAGGAGCGACTTGGAAGTGCTGAAACCTTCTCACCCCCAAACAACGTCATTTTAGGAAGCCAATGCATGAATTGTGCTGTTTCGACGCATTGGGTTTCATTGCGCGTAGGCAATTATGGCCGGCATGTGGGCAGCGGAATCCTCAGCCGTATGACCGGGCCAGACGACTGAGGATTCCGAAGATCGGGACCGACTTCGGCTTCTGAATGGTCAGAACAACCCACGTGAGGGCGGAAGTGTTTCGGTAACTAGATGACCCGAGAAGAGATATCGCCACGCTGGAGGGCTATCCAGCTATGAAGGCGGTATTTATTCACTATAATACGAATTTGTGCTCGTCTGCAGCGGTAGAGAGACTTTTCTTCCTTCGTGAGTCTTGCGCTGAGGCTGAACCGACGCTTTCTAGAAGACAGCCTATTTGAGATACTCACACAGCAACCTTCTCAGAAAGGCAGACCTTATTTGCCAAATAAATGTATACTTTTTCTCAGTTCACTGGTGTTCATTAGTGACTCGGGTAATTTGCTTAAACTGTGCTATTTCTAGCACAGCTCATTTTCGTGTCACCAAGTATGTCGATTTCGGTGTCCAATGCTTCTTACTCTTGCTGTGAAATAACGTACTTTTTATTCCAACTGATACGTGTAATTATGTCAATATTACTAATTATGACCTTTGTAGTCCCCCCCTTGTCGGTAATGTCTTAGTGGCGCAGAAGGTGCTGTAATAAATACATAAACGAACCGAAGGTATAAATGCGCTGCAACTTTACTTACAGCATTATCCTGCACTGATAGATATCTTTGGGGAGTATGAGCATCCTTGAAATAAAAAAGTATTCCAGTATCTGTATTGCTGTACCTGTATTCCGGAACACTTTTTTCGTCCTATTGCAAAAGTATCTCCGAAATATCCCGTTACGCTAAAGGCAAATGTATCTCAGTATCTGTATTTTAGGCTTCCAGTCCATGTATTTCGATATCTCTATTCCGGAATACTTTTCCGAGTATTTCTGCCCAGCCCTGGTCTCATCAACGTGTACGCAAATACATCACGCCCAACAAAAGGATAGACTATGAATTTCTCTTCCAGGAACCGAGCACGCCTGATGTCCCATTAAGGAAGGCGTCAGGTCTCTCAAACGCCAGATTAAAGCTGCTGCAAAAAGTTTTGAAATCAACGTTGTGAAGCGTAATTGGTATCCATTCTTCTGGGTGTACTGACGATGGGTCATGTTTAGGTATTCCCACAATTCGACCATAGCGAGAAGTTATCAGGGAAACTCAAAGATCTCGAAGCAGCGGCAAAATAACAGAAGTGAAAGTGGCACCAAAAATCACCCCAATAGGTTCAATAAAAGTCTACAGGCAACCCATCCAACCCAGGGTCCGAACCACGCTTCGTGGAAGACAATGCCTCTTTCACCTCATCAGCTGATGGACTTGCACAAAGTTGTGCAGCTACCTCTGGAGGAACCTGAGGCAGCCCACTAAACATTGTGAATGTCTTGGCGGTACCATGATGCGTTGACATTGTCATACAATCCATGTTTTCAAAGTGAGCTATGAAACCTGATAGATCACGCGCAGGTGGCAACGCAGCGGGAAGGGCTCTGGCGGCCTGAGTTCTCAGAGGACTGGACTGTCTGAGAAGCGAGCTTCTCGCAATGCGCTGAACCTCGAGGTGAGAACATGATTACGTCTGCAGCGCCAAGCAGCCGCTGACACGACGATGCGGCAATAAGGCATTACATACATCCTCGTAACTCTCACTTCCACGCGCGCATCAATTTTGTTAGTCGATCCACCCGAAGAGCGATGCGTAGCTTTGTGGCAGTGTCCGCTATTTCTTCCGACATACGGCGTCTGAGGGCACGCCTTTCGACTAAGCAGTGTAGACGTCGCTGTACCTTGAGCGCGTCCCAGGACTTGGGACTGGATCCGAACAGGGAGCAGCGCAAGACTCTAGATAAACTGGAGCGCGAACGCGTCTCATGCAGAACACGGATGTCAAGACACCATGGTCTCACTGACGAAGAAAAGGCAAAGCAAGCCTCGAGCGCCACTGGTCGATCATCAGGAATATAAACAGGGAATGATGATAATGGTATTACGTCGCAACACATAAGAAGCTAGCGCACTTGGGACATAGAAGCGAGCAAGCCTACTAGACGGTCAACCACGCCGCCAAGTCGAGGCATATTGCGGTCCATGTACGAGTCTCTACACATCTTTCAAAGAGAAGTGCTGGACCAGGCGACGCAGCTTGCGTGCGTTCCAATCAGATCGACCCATCCCAGACCCTGCACGTCAGCTCGCGTGTCTAATACAGTTAAAATCCCCGGTGAGTATGACATGCCGACCCTCAAGAAAATACACGTCCAGGTCACGAACAAAATCGTTAGACATGACTGCTTGAGCTGGCCCATAAATACACATTATCCGCAGCCTGAATGACGATAGGGCACTGTCAAAAGCCAGTACACAACCTATCCCGTCATAGTACACGTAATGATCTCGCAAGAGAGTTCGGTTAAAAATAATGATTGGAGCTATACTACAGCGAGATGTCGCGAAAGGAAAGTAACAGTACAAGTTAAATGCGCGTTTGAATGCACGCACGTGGCCAATGGTAAAAAAAAATTTGTTTCTTGTAAACACAGAACATCACAATCTTGTGCGCGAGCTACGTTGATAACTTCAGCTTGTTTTACAGGGTTACGGAACCCTCGAACATTGAAAGAAATAATTTTCACGGCGTCGGTCATATTGAAATGTTAGTGAGTGACTTTACTGACCTGGTCGTGTTTTTCGATTCGGCAGCCCGGGGACCTGTCCGGGGGACATCCGATGCACATGCTACACCGCACACTTCGCCCCTCTAGAAGAGGGTTGAGGTTTCTTCGGCTTCTGGAACTCCAAGCGGCTACCCTGGGTGCCGTCCGAGCTGGTGCCAGCAGTGTGAGCACGCTTAACTTCTCGCGGGGCAAGCATTTCCAAGTGACATTCGTCTAGGCTAGGAGAGAGCACAATCCTAGTCAAGCAGAGAAATGTTCACGCGTGGTGAAAGTACCCTGACGACTCACCGCTCTACAAATACCTAAAGAAAAACGTCGACTGGAGTCGCCTCGCGCAGTTTGACGACAATGACGTAGAGTGCAGCGACGACAAAATCGAACCGGCGCCAGAGATCAGACCTCGAAGACCCCTTGCAACAAGAGTGAACTCCGCGGCAAAGGAAGTGCATCCGCTCCCAGAGACCTGGAAGACTGGTGCGAAGGATTCACGAGTCACGCGGAGACTTCCACCAAGAAGATCGTCACTGACCTGTAGGTAGAGATGATGGATAGCAAGCTTGCACATCTGATTGAGGCCAGCGCGCGCTGCTGCCTGAGCCCTGCACGAAGCTACTAGGTTCTAATTCGAGGACCAGCTGGTATGCGCAACGGCTAATTCTGGGGCTTGCTCAAACATCTCCTCGACGAGGGTGGCACAATGTGTTCTCAGAGACACACGCTCGCCAGAGCCCTGCACGAAGCTACCAGGTCCTGTTCCAATGACGAGCTGGTTGCCAAGCTCATCGAAAAGTACCTGCCCGTAAAGGACGGAGATGAGGCGGTCCAGCTTTCCGAGTACCTCGGCCCGGCCATACGGAGCTGGACGAAGACTTCTACGTAGCGGAAATCAGGCAAGCTATTTTTTTCACTCAACAGCAAGTGAGTGTGGGGTACCGACGGTAACACCATCGAGATGCTGCGGAATCACGAGGACCGTTCGATCGAATACCTCACCGAGAAGATCAGAGACGTGGAGAAACGGCAGCGACCCAGAAAATGGAAAACCGCCAACACCGTCATGATCCCCAAACCAGGCAAGGCTCCGAATGTTGATAACCACTGACCCATCTCTCTGACGTCTTGCAACGGGAAAGTTGTAGAGCTTATACTCCTCAACAGACTTAGCAGGTATGGTATCTCGAAGGTAATGACGTCTGTACCCACATTATGATGGGCTCCCGAGCTGGCCTGTCGACGCAGGAGGCCATGAAATGACCAAACATCAAATCATCGACGACATCACCTGGGACACCGGGGCCTTGCTCGGACTCGATTTCCAGAAGGCCTTTGGCAACGCTCTCCGCGCATGCTTCTGTCACGGACCTCAAGCTGGGCCCCAATCTGTATAAGTAGGTCCGTTCGTTTCTGACCGCGACGAAACCGAAGCTGCGGTTTAGCGACTTCGTCTCCGACGAAGTGTTCCTGGGCCCACGGGGCACGCTGCTAGGCTCTGTCATTTCGCCCACTCTTTTCAACATCTGCGCGGTCGGACTCTCGAAGAAGCTGGCCCAAGTCAAAGGTATCGAACACACTCTCCACGCCGATGATATCACGAGCTGGTGCACTAGCGGTAGTAAAGGGTGAGTGGAAAGTCCCATGCAAGAGGCCGTAGACGCCACGAAACAGTACCTGCTGCCCACCGGACCCAGATGCTGCTCGACCAAATCAGAGGTTGCGCTTTACAGAAAAGAAAAAGGGGGCAGACCCAAGGGTCGGAATCCGGTCTCCGAAAGTTACATTCACCTGTTCACTCGCAGCGGCGACCCGAAACCTAGGGTCGACACCGCTAGATGTTCATCGAATCGCATGGCGGTAATGGCACTGCGTTCCGCAAAATCAACGCAAAGACCAATAACGCTTTTCGCCTCGTTCAAAGGGTCACAAACCGACGTCGAGGCTTCAAGGAGGACAACCTGCTTTGACTCATCAACGCCTTTGTGCTGCGTCACTTCACTACACGACGGCCATGCACAAGTGGATCACAGCAGAGTGGGACAAGCTGAATGCCCTCATTAGCAAAATCGTCAAGCGAGCACTCGGGCTGCCCGTCAGAGCGCATACCGAGGACCTCCTCCGGCTCGGCATACACAACACCATGGAGGAAATCGCCCAGGATCAGGAACGGGCGTAGCTAACTCGGCGCTCCACCACGCCGATCGGTAGGCCGATCCTAGAGGAGATCGGACTCGCCCCCAACAAGAACTTAGCTAGCAACACTCAAATCACCGGAGATGTAAGGGTGATGCTCGTCGTTGCTCCGCTGCCCCGCAACGTCGATCCTGTGCACAACGGAGGTTGTCGCAATGCAAGAGCATCAAAGATACTAAAGCAAATCACCAATAATTATATCGGAACAAGCTTCGTGGACGCCACCGCGTATCGAGACGGCAAGGCTTTTGTGGTTTCCGTGGTGGACACACTGGGCAAAGTCATCAACTTTGCCTTTATTCAGACGACGCAACCCGAGGTGGCCGAGCAAGTGGCCAATGCACTCGCCACGCAATACGGTCGGAGAGACAACGCGTATAGCGACTCGGAAGCGGCCGTCAGGGCATTCCAGGAAGGCCGGGTAGCCCTGCAGATAGTTGAAATTCTGAAAGGGTCCAAAACGGTGACAGCTCCACACACTACATCTTTTGGTTCCCTGCCCATATAGGGGCGATCAAAGAGGTTCTTCTGAACAAAGCGGTTTCTCTGAGAGGTTCCTCTGGCTTTACCGACCGCGCTGCCCACGGACCGGGCGACTTTCCCCCGGACACAGGATCGCTCCTAGCACGCAGAACGAAATTACTAAATTTTTTTACTTAAAGAGAAGGTTCTTCCCGCCGCCTCATTTCAAACTAAGCAGGCCGCAGGTGGTCAAACTCACACTCCTGCAAACTAACTCCTACCCAAATCCGGCGTCCGTTGATAGCATATATCCGAACATTTACCCAAATAGTTCTTGCGCAGCCTGTGGCGAGGCTGCTGCTTTGTCTCACATGCTCTGGGAGTGGGGGTCGTTGTGTTCGAAGTTCACCAAGGAAGGGCGGACCATGCTCCTGCGAAGTCCCGTCTATGAGGACCAAATCCTGCCGTCCAGCGCGCCCGTGATCGGGCCGGCAGGCTAGACCTGTCGATACCCTATTGGGTTTACCCGGGTGCGAAATTAATCGGGTTTTGCTGGACCCACTAAACGTTTATTCACTCACTCACTCATTCACTAATTCAGTGGCACGTGTTCTAGAACGAAACCAACAATAGAATCAGGACGCATGAGGCAGCTCTTTGTTTTAAGTATTGTCTGAAAGTATATTTAAATGATTAAAAGTGAAATCAAAAAGTGACCATCGTAATGATGTTGAGCGAAAAATGTAATGAAATGACACTTCCATAAACATGAAAAAGTATGGTCCTGTATGGAGGAAGTACACTATGGCGCAGTGGGACACCACCTTAGCTCAGTAGACTACACTCAAATAACTGCGGAGCTTCCTCGGCTTGTTCTCTTATTTTCGTCGTTTCGTCCGTAACTTTGAATCAATAATAGCACCACTTACGAAACTACTTGCTGGCCTTGCTAATCTTTCGAACTGGACAAATGCATTGACGAGGCCTTCGACACACTGCGCCGCCTGTTTACGTCAACCCCCCCCCCTCCTATTCTGCGTCATTACGACCGAACTGTTCCGACCGAAGTGCACAGTGACGCTAGCGGCATCGTTCTTCGTGCAGTACTCACGCAACGTACGCCCGGCATTCCACAATACGTCGTCCCAGATGCCAGCCGCGCACTCATAAAAACAGAAACCAACTACTGCAGACACCGAGAAGTGCCTCGCGATTGTGTGGACATTAAGCAAGTTTCGTCCTTACTTGTACGGACAGACTTTCGACGTCGTAAGGAGTTATCACGCACTATGTTGGTTAGCTTTTCTACAAGAATTTTACATTCGCGTCGTCTACCGATCAGGGCGAAAACATTCTGACGCGGGCGCACTCTCTCGATCACCAGTGCAACCTAGTGAAGGCCCGTGCTTAGAAGCTGCCTTTCAATCACTGCCGTTTCCGTCACGAACATGTTACCTGAGCAGCGAAAGGACCCATTGATTGCCTCTCTCTCTAACGTCTTTTCCGACTCTTTTTAACATCTGCATACCCACGTAATCTTCCTCGCTAACCCACACATTTTGAGACGCGAGACGCGCTATTTAACTGAAAAAACAAACAACCGGATGGTCGTAAATGGCCCTTCGTTATATCAAGCCACATGCCATCTCACATATGTGCGTATTTTCACACTGACCCGTAGCATACTCACTCTGGCTTGTTGAAAACGTACCAACAGCTCCGCCAGCGTTACTACTGGCGTGGCATCTGCACCTTCGTTCAAAAATATATTCAATCATGCCCGTTGTGCAAACAACGAAAGTCATTTGCCCATTCACCCGGATTACTGCAGCCTCTACCGTGTCCGGCACGCCCTTTCGACCGTGTTGGCATTGATCTATATGGACCGCTTCCTTACACTACAGATGGCAATCGATGGGTAATTGTTACCGTAGACCATCTAACGAGATACGCTGAAACAGCTCCGCTACCTTCAGCCGGTGCTCGTGACGTAGCCAACTTCGTCTTACGTCGCTTCATCCTGGGCCATGGTGCACCACGCGAGCTCTCAGCGATAGAGGGCGAGTGTTTTTATCCGAGGTTCATCAAGAACTCCTTTGCACATGCCGGACTATTCATCGCACCTCTACAGCCTACCACCCGAACACCAAAGGTCTAACTGAGCTCTTCAAAGGAACGCTGGAGTAAATGCTCGCGATGTATGTCAATTCTGAGCATTCAAACTTGGATGTGGTTTTCCCATTTGAAACTTATGCATACAATGCCACGACGCAGTCAACAACAGGCTTCTCCTCTTTCTTTCTTCTATATGGCCACGAACCATGTGCCACTGTTGACACCATTTTGCCGTACTGCCCGGACGCATCCAAATTCAGCCCTGTTCCTGAAATTTTACAGCACGCTGAAGAGCGTCGTCAGTCGGCCCGCTCATTCACCTCGGGCAAACAATCTCTCGAAGAAAAAAAACGCCATGACGGTGACCAGCAAGTCGAGGCTTTCACCGTGGGCTCGCTCGTGTCGCTCCGGTGTAATTCCAATCCCCTGCTCTGTCGTCCAAGTTTGCCCCCGAGTATCACGGTGCTTATCGCGTCCTGGAACGTGGATCTCATAGGACGTACGTGATTGAGTCAGTCAAGCGATCTAACGACAGGCGCCGCCTTGGTCGCGAGGCAGTCCAGGCCAATCACTTCAAACTATACCACGACCCCTTCCTTCTGCCGTCACCTTGACTCGACAGGATGGCCGCCCTTAGTCGCCGGGCTGCTGTAAGGAGGAAGAACAATATGCCGTAGTGGGACACCACCATAGCTAGAAGAGCCAAGCGAGAGCTGTCGGCGCTAGCGCTGCCATTCTGGTGTCGGTTGTCGCCGCCCGCTTTCAGCGTCCATAGGCATCCTGTTCAAGTGGTATACGTGAGTCAATAAACCCCGTTTTATTGCATTCATATGAAACAGTGACTGAAATAAGAAAGTTAATGACATGGCGAAAAAAGCGATGAATGTGGGGGAAAAAAGTTAAAACATTTATTTAAAAAATGAATATGCTATGAGCATCATGATGAACGTTCTGAAGTTGATGATGGAGAAGGAAACCTCACTGATGACAAGCAGAAGGTGCACTGAAAAGGAAAAAATATTTCGGGGCTTTAGTCACTGAAGGAGTAACAAAAAGCACTTTCACAGATGATAGATAGCGTTTATGCAGCAAAATTTGGAAGTTACGAGACAATTCTAGTTTTATATTTCAGTGTATTGCATTGGATGAAATATAAAACATACCTGGAGACAATCACAGATAACTGTCGGCGTTTTAAAGTATGTTCGACTGAATGGAGCCACGAAGTACAGGAGTACTTGCGAGGTATATATTGCCCCCAACCACACCGATATCGCTAGCGCACCGAAAAATCTGGTAAGCGTACCTGAGAAGCTATTTTCTGCTAACAAGCTAATAAAACATATCTTAATGTGAATAGCTGTCTGGAGCGATGGAATAGGCTTACACAATGCTAAGTACACGAGAGATTATAGGGGACTGGCATTTCGTCTAGCACTTTACATATTATAGACCGATGATAGTGATAATTATAAAGGCGATATTTTAGCAGACTCAATGACACTCGAAAACCCAATGACGATCAATGTGACGGTGACGAAAATGACAACAGAACGTCCGAGACAGTGTTGACAACATTGCGACAATGCTGTCTATTTCTTTGTATATGCGATTTCTGCGCTCGCTAGAATCATGGAAACCACGGTGATCGAAACGTACCGACAAATGAGGATTGTAGCAATGGCAGGGATGGTACTTATACTAAATATATACGTTGAAGAATTATAATGGTATGTTCATTTCTTACACGATCGCTCCACCCAAGTTTTGCGACATTTATTACGTTTTAATGCCCCAGGTAAGCGACATTGGCGACGTCTATTGTGTGCTAATGCAACATTGCCTATAAAGTACTCTTCAGCAAAACCACTATCTTTTAGACGTTAGACACAACATAATGAAAGAAACACAATGAAACCAAGGAGGGTATCGGGGACATTAAGTGCAGTTGTTAGCTGTAGTGTAGTAGTTGTGGCATAGACGGAAATGAATTAAAGTGCACGAAACAACACAATTCTCCCTCGGTGGGATCCGAATCCGCAACCTTCGAATTCGAAGCTTGTCGTTTCGGACCCCGTCGACGGAAAGGCTTTATTGGGCACTCATGCGCGACAAACAACAGCGCACAAACACAAACCGCTGTCGCTCTCACGCCCAATCTTTTTACAGCGTGTGTTGCTTGTACGCCATCGCAGTCGCGGCAGACCGAAAAATTCCGATTATAAATCTTTTCGCAGCGTTTTCCACGTTACCATTTCCTCATTAGACACACTCTGACCGCTAAGCTTTGCGTTGCACCAAACAATACAGAGGGAATAAAAAAATTAGCAGTGGCTTAGCTCGGCCACGCTAAGATCTACGTAGCATGAGCTAAGGTTCAGCTGATTATTCTTAGCTTTCTTGGTTTTCTAGGATTAGCTCGATTATCATGCCTACTGCTGCTTGAATGACACACACACACACTGCATACGCATTATGAGACACATGTATATTTATTTTTTGCTCCACGCAGGTTGCTTCTCTATTGCCACAAAGGTGGTCTGTGTAGTAACGCACTGCCGTCTCTGGCCCCAATTCCCGGCGCAGCGTCAGACTTGCCTACTGCCCAACGCAGGCGCACAGCTCGGCACGCGCCGGCGCCAGTGCGTCTTCCACGGCTATGACGTCACTCCTCTGGATTGCGCAGACCCGTGAGGCACATGCAGCGTCTTCGCGGCTCCGGCACGCCATTTGTGCGCCGTGTGACGTCACTGCTCCTCGCGCTAGCGCACCACGGCTCTCCAGAAGCCACGCGAAATAGCTCAACCTCGGTCAGTGCAGCGAACGCGACAAAATTGGTTTCCGATCCCTTGAACTATTGCGGCGTGTATGGAGATGCGCGTGTGCGGTCACGTCCAGACTTTAGTATGTCCGAAGGTTTGCGTTGCACTTATCTTGTGCAAAGGAATTACCTGTACTGTGCCAAGTGCGTGCAATCGAAAAGCTTTCTAAGAACTCCAATGTCATTTACACGTACTGGTTTGCGTCACCAATAGTTTCTGAACAGCTGCCTTTTTGCAGTGCTATGAAAAAACCGAAAAACAGTTTTTAAAACAGAGCAACAAAAAATAACGCAATGGCGTTTACTTACGGCAGCTCACTAATATTTTGCAGCCAACGGCATTCATGAGGTGTGTTTTCACCCAAAACTTCGCAGCCGCCGACGCACCCATGACCACGGCAGAAATCGGTAGGCAAGGAACGCATTTCTTCAGCCTAGACCAGTAGGTCTGTAGCAGAAAATACAGCAGACAAATTTTGTTTAGATTATATTGAGATTGATCGTCTGATAACTGTTGGAGCCTATTTGTACAGGATGCGATCTGAAATAGTTAGATCTAATACGTTCTACCGTTAAGAAACAAAATGTACATAGTGCGGGTTGACCTTGACTGAAACATTTACCCGATTACTTATGCAATTGGCATAATGCGACTCCCCCCTTCCCGAAAGCTTTGTGCACTTCAAGTGTTATCGCAGTGTATCCGGCAAGAATCATTCATGGACCAAAGGAAAATCTAGTTATTACGTCTTGATGTGACGGTGATTTGTGATGTCTTCGTGACGCCACGTCAAGTGGCGACACGAAGACATCAAATATTTTGGTGATCTGTGGTGTCACAATGACATCGTGTGGTGACGTCATGATACCAAGATAATATTTTGCATGACCCTTGTTGACGCCACCGACGCCGATGGTCAACATTCGCGTTCGATAATTCCGCTAAGGCTTTCGTCTTCCTGATGGCATAGGCTGATGTTTCTTTGCTCTGACGTTGAGTCACTGATGCTCGAAAACAAAGGTCTCAAACAAGCGGCCCGCGGGCCTCTTGTTTGAGAATAGTCGGCCGCTAGCCAAATGTTGGCGCGCCGCGTGTGGCCCACCGACATTTCGCTGGCGGCCCTCGGCCCGCACATGGTCTCCTTCGTCCCACATTTTCTTATGACGGCGACTGTTTGTGACGTTGCTATATGGTGCTCGCACTATTTTCTCACCTATCGCGATTAACAGTGCTTTTACGGGTAAGCTACACAGGCATCACTGGTCTTAGCATCTGTTCTGGTGACAGCCCACGCTGTCGCTTTCTGTTGAAACATAACCGCAAACAATATCAGATTCGGCGTCGATATTGCAGTTATTGCGGAGATCGGTAATGATATGTTTCTGGAATCCAGACTCGAAATCCCTTTCAGAAATGACCCATATATGAGGCATGCGAAAGGCCTTTTATCAAAAGGAAACGTTAGCTGATGTTTTTTTTTTGCAGTCTTATCGTCGAGGCCGGCCAGGTAGCTCATGTGAGATTGAAACACCTAATTTAAAGCGCCAGGTATTGATTTGCCCATCGATATGAGCTTGTGTCCGGCAACAACAATTTCTGTGGGTTTTATAGCATATATTTGTTGGGGTTTTACGCCCCTAAACCACGATATGATTTAGACACACCGTACAGCGATCGAAAATTTAATGAAACATTGTCCATTAATCGATTAAAGCCACGGCCTATGGCTGGAGTTCGTGATCGCGAGCATTACCGAGACGCAGAAGTCAAGCGCACCTCTTCTTTTTCACGACAGCGCATATTTAAACAATAGCACATTAGTATAACGAATACGGAGCTGGAGGCTGCCCTCCTCCACAGCGGAATCAGATCGAACTCGACCGGCCGCTGATCTCCGTCGCCTAGGGCGTACAAGGACGGTAGCAGGGAGTCTATAGCGTCTAGAATCCCGCCAATACACTTGAATACTTGTAGCATTTGTTGATGTTTGGTCGGACACTGCGGGGAAAATACAGATTAGAGGCTATCTTCTTTTCCTGTGAGCCTGAGAGAAGGAGAGGACAGTCGCAACATAGATGTGGTAAAGTCTCATACATTCGACAAAGCTCACAGCAGGGGCGGTCCACACGACTAACATCGTGCGTCTAGCGTGGAGTTAAGGCAACGGCCTGGTGAAACCGGTGCAGCATACTGGTTTTAAGCCGAAAGCCGTAGATGCCTCAAACGCGAAAATTGACCGGCGTCCCTCGTCGGAGACGTCAAGAAGAGCAATCCAAAAATCATCACCACGCGATGACGTCATCATTCCGTCACTGCTCGTCAAATTTTGTGACACCGTTACGACGTCGCCTGATGTTACGTCCGTGATGGCGTCACCACATGACATCGTAGCGTGGCCAAAGGTGGTCCGATCACGGCGGCGCTGCAAAGCTAGCTGAGGTGCGTCCGCTTCTGGAGGCTGTGCAAAAGCATGGTATGTGCAGAAAGCTTTCGTAGGCTGACGGGCAGAATAAATACATCGACTGAAAAGCAAAAAAAAATATGGCTTTCACCTTCCAGTCAATTTAGGTGAATGCTTTGAGTTTTCTTCCAGCCGAGAGGCGAATAGCAATGTTCCAGCGCTTTTCCCGGACACGGCTGTACTGATGGTATGTTAGTCGAGTATGTCGCTGTGCAATCAGACATGAGTGACCTCAACGAAGACATTTAAGATGCACGCACACGTTATTTGAGTACCACTTCAGGAAAGCTCGGGTCTGTAAAGAACTTGTGCGTTTTGTCTGTCCATTACTTCTCCACGTTCTTTATATGGTGCGCAAATAACCTGACCAAGATACATACAATTGGACATATATCCAGGTTCTGGCAACCTCTAAAACGATCCGCCTTTTTAAGCACGCGTAAGACTTCGATTAATTGAGTAAGATATCGCATCGAAAGCAATTAATCGATTAAACTCTAGATGGACGAGCGATTAATCCTTGATCGATTCAATATTTTAATCGGTCATGCCTAACAACGTAGCGGGGAGCTCGGAAAATTTAGACCACCTGGGTTCCTTACCGTTAACTAAGTCTACGTCCGCGGGCGTTTTTTTTTTTGCCGAAATGCCGTCGCCGTGGCCTGGAATCAACCATCGCCCTCGAGCTTAGCTGCGCGACACCATACGTGCTAATCTACCACGGCGGGTAGGATGTTTTTTTTTCTTCTTCTCTTTTTGGGCGTCGCAAAAGAACGATGTGGTTATGAGGAACGCCGCATCAGAGGGCTTCATAATTTTCGGCAAACTTGGGTTTGTTTAAGGTGCATCTGTATCTAACGGGCGACTTTCGGGTAAGCTGCCGAGAAGCTTCACCATTGTACCACCGCTGTAGGCCATGCTCAGTACGACTAAAATTTCCGGCGATAGCAGCAAGCACTGCCATCGATCATGAAAGTATGGGGTGCTAATCTGGAAATTGTAGAATTCTGGCATTGGTCAGTTGTTATTGGCGCAGACAGCTGGGACGGCCTCTTCTGATTGACCTAAAAGGACCGTCATTACGAAATTTGTGAATATGGCGGAATTGGACTGAGTCCAGAGTTGCACACTGATCGAAGGTGAAACGCGTTGGGTATTTAGGCCTTCACCATCGTCAAGTACAGGTTAGTCGCAAACATAGGCGTACGCACCGTTCATCATATTGGGGAGCGGGGGGGTCACGTTCGCTGGTGCCCCCCCCCGGTCGACTTCCTAAAAATAAACAAGATCCGCAATGGATGCAAAAATGGAAACAGCGATGACGTGCTCCTTACAGAGGCCTTACATTGGCTTCTGAGGTAAAAGCGAGAAAAGCAAACAGACCTTTGAATGCAACGTCGTTGGTCGCCATTATTGTCGAAGTTAACATATGTAGCCAGAAACCTTCGCATTGAAAACTACGTGAAGGGTCCGAGAGAGTGAAGGCACGGGGCAGAATTGCCGCCACACTTCACATGACTAGAAGTTCACTCGTTTTCGAAAAGATGGACGGGTGTCATTGTCACGATGATAATCGAGCATGGTCTTTGCGTTGATCTAAATACTGAAATGCGTAAGCGCGACATAGAGACTCTCTATTTAAGTCTCTCAGCATGTAGAACAAGTGTGGCACACGGATCTAGACTTGCGGCTGCCTTTCGAGAAAAATCGATACGCTGGCATGTAATCTTGAGCCGCACCGAAATTATTGTAACATGTGCAACTACTGTTCAGGCACTCTACGAAAGAACAACGGCCAATCCATCTTCTCCTTGAGAACATCAATATATTAATAAATTGGCACTGTTGTGTTACGTAGCACAGCAGAGTCCGTTATCAATCTGCCTAAGACGACTCGAAGTCGAAAGCCATCATCTTCTCATTCGAGTTTATTTATGACACCCCCCCGCACTCCACCTCAGAGGAAGAAAATGAAAGCTTTATGCACCTAACGTGCTTTTGCAGTGCTTCCGGGATCGGCCCACCTTTGACCAAGCGACGATTTCTTGTAATAGTGTCATAGCGGCGTAATGATAACGGTATAAATTTTGCTGATCTGTGACGTCAGGATGACGTCATGTTGGTGACGTCATATCACCCGATGATCTTTTGCATTACTCCTGCTGACGCCGCCAACGGCCACTTTTCGCGTTCGAGAAGACATCCCACGCTTTCCCCTTAATAAATTTCAAAACGCTTCGTATATATTTGAACGCACCTGATGCGCCGCCTGGTAAACCCAGCCCATCTCAAGCCAGTGCACGCCTGCGGAGACCATTGATGCTACCGCCGTCAATGTCACTACGATGGCGTGGCTTGGGAGGTAGGTCTCCGCTGGTAGGAAGGGGAGTACCGAGAGGACGAGCTTAATGAGGGATCCGCCAGAAGGAATGCCGCCAGTGATGCTGAAGATGGTCGCATGCTGGGCGGGCACCACTCCGTCACCTGAGTACCGGGTACAGATGACGTAGGTGAGTACCGCCTTGGCCACTCCTGCCGCCAAGATGACGAGGCACCAAGCTGCTCGCAGGTTATAGTGTGAGAGGCATGAGCTTATGGACGGCAGGAGCGTGCATACCTGAGAACGGAAAAACAACGAACACATTTTCAGAAACCACGGGGAGGGGGGGGGGTCAATTTTGCGTGCGAAGAAATATCTTACAAAGCTTAGTGCGCCGCACCAGTGTAATAGAGCAGGCATGCCCACGAAGAATGATCGTACTTTAAGAAAAACCATGCGCGACGCGAAGTATCTATCGTGTATATGCAACCTAGCTTTAAATATATTTTCTGTGCTCCTCTCAAATGGAGTACAAACGGCTCTCGCCAATGAAGGTAAATGTGTTAAGAGCATGGGGAACTGCTGAATAGTGAATATATAATGAGGCGGCGTAGCCAGAAATTTCTTTTCGGAGTGGGGGGGGGATTAGCCACTTTTCGTTCATGCGTTTATATGAGTGTGTTGCGTGCATATCTACACGTGCAAAATTCAACAATTTTCAAGGGGCGGGAGAGATTGAAGCACACGCCCGACCCCCCTGGTGACGCCAATGTTTATATGCCTTACATGCTTCGGAAAAGCTCATTTCCTCGCATTGTAGCACGCCGGTGGATTAGGCTGCAACGTTGCCGACGTCCACTTTATTTTCAGGTGTAAGTGGCGAGAAAACGCCCTTCCGTGAAGGGACTCTGAGGTGCTGCGACGCGGAGATTGCGTTTACAGGCTTAGGTGTTATGGCTAACGCGTGTAACACTTAAGGCATAACAGCTAAAAGCACGGTGCGAGCGTACTTTTAAATGCAGGCAACATGGGAAAGGGTAACGAGATTTCGGAACATATTGCTCGTCATCGGAATACAACGGCAGCCACTGCAACATGTGTGGATGAAAGCAGAGCGTCACCGCTGGTGAGACATGCACTTCACCTGAGATGTAGGCGTGAACAATGGTGAAAAAGATGGTTGCTCACGTTTTCGCCGTAGTCGGTGAGAAGAGGCGTTCCAGCATCCGCGTAAACGGCCTCTTTCCCACACATGTAGTAGTCGGAAAAGGCATAGAGCATGCAATGGGTGTATAGACTTTCCCAAAACATTTTGGACCTTGTCCTCTTCCTTCGATCAGGCACTACGGGTAATCACCCACTACGGGTAATTGGACAAGAATTCGGCGGTTGATGTAAATGCAAACAATAAAACATAAAGACAGAGTAAGGAGAAAGTTAAACATTTTTTAAAATAGAATAACACATTTCTATCCAAAAAATACCAATAAACAAGTAGACGTGTAATTATCAAATTACGTAAACTAAGTGCCCAGAACACGATTAAAATATTTGGGTATTTTCAGAACTATCGAAGACGTGGATGGTATTACGTCATTAACAATGTATCCTCATTTTGCAAACCGGAAATTCGCATGAGGCCCCACAGGCGTTCTTGTGAGATGTTGGAGAAAAGCCAAGCCTGCCTGCACCCATGTACGATAAGTGAGCCGCAACAACGAAGCAAAATTCAGAGCCCTTCGATTACTGCGAAGATTGACGCCCGCACCCACTACGGTAGATTGGCTATGACTTGGGGAGTCTCACCCACCTGCATACCAGTTTGTATTACAGTAATGTTCGGTACGGCACGAAGAGCTTAACTGAAGGCATCCTGACAAGTGCCACCCCGTAGGGCGACACCGCGGGGCGCTTTCACGTGGGTACAGTTAGTCCTATACCGAACCGTCGCATCGCAGGCTCTTCAATAAAAACGTCGTGTATAAGTTGCCACGAGAAGAAAAAGAGAGATACCAACATCTTCATGTAGGCATATATATATATATATATATACAGTCTTTCCGGACTTTTACTAAGCTTTTTGAGTTGACATGCTTAAGCGCTTATCCCTTCTTGTGAAGCTTCATTCATCCCCTCACAGGCTTCAAAGCATTGGAACTCGACTAATGACTACAGGAATGTACCTCACCTGGACGATCTTTGGATATCAGCGGAGTTTTTGTTTTCATTCGTTTTTTTGTTTCAGGAGGCACATGTGTTTCGTCGGCCAAAGTATGTGCACGTGGGGTGTTGACGACTTTTTTTTCCAAGAAACATGTGTTATTCTTATGTCAGTCAAAGTATTTGCACAAGCGTATTCGCGACTCTTTTTCGGCAGGTTTCTTACTTCTCTCTCTCTCCTCCTTTTCTTTTTTTTCTGTATGTACTTTTTCTTAACCTTTTTCTCTCTCTCTCTCTCGGCTTTTTCCTACTTTTTCTACCTTTTTCCTAATTAGTTCAATCTACGTGTATATATATATATATATATATATATAACGAATCGGTTATCAATCTAAACAGGGTCGCTTATTTTCCTGCATATATATATATATATATATATGTATACATATATATATATATATGCAGGAGAGTAAGCGAACCTCCATAGCTGGATAAACGATTGGTTTCTTCAATGTAATTAGCCTCTGCTAAGCACACGTTAGCATCGCTGAACCCAGAAATCGAGGCTCACAAAGACGTGATCACGTGCAGACAAATATATTGTTACGGATGTGATGGGTTTATTTACAATGCGAAGTAGAAGCTGGAGAAAAACACAAGAGACGGTCGCAAACCGCCGGTCAGCAATCCCTTGTGCCAGTCCCTCCTCTTCCTCTTTCTTTCAGCGCCGCGTTACATTTCCCTCCGGGCAAGACGAAGCTCACCGAGCGAGTCAGAGTGATCGGTTGTTGTAGGCTTCAATCGTGCAATATGCACAACCTGCGTGTTGCGCGAACGGCGGTTCTCAGCTGTTACTTTCGCAACGACGTAAGTTTCGTCACTCAAGCACTGGGTAATGACAAAGGGACCAGAGTACTTGGAAAGGAGCTTCTGGCAGAGTCCCTTCTTTCGAACAGGCGTTCATAGCCAGACAAAATCACCTTTGGCGAAGGTGACTGGCAGGTGTCTTGCGTCGTAACGGTCTTTAGCACGAGCATGGGAGGAGAGAGTTCTAAGTCGCGCAAGTCGACGGGCCTCTTCGGCGCGACACAAAGTCTGCGCAACACTGGCATTCTCATTTGTCGAGAAAGGAAGTATGGTGTCGAGAAAGGTTTGAGGATGACTAGCATAGAGAAGGAAAAAAGGCGTATATCCTGTGACCTCGTGTTTTGCGGTATTGAAGGCGTATGTAACGAAAGGTAATACAGCGTCCCGGTACTTATGGTCCGCTGAGACATACATTGAAAGCATATTGATGATGGTACGATGGGTGCGCTCTGTTAGGCCGTTGGTCTGTGGATGATAAGGTGAGGAATGCCGATATTGACACCCACAGAGCCGTAACAATTCTTCAACAACATCAGCGGTGAACTGCCGGCCGCGATCGCTGATCAGCACACGAGGGGCTCCGTGACGGAGGATAATCGAGTGCAGCAGAAACCACGACACATCTGATGAGGTGGCTGAGGCAACTGCCATCGTTTCAGTATACCGCGTTAGGTAATCTACGCACACGATAATCCAGCGGCGGCCGTTGGCAGACTTAGGGAAGGGGCCGAGTAAGTCTATGCCGACTTTCTCAAAAGGTGAAGTCGGTGGTTTAAGAGGTTGCAGTGTGCCTGCCGCATGAGTAGTACGTTGTTTGTGGCGCTGGCAGACATCACAACTCGCGACGTAGTGCTTGGACGAGCAGGGTACGTCGAAAAGCGCGGTGCTCGCGGCTGGCGGCGGCAGAAGCGCGAAATATGCCCTCGGAGGCCGCATGCGTAGCAAACAGGTAGTTCTCGGCTTACATTGGCGGGAGCAGAGGTACGCGAAGTTGGGTAGTGCTCGGCAGAAGCACGTCGTGACGCCTGGTAGTAATCTTCAGGAATACGCCTTGTTGGTGCTGAGTGGTATCCCGCAGCAACCCGCCGGGATGGTGATGGACGGCAGCGACTGTGATCTGCAGGTAGAGACTGGAGGCTCGTGTTGAAATATGCCTCTTCGCTGCGCGGTCTGCACTCGACGCGACGCTCTCGCATCCAGTATGATGGTGGTTCGGGGCAATCGTCGAACGAGCATTGGTAGTAGGCATCCGCCGCTTAGAGCCGTCCTAGCTCCTCTCGAACTACCCGACGGATGATCAAGGGAATGTCTTCGCAGGAGGCGACGTCCATACTTGCAACGCTGGGAACGTTGCGCCCGAACTTGGGTATAATTCTTCGGGTCTTCAGAGCCTCGAATGCGCGACACTGCTGCCTAAATTCGGAAGGAGTGCTCAGGTTTTCCTTCGTGATCAGGAAATTGTACACGTCTTCGGCGATGCCTTTTAACAAATGTCCAACTTTGTCTTCGCCAGGCATGTTCGCGTTTACAATCCCGCAAAGCTTCAATACCTCTTCGATGTATGTCGTGCACGTTTCGCCGGGCAACTGAGCTCTACGCGAGAGCGTTTCCTCAGCTTTCTTTTTCTTCGAGCTCGTGTCCCCAAAGCAGGTCTTCAATTCCTGGAGAAAGATTTCCCAAGTGGTGAGCACGTGTTCGTGATTATCGAACCAAAGCAGAGCGGTGCCTGCGAGAACAAATGCTACGTTCACGAGTTTCGCCGGCGTACTCCACTCGTGATAGCGGCTCACTCTTTCGTAGTGTTTCACCCAATCATCCACGTCTTCATCTGTTTTACCTGAGCATGTGCGTGGTTCAGGCGCCCAGCAGTTAGGTTGTCTTGGTCTGCGGCCAGCTTGTTCCGAGGCCGTGGCACTGGTTGATGCAGCGGCGTTGCCCGTCGGCATGCCTGCTGCGGCGTCGGTCATGTCGGTGATTTCCGGGGGTAGAGCGGCTAGACGTGTGCTTCTTCGAATGTCTTCTGCGAGTGGGTTGTCCAGGGCGTCGGATTACCCAGCACCTCTCCACCAAAGCTGTTACGGATGTGATGGATTTATTTAGAATGCGAAGTAGAAGCTGGAGAAAAACACAAGAGACGGTCGCAAACCGCCGGTCAGCAATCCCTTGTGCCAGTCCCTCCTCTTCCTCCTTCTTTAAGCGCCGCGTTACAATATTGCAATACTCACAGGGTCCCTTATACATTGCCCTATGACGACTCGAAGGCGAAAGGCACCTTCGTATTTTCCGTCCTATTCAGGGCCCCGGCTTGTTGTCCATTTATAGATCCCACGTGGCTTGATCACGCTCACAACCAACCGCTCAATCCACGCCTACAACAAGGCTAGCTATGCTCGAAATCGGTTTAAACTAAGCGAACAAGCGAACAGAAATAACAAGAAGTAATCGGAATAATTCACCTAAATTCGCTACGAACGGATCAAAAAGATGTGGCTGACTCGGGCACCGCGCAAGAGGGGGCGCCACCGAGGCTTCGCAACGTGGCCCAGCGATTGGCTCCGGAGCTGATCGCGGAGGCCACGATACGAAAAACAAGGAGACGCGAAGCGATCGAGAACAACCTATTTAGCGCAGTTTAAATAAAGGGGTCTGTGTATTGCTGAGGCACAAAACATCTTCATTTATTACTTACTCTAATAACGAAAAAGAAAAATCAGATTAAGTGTGGTAAAATTGTTGAACTATTTCTTACTGCGGACGCATCTACTGCGACAAGTATCGCTAGCATCCATAGCGTTTCATGTAATGTACGAAAAAGAGTACAGGAATCTCATTTGTTACATAATATAACCACAAAGCGAAAAATAGCTAAATCGAAAATTTGGCAACGAGCGATGCGCTTCTTGGGTGCAGAAATAACCACGAAATATGAGCAGCAACATTATCTTCCTTTCTTTAAATGTAGGTCATTTAACTGCGCTTTCTTTGGGAAAGGAGGAGACGATTGGTTTGCAGATTTATCCTTACTGCCCGTCTTCGTTTAGGCAAGGACGACGTGAAGTCTAAACGCTTCGACTACATGCCGCTACAACGGAACCAATGTGCTGCACTATAGAATGCAACACATAGACACCGCTGGATGCCGTCGGCGCTCTACGCGCGAATGCACGGTTAGCTTCCATGAAGCCAGCGCTTCTGGTGGTGGCGGCTCGAAAAACTCAACTTCACCCGCTCTGCGTATCCGTCAAAGCGGCGCGCTACTGTTCTACTGAAGGTCCCTGGCGTTGAGCTTGGCTAATGTTGGAGGTGAGATTCACGCAACGAGGAGTTTTCTTGTGTTATAGGGCAAAATTACTAGCGTAAAGGAACGTAAACGAAAAGAAGTGACACGAGACTTCTCGTCCGCGTTACTTTACGATAGTAATCGTATCCTGTTCTAATCGGTACCAATAAGCTCAACTTTCCACCGTAAGCGTTTTCTGAATTTGTGCCGGTTGGAGTAGAGATATCGATCTAAAAGCAATTTCACTTTACGTTTCGTACGTGCACCCTCTTAATCCTTATGCGTACCAAACCCAGTGAACTCCCACCTGATATATATTCGGTGTCACGGCAACAATACTGGTCACAGAAGCTGCGCCCGCATTATATCATGAAGAAAAAGGTCTAACGACTGGTAAGGTCGTGAACGGAGCTTATTGGTAAACGTTAATAGTTGAATAGCGCTCGGTATGGCACTGACAGAATGTGTAAAGAACGACAGTGAGATAACAAGTGGGCGTACGTTCACAGTTTTTTCCCTTCGTTTGCCATTGGTCATTACTCCTTCTGTAAGTGTCATACCAAGAGAAATTTAGCCATGAACCACAACAATTTTATATTCATATTTAGAACATAGTGTCCAAGGTATCACATAGCAAATTATACATATGGATAGCTAAACCAGCATGCGGGCAGGCACATTGGTAGAAGGTAGGGTGAGCGCATACCATGCCGTTCATTGCGCAGGTTTGCACTGCACACAGAGTTGCTCTGGGCGGAAATGATGCAGAGAAAAAACAGCGCACTTTTTCTCTACAAATGTAGTACAGCCAGAAGTATGTGTGGCCTCGATTGTGAATCGGTTATGCGTACAAGCATGGCATCCCCAAACATTCGTTTGAATAAGTTGTTCTTGACAGTTTTCATAATCACACACAAGGCGATCCTGCCCAACCAAGAATAAACTTCGGTCGCAGTGCCATTTGAGCTTCTGGGACGAAAAGTTCTCCAAGCCCTGCACCGTTTTGGTATAGACGCACCGAAGCCGGAGCGAGTGTCGTGGCACGCTATCACAGGCAACATCTACGCCTTCATGGCGTTCCACACCAGAGTGTATCATCTACATCGCAAACCTCGTGCGTATCCTCGAGTCGTACGAACAAAACAAAAATTCAACACCCGCCTCTGGTGTGCCTCATTCGGATATCCAACGCGACACTATAGTGTTAAGCACACCTTGTGAACACCTTGATTGCCCACCACCAGACCAATATAGTACAGCGGATGAAGATATGAAAGTGGCACTTGCGGTTGGAGGTTCTGCAGAGGACTCTTTGCAATGGCTCCAGCTGCATAGTGTGCCAGAAAGAGCCGCAGAGAAATGGGGCGCCTTGTGTGTTAGACCATCTTACGGATCTTCCAGGAGCCTCTGGAAGATCGTTGAGTTCACCACAAACTAGTGGGAGTGAGCGAATTCTGCTTTTACAACCTTGACATGCCCTCTGATGTAAAACTTCTCCTGACTTGGCTGCAGTACAACGTAGTCGACGTCACCCTTGTCCCGTTCAGTGTGATAACTGACGCTGCTCAAGTACACGCGGAAGGCCAGATGCTAGGTTGCTACGACTGCATCTTTCGATCTATGTCCAATACTACATCCACGTTCACTTCGACGAGCTGATTATTCCACGATGACATTCAAGCATTCCGGCCAAGGTCTAGGGGTGTAACGTGAACGTAACCACTTGAGAAGTCTATTGATGCCGGTTAGGTACCACAGTGAGGAAAGTATGCCCCTTCAGGCAAGACTCTTCACCTACCACTCTATCGAGTTCAGCAATTATCGAGTTCCCCAAAATTTAATGACATGGCAAAAAAGCGATGATTCTGGCAAAAAACTCCGAACAATTATACAAAAAACGAGTAGGCGATGACCGTCACGACGAATGTTGCGAAGTTGATGATGGAGAACAACACCTCGCTGATAACAAACACAAGGTGTTCTCAACAGAAAGAAAATATTTCAGGGCATTAGTCATTGAACGAGTAACAAAAAGCAGTTGTACAGATGATAGGTAGCGTTCATGCAGCACATTTTGGAAATGATCAGACAATGCGAGTTTTATATTTTAGTGTATTGCATTGGCTGAAATATAAAACATACCTGGAAACAATCAGAGATAACTGTAGGCCTTTAAAAATATGTTCGACAGAATGGAGCCACGAAGTACAGGAGTACTTCCGATGTATAGATTGCGCCCATCGACAACGACATGGCTAACGCACCGCGAGATGTGGTAAGCGTACCTGAGTAGCTATTTTCTTCTAACGAGCTAATAAAACATCTCTTAATGTGAATAGTTGTCTAAAGCGATGGAATAGGCTTGCGCAAGGCAGGGTACACGAGAGATTATTGGGGACTAGCCTTTCGTCCAGCAGTGCGCATAATATAGACCGATGATACTAGTGATAATTATGAACGGCGAAGTTTTAGCAGATTCAATGATACTCGAAAACCCAATGCCGATCAATGTGACGGTGATGAAACCGACAACACAACGTCCGAGACAGCGTTGACAATATTGCGACAATGCTGTCTATTTCTTTGTACATGCTGTTTCTGCGCTCGCTAGGATCGCGCAAACTACGATGATCGAAACATACCCACATATGAGGACTGTGGCAATGGCAGGGACGGCAATTATACTAAATAATACGTTCAAGAATTTTAACGGTATGTTCATTTCTTACACGATCGCTCCAACCAGGTTTTGCGAGATTTATTACGTTTTAATGCCCCACTTAGGCGACATTGGCGACGTCTATTGCATGCTATTGCCAAATTGCCTATAAAGTACTCTTCAGCAAAACCACTATCTTTCACATGTTAGAAAAACATAATGAAAGAAACACAATGAAACCAAGGAGGGTATCGGCGATATTATGTGCAGTTTTTAGCTGTAGTATAGTAGTTGTGACATAGACGGAAATGAATTAAAGTGCACGAAACCACACATTCTCCCTCGGCGGGATCCGAATCCGCCACCTTCGAATTCAAAGCTTGTGGGTTCGGATCCCGTCGACGGAAAGGCTTTGATGCGCACTCATGCGCGACAAACAACAGCGCACAAAAGAGATCCGCTGTCGCTCTCACGTCCAATCTATTTACAGCGTGTGTTATGTGTACGCAATCGCAGTCTCAGCAGACCGAAAAATTGCGGTTATAAATCTTTTCGCGGCGTTTTGGACGTTACCATTCCCTGAACAGACACACTCTGACGCCTACGCTTTGCGTTGCACCAAACAATACAGAGGGAATAAAAAAATTAGTAGTGGCTTAGATTGGTAATGCTAAGATCTACGTAGCGTCAGCTAAGGTTCGGCTGATTATTCTTAGCTATCTTGGTTTTCTAGGATTAGCTTCATTATCATGCTTACGGCTGCTTCAATGACAGACGCACTGTATACGCATTATGTGACACATGTATATTTATATTTTGTTCAACGTCAGGTTGCTTCTCTATTGCCACAAAGACGGCTCGCTGGTCCGTGTAGTAACACGCTGCCGTCTCTATGGCCACAGTCCCCGGCGCAGCGTCAGACTCGGCTACTGCGCAACGCAGGCGCGCAGCTCAGCACGCGCCGGCGCCAGTGCGTCTGCCACGGCTATGACGTCACTCCTGGGGAATGCGCAGACCCGCGAGGCACGCGCAGCGGCTTCGCGGCTCCGGCGCGCCATTCGTGCGGAGTGTGACGTCACTGCTCATCGCGCATGCGCACGACGGTTCTCCAGAAGCCAGGCAAAACTCCGCCACCTCGGCCAGTGTAGCCAATGCTACAAAATTGATTGCCGGTCCCTTGAACTATTGCGGTGTCTATGGAGATGCATGTGTGTAGTCACGGCCTGACTTTGTTATGTCCGAAGGTTTGCGTTGCTCTTACTTTGTGCAAAGGAATTACACTGTCGCAAGTGCGTGCAATCGAAAAGCTTTATAAGAACTCCACGGTCATTTACACGTACTCGCACGCAAGCAATGAAAAATAACGCAATGGCATGTTTACTTACAGAGGCTTATTAGGATCCTGTATCCCATGGCCCCCATGGAGGAGCCCATGACGACCGCCGAGATCGGCAGGCAGAGCAGTGCTTTTCTGAGCCTAGACCAATAGGTCTGTAACAGAAAATACAGCAGACAAATTTTGTTTAGATTGTTTTGAAATTTATCGACTGATATCTGTTGGAGCCTATTTGTACAACACACCATCTGACATAATTAGATGTAATAGGTTCTACTGTAAAGGAACAAAACCTACATAGTGCGGGTTGACCTCGACTGAAAAATTTACCCGATTACCTATGCATTTGGCATAATGCGACTCCCCCTTCCCGAAAGCTTTGTGCACTTCGAGGGTTATCGCAGTGTATCCGGCATGGGTCATTCTTGGCCCATAGGACAATCTCGTTATTTCGTCATGATGTGACGCCACGTTACGTGGAGTGACGAAGACATCACAAACTTTGGTGCTCTGTGGTGTCACCATGACGTCGTGTGGTGACGTAATGGCATGAAGATTTAGACCCCCTGGGTTCCTTTACCATTAACTAAATTTACATACACGTGTGTTTTATTTTTATTTTCGCCCCCATCGAAATGCCGTCGCCGTGGCCAGGAATTGAACCCGTGCCCTCGAGCTAGCATCGCGACACCAACGTGCTAACCTACCACGGCGGGTACGATGTTTCTTTTCTTGTTCTTTTTGGGCGTCGCAAAAGAACGATGTGATTAAGAGGGAAGCCGCGTCGGAGGGCTGCAGGATTTTCGGCAAACTTGGGTTTGTTTAAGGTGCATCTGAAGCTAATGCCTCTAGTATAAATGCGACCACTGCGACCAGGATCTAACGGGCGACTTTCGGGTAAGCTGCCGAGCGGCTTCACAATTGTACCGCCGCTGTAGGCCGTGCTCAGTACGACATAAAATCTGCGGCGATAGCAGCGAGCACTTCCATCGATCACGAAAGCATGGGGTGCTAGTCTGGACATTGTCCAATTCTGCCATTGGTCAGCTCGGACGGGCGCAGAGAGCAGCGACGGCCTCCCTGATTGGCCTTAAATGCCATCATTACGAAATTTGTGAATATGGCGGGATTGGACAGTGTCCAGAGTTGCACACCTGGTCGAATGTGAAACGCGTTGGGTATTTTGGCCTTCAGTATCGTCGAGTACAGGTTAGTCGCAGACATAGGCGTACGCAGTACGCACCGTTCACCATATTGGGGAGGGGGGGACATGTTTCGCCGGAGCCCCCCCCCCCCCCCGGTCGACTCCTAAAAAATAAGCAGGATCAGCAATGGATGCAAAACTGGAAGCGTAGCGATGATGTGCTTCTTACAGAGGCCTCTCATTGGTTTCTTAGGTAAAAGCGAGAATCAAAGAGATCTTTGAATGCAACGTTGTTGGTCGCCATTGTTGTCAACGTAACATACGTAGCCGGAAACCTTCGCATTAAAAACCACGTGAAGCGTCCGAGAGAGTGAAGGCACGGGGAAGAATTGCCACCACACTACACATGACTAGAAGCTCACTCGTTTTCAAAAAGATGGACGGATGTCATCGTCACGAAGATGATCGAGCATGGCCGTTGCGTTGATCTAAATACTGAAATGCGCCAGCGCGACATAGAGACTCTCAGTTTAAGTCTCTCAGCATGTAGAGTAAGTGTGGCACACGGATCCAGACTTGCGGCTGCCTTTCGAGAAAAATCAATACGCTGGCATGTAATCTTGAGCCACACCGAAATAATCGTAACATGTGCAACTACTGCTCAGATACTCTACGAAAGAATAACGGCCAATCCATTTTCTCCATGAGAACATAAATATATTTAATAAATGGGCACTGTTGCATTACAACAAAAAAGTAGCACAGCAGAGTCCGTTATGAATTTGCCTAAGACGACTCCAAGTCCAAAGCCATCATCTTCTCATTCGAGTTTATTTATGACCCCCCCCCCCCATCTCCACCCCAGAGGAAGAAAATGAAAGCTGTATGCACCTAACGTGGTTTTGCAGTGCCTCCGTGATTGGCCGACCTTTGACCAAGCGACAATTTCTTGTAATGGTGTCATCGTGGCGTAATGATAACGGTATAAATTTAGCTGATCTGCGACGTCACGATGACGTTGGTGACGTCATTCACCCAATGATCTTTTGCATTACTCGTGCCGACGCCGCCAACGGACACTTTTCGCGTTCGAAAAAGCATCCCAGGCTTTCCCCTTAATAAATTTCAAAACGCTTCGTAGCTATTTGAACGTACTTGGTGCGTGGGCTGGTAAAACCGTCCCATCTCGAGCCAGTGTACCCCTGCGGATGCCATTGATGCCACCGCCGTCATTGTCACTACTGTAGGGTGGCTTCGGAGGTAGGTGTCTGCTGGGAGGAAGGGGAGCACACAGAGGATGAGCTCGATGATGGATGCCCCCAAAAGGAACGCCGCCAGTGACGCTGAAGGTGGTCGTATGCTGGGCGGGCACCACACCATCACCTGAGTAGCGCGTCCAGATGCCGTACGCCAGTACCGCCTTGGCCACTCCTGCCGTCAAGATGATCAGGCACCAAGATGCTCGCAGGTTATAGTACGAGAGACATGAGCTTATGGACGGCAGGAGTGCGGATATCTGAGAACAGAAAAACAACGAACATATTTTCAAAACCCACGGGCAGGGGGGGGATATATTGCGTGTAAATAAATATCAATAGAGCAGACATGCCCACGAAGAACGACTGCACTTTAAGAAAAACCATGCGCGAGGAAGTATCTATCTTGTATATGCATCATCATCATCATCATCATCAGCCTGTCTACGCCCACTGCAGGGCAAAGGCCTCTCCCATGTTCCGCCAATCAACCCGGTCCTGTGCTTTCTGTTTGCCACGTTATACCTGCAAACTTCTTAATCTCATCTACCCACCTAATTTTCTGTCTTCCCCGCACGCGTTTGCCCTCTCTTGGAATCCAGTCAGTTACCCTTAATGACCACCGGTTATCCTGCCGACGTGCTACGTGGCCTGCCCATATCCATTTCTTCTTCTTAATTTCAACTATGATATATATATATCTATGTATATGCAACCTATGTATATGTATGTATATGTATATAACTATGTATATATGTATATATATGTATATATGTATATATATAACTATGTATATAACTATGTATATGCAACCTAGCTTTAAATATATTTTCCGTGCTCCTCTCAAGTAGATTACGGAGAGGAGCACGGAAAATATATGAAGTTTTATATCGCCCACGGTGTTAGAATAGGTTAGGTGTACCGACGTTCCGCCTCCGCCGCGCAGCCTCCTCGTCGAACATGGGGACGGGCTTCGCGTTTTTTCCGACAGGCTGCGCTGGGTGTATCGAGGCTTCAGGTCAACCGCTTCAACGGGGGCCGCGTCGCTTACAAAGCCGCATTTGCGACAACTCTTCAACTGCTGGCCGTTCCAATTTGCCAATCAACCAATTTGCCACCGTGGCAAATTGGTTGAGGCCGCCGCGACAAACTGGGTTAATAACAACATCTGATGTTTTACGCCCCAAAACCACGACATGATTAGAGAGACGCCGTAGTGGAGGGCTCCGGAAATTTCGACCATCTGGTGTTCTTTAACGTGCACTGACATCGCACAGGCCTCTACCATTTCGCCTCTACCGAAATGTGACCGCCGCGGCCGGAATCGAACCCGCGACAACGGAACACCATGCCCACGACCTTCGGGTCAGCAGCCGAGCACCTTAGCCACCGGTCCATCGTGGCGGACCCGAACCGGGTTAGTCAAAAAGAAAAAGGTATTCCCTGAAAAAGAAAGCGGGGATGGGGGGGGGGGGGGTTGACGTCTCTCTATATGATGCTTGTAAGAAGAAAGCAACACATTTGACAATGGTAGGTTAGAAATTCCTTTCATGGGTTGTCGTTGTGCATGCACCATATCGCGTGGATTCAAGCAGCCGCCCACGGTGTAGTTGTTCAGCCGCCTTTGCAACGTTTACACGTGCTCGCTGGCGCGTGTTAGTGAAGGTTAACGTCCGTTTACCGACCAATCCATCATGACTCACCATGTGCAATTCTGATTCTGCCTCTCGTTATTCGTCACAGACATGCTGTTTGTTGCAGTAGCAGAAGTAGAACTTTGTGCCCTGCTCTGGGTGCACAAACGTGAAATGGTCGTGCCCGTTTCCTTTTCAGCGTCCTAACCACTTGCTTTCCAGTTTCTTCTTTCGGGAATGACAGGAATTGAGAGTGACACCATATTCCGTGACGTCACTGTCTGACCCGTTAAAACTAACACGCCAAACCAGACGAGGCCCCATTCGTGCACATACGTTCGCCAGTCTAAACGCCTGCCGCCTAAACGCTATAGCCTATTTGAAATAGCTTATCCTTGTTCGTCGTGTCCTTATTTACACAACTTATATTGTCCAGATGGGCAAGAAGTGCTCTTTGCCGCGATGCATCTCTGGCTACAAATCGTACACGGAGAAAAATTTGCGTTTTCGCTGCTCCGAAGGATAGTGACCGCTTGAAAATGTGGCCACTGCTATTCCACGGAAAAATCGCGAGTTGCAAACAACAAATTTTGTTTGTGAAAAACATTTTGATGCGCGATTTGTCACCAAATCATGGGAAGCGCTATTTAAAAGGAAACGTTCTTGTGAGGAAAAATTCTTTCGTATCATTTAGCCGCACCATACAATACTCGAGCTAAAGCAGCTTTTTCAGGCAAAAATATGTAAAACTCGTAGATCGTGCCAATACTGTGATAAAATTCTTGGCACACCATAATGTATATATCTTGCCGTCTATTTATTTTGACTATGTCAAAGAGCGGCTTCATCGGCCACAAGCTGTCTCCCTCTTCATTGCATTCTCTTTCAATCCCGTATTTTCCGACGTGGGAGCGGCGCGTCACCTGCTAGTGCACGCCCCGAAAGACCTAAATAGAGTTATTTTATTCCATTACATCAAAGCATCCGTCTTCTCGCAAATATTTACGGAATTAGCAAATAAGCGGTTCGTAGTAAAACATTCTGAAGGCTCACTTGATCTCATATGCGAAATGCCCCTTAACATGACACCTGCTCTTTATATGATTCTGACCGCAAATACATTAATTAATCTTTCGAGGGCAAATGAAGGGTGAATTCAACACGCGTCACGCAACTGCAGATTTACATTTCTATACAAATGCGGGCACGATCGCCTAGGCCACGGTGTTGCCGAGGCCGAAGGTGTTTATGAGCTTCACGCCGCATGCCGAACCGTCATGCATAAAACACTACTAAGTCTTTATATCTAACTTATGTATATGATATTACAATACCACACAATCCTCACAGGGCCTTGCGATATTGCTAAACACGCTAAAACACCGAATGTTAGAAGCGTCAAGTTTGTGCTGGGTATAGCCAGGTGGCCACCGTCCCGCGCGCGCCTCCTTTCGGGAAGAAAGGGAAAGAGGTCCCCGATTTCTCCTCATTCCAATGCGCCGTCGCTCCACCTAAACTATTCTAACACCGTGATATCGCCTATGAAGTTATATGTGTGAAGAGCATGGGAACTGCTGAATAGTGAATTCATATGCGGCGGCGTAGCCACCAATTTATTTTCGAAGGGGGGGGGGGGATTAGCCACTTTTCCTGCGTGTTTATATGAGTGTGTTGCGTGCATATCTACACGTGCAAAATTCAACAATTTTCAAGGGGCGGGAGAGATTGAAGCACACGCCCGACCCCCCTGGTGACGCCAATGTACATATCCTCACATGCTTCCGAAAAGCTCATTTTGTCGCATTGTACCACGCCGGTGGATTAGGCTACAACATTGCCGACGTCCACTTTATTTTCAGGTGTAAGTGGCGAGAAAACGCCCTTCCGTGAAGGGACACTGAGGTGCTGCGACGCGGAGATTAACGCGTGTAACACTTAAGGCATAACAACTAAAAGCACGGTGCAAGCGTGCTTTTATATGTAGGCAACCGTGACAGGGTAACGAGATTTCGGAACATATTGCTCGTCATCGGAATACAACGGCTGCCACTCCAACATGCGTGGATGCAAGCCGAGCGTCACCACTGGTGAGGCATGCACTTCGCCTGAGATGTAGGTGTGTACAATGGTGAAAAGGGACGGTTGCTCACGTTGTTGCCGTAATCGGTGAGGAGTGGTGTTCCAGCTTCGGCATGGACGGCCTCTCTCACGCAAAAAAGTAGTCCGTGATCGAATAAACAGAAAAATATGTGTAACACAGCTCCCATAACATTGTTAGCGTCCTTGTTGTTTGGATCAGATTCTTACCCACTACGAGGATCTAACCATGAAACCTCCATTGCGATTACCTCATCGAAACATGGAATGTTGCAGTATCTCATATAGGTAAAAGAACATTAGGCTTGTCTGATGGCTAAGCCTTGCCTGTTTTTATTAGTGGAGCCGGACTGGGGCTTGTTTATTTTAATAAAGTTGTTCTCTCTCTCTCATATGAAACAAGAGCCAGGACATTGTTCGCTTTCTTGTGCCTTGATTCTTGGCTCCTACCCACTGCGGGTAAAAGGCCGAGAAGTCGGCGGTTGATGACAATGCAAACAATAAAACTTAAAGGCAGAGTAAGGAGAACCTTTAACATTTTTTGAAATAGAATAACGTATTTCTATCCAATAAATATCAATAAACAAGCACACGTGTAATTAAACAAATTACGTCGAACTAATTGTCCAGGACACGATGAAAATATTTGGGTATTTTCAGAAGTATCGTAGACGTGGATCCTATTACTTCATTAACAAGGTATCCTCATCTTGCAAACTGGAAATTCGCATAGGGCCCCACAGACGTTCCTGTGAGATGTTGGAGAAAAGCCAAGCCTGGCTGCACCTATGCACGATAAGTGAGCCGCAACGACGAAGCAAAACTTTAGAGCCCTTCGACTACTGCGAACAGTAACGCCGGCACCGACTGTGGTAGATTGGCTATGAATTGGGGAGTCTCACCCACCTGCATAGCACTTTGTATTAAAGGAATGTTTGGTACGGCACGAAGAGCTTTATTGAAAGCATCATGACAAGTGCAACGCCATTCGGCGACCCCGCGGGGCGCATTCATGTGGGTACAGTTAGTCCTATAGCCTAACCGCCGCATCGCAGTCTCTTGTATAAAAACGTCGTATATATGTTGCCACCAAAAGAAAAAGAGACCAGCCAATATTTCATATATATATAAGAAACCAATCGGTTACCCAGCTAAACAAGTTCGCTTGTTTTCCTGCATATATAATATTTCATATATATATATATATATATATATATATATATATATATATATATATATATATATATGCAGGAAAACAAGCGAACTTGTTTAGCTGGGTAACCGATTGGTTTCTTCAATGTAATTAGCCCCTGCCAAGCACACATTCCCATTGCTGAACCCAGAAATCGAGGCTCACAAAGTCGTGCTTACGTGCACGGGCAAATCTATTCCAATACTCACAGCGTCCCTTATGCAGTGCCTAAGACGACTCGAAGGCGAACGGCACCTTCCTATGACAAGGATAGCTATGGTCGAATTCGGTTTAAAATAGGCGAACAAGCTATCAAATACTCTAATTAACAGAAATAACAAGAAGTAATCGGAATATTTCACCTAAATTGGCTAAGAACGGTTCGAATACATGTGGCTGACTCCGGCACTGCGCAAGAGGGGGCGCCGCCGAGGCTTCGCAACGTGGCCCCGCGATTGGCTCCGGCTGCTCTGCGCAGGAGGTGATCGCGAAGGTCACGATACGAAAAACAAAGAGACCCGAAGCGATTCAGAACAATCTATTTACCGCAGTTTAAATACAGGCGTTTGTTTCTTGTTAAGGCACAAAGCATCTTCGTTTATTGCTCACTCTAATAACGAAAAAGAAAAAATCAGATTAAGTGTGGTAAAATTGTTGAACTATTTCTTACTGCGAACACATCTACTGCGACAAGTCTCGCTAGCTTCCATAGCGCTTCACATGATGTACGAAACGGAGTACAGCAATCCCATTTGTTACATATAACCACAAAGCGAAAAAGAGCTAAATTGAAAATTTGGCACCGAGCGATGCGCTTCTTGGCTGCAAAAATAACCACGAAATATGAGCAGCAACGTATTTTCCTTTCTTTAAATGTAGGTCTTTTAACTGCGCTTTCCTTGGGAAAGGTCGAGACGATTGGTTTGTAGTGATTTAATTTTATTTCACGACTTGGTTTAGGCTAGGACGACGAGAAGTCTACACGCTTCGACCACATGCCGCAACAAGGGAACCAACGTGTTGCACCAGAACGCAACACATAGGCACTGCTGGGTGCCTCAGGCGCACTAGGCGCGTATGCACAGTTAACTTCTATGCTGCCAGCGCTTCTGCTGGTGGCTGTGCGAAAAACTCAACTTTACCCGCTCTACATTTTTGTGAAAGCTCCGCGCTACTGTTCTACTGAAGGTCCCTGGCGTTGAGCTTGGCTAATGTTGGAGGTGAGATTCACGCAACGAGGAGTTTTCTTGCGTAATAGTGCAAAATTGCTAGCGTAAAGAAACATAAACGAAAAGAAAAGCGCGAGACTTCTCGTCCGTGTTATTTTACGCTAGTAATCATGTCCTGTTCTAATAGGTACCAATAAGCTCAACTTTCCTCCGTAAGCGTTTTCTGGATTTGTGCTGATAGGAGTAGACACATCACTCGAAAAGCAATTTTACTTTAAGTTTCGCACGATCACCCCCTTCTTCCTTATGCGTACCAAACCCACTGAACTCCCACTTCATGTACATTCGGTGTCATGGCCATAGGCGTGCTCAGGGCTCTCCTTCAATGTGGGGGGGGGGGGGTTGAGCGAAGGCGGGCGAAGGTTCATCGCAGCGCCCCCTCACTAATGACTCAATGTATGGGCAAACTTCCGCCCCCACCCCTTTTATATGACTAGGGGGGGGGGCGGTTTAAACTCACCCAAGTCGGGGCGACAGTCGTGGCACGCACACAGGCAACATTCACGCCTTCACGGCGTTTCTCGCCTCCACGCCAGAGCGTGTCATCTACATGGTAAACCTCGTACGTAGTCTCAAGTCGTACGAGCAAAAGAAAATTACAAAACCCGCCTCTGGTGTGCCTCATTCGGACATCCAATGGGACACTACAGTGTGAAGCACAAATCTGAGAATGTAGATTCGGCTGAGTCTAGACTTTGTGAACACCTTGATTGTTTGCCCACCACCAGACCAATATAGTACAGCGGATGAAGATATGAAAGTGGCACTTGTCGTTGGAGGCTCTGCAGAGGACTCTTTGCAATGGCTCCAGCTGCATAGTGTGCGAGAAAGATCCGCAGAGAATTGGGGCGCCCTGTATGTCAGAACAATTTACGGTTCTTTCAGGAGCCTCTGGAAGATCGTTGAACTCATCGTTCACCACAATCTTGTGGGAGTGAGCGAATTCTGCTTTTACAACCTTGACATGCCCTCTGATGTAAAACTTCTCCTGACTTGGCTGGAGTACAACGTAGTCGACGTCGCCCTTGTCCCGTTCAGGGTGACAGATGACACGCGGAAGGCCAGATGCTAGGTTGCTATGACTGCATCTTTCGATCTATGTCCAATACTACGGCCACATTGACTTCGACGGGCTCATTATTCCACGATTACATTCAAGCATCCCGGCCAAAGTCTAGAACGTGTAGCATGAACGTAACGGTTTGGGAAGTCTATTGATGCTGGTTAGGTACCACTGCGCGAAATACACCCTCTTACAATGCAGTAGCCTGATGTAGACCACCTGTCCCTTCAGGCGAGATTGTTCACCTACGACTCTATCGAGTTCCGCAATGGAGGCTTCTCGAAGTGCACCGCTCGCTCCACGACGATGCTCTCTGTGTCAGGTGTTCAGAATGTCAGGATTCACCACAAAGGATACAGCATGGTCTATGCAGATAGCTCATTGTTCGTCATGAACCACTTCAGATGCTGTTGCAAATTTCCTCCAAACGGCGCTGCTGCGGGATTGAAGCTTGTCCTGAAGAACTTCAACTGCGTTTCTGATAACAACTCTTCAGTGGAGCTTTCAGGGCGTATACAATACGACGCGTGAGGGCGCTAAAAAACTAATAAATTAGGTAGACTGTGCGACACAGAATTTCAAGTCGAAGTGTGAATATTGTGAGCAGTACGATAATAGTGGCAAGGACACTTCTTTACGTGCATGCTTTTTTGAGGAACGCTCGGAATAATACCGGAATAACTCTTTGTTACATGCGCAATTGTAAGTGAATAGCTGATGTTTCAGAGTGGCAATCAGCAATTCCGAAAGTAAGCTTGTGGCTCTCGGTGGAACACGCTCTCCGCTCTCCTACAAAGTTCTCATTCAACACTGGCACCATGACTTCAGTGCAAACTGAAAGAAATGCACAAAAATCACGGGATGCGTAGACCTTTCTAAATTTTGAAGGCGAAAGGCTACTATCACCTTCTTTTGACTCGCTGTGGAACTTTGTGCTGATTTGCTTAACTTTATGATACCCTGTTGAAATTGACTTGCGACTTAGAGCTGATGTCGTGTCCAATTTCACGTAGATATTTCTTTTAGACTTTTTTTAGTTTGCGTAAATTTACTTCGGCTTCCGAAAGACTTCCCATTACGATCGTATACATTCTGCTGACCGTTGTGAACTGTTGCATTGATATTTGTAAAACTTTCCTGTATTGTCTACCTTCTGCCTGATACGTGTGGAACCGATGCTGTGCTGCGATTTCATACAGTAAGGTGTGTATTATTGATGCAGAACTATCGGTAGAACTGTCAATGCTATGTATAATGGAGTCCCTATCGAACTATCGACGGTAAACAAAACTTTCCATAGCGCTATCTTTGGTACACTCGTTAGTACTACCGATTGTCGCGTTGCTGCCACTATGTCGGGGCAGACGCGCGGAAGAAAGACCACAACAGGCAAGCATTCAAGCCTCAACCTAAAATAAAGGGGACCATGAGGCGATGCGAAGCAGCGTTTCGGCATGTCGAGCCCGCGTTTCAGAGCGGGGGTGCAGAGGGGGAAAGGGAGAGAGGGGGAGCGGAGAGAAGAAAGGGAGAGTGGGGAAGTAGAGAGGGGAAGAGGGACTGTGGAGAGGGGGAGAGGCGAAGTGGAGAGGGCCTGCGCATGCACAGTAAGGGTCGTCACCCCGCACACCACCGGTTTGAACTCCGCCATAAGATGCTTGGCATCTAAACGGCCCCCGTTTATTGTCTCTCCTGCTTTTGTAATTGATTCGATGACTAAATAAGCGTTTCTGATTCTGATTCTGATTTTATAGCATCAGTGGGCGGAGCAGCCACCGGCGAGTTCAAATGCTGCAGCCATCCAGCTGAAGACCACGGGCGTTGCTCGGTCGTATGGCTGAGCACGACGATGCGTTCCGATACGCGTTCCTCCAAGCGCTGGTCGCGATGAATGCAACGCCTCATCTTCTTTTTTTAACACGAAAGTGTTTCATGCCGGGATGCACGAAGACTTTCATGACTTATTTCCATCACCAAAATACGTCAGTAAAATGAACGCCATCGAAGGGCAAAGAAAAAATTACACCATCTCCCGCTAAAGGGGACCATGAGGCGATGCGAAGCCGGAGCACTTGCACGATCGCGTTTCGTTGGCGTTCGTTGGGCATGCTACCGACCTCGCGTCGTGGAACGCGAAGAGGGACGCTACGCGCGTCGTATCTTCCATCTAGCCCGGCCGTTAATTCTCATAGGGCGAGCGGGGAACGCGGTCGACAGGCGGGCGAGAGGGGGGCAGCGTAGGAGAGGAGGGAGAAGGGGAGGGGACGCGCATGCGCTCGAGCTCATCGCGGCGTTGCGCAAGAGAGAATTTCGGCATGTCTAGCCCGCGTTTCAGTGGAAGAGTGGAAAGGGGGAGGGAGAGGGAAAGTGGAGAGGGGAGGGAGAGGGGGGAGGGGAGAGGGGAGGGAGGGGGGAGGGAGGGGAGAGGGGAAAGGGAGAGGAAAAGTGGAAAGGGGTAGGGGAGAGGGAAAGTGGAGAGGGGTAGGGGAGAGGGGTGTGGAGAGGGTATGCGCATGCGCAGTAAGGGTGGTCACGCCGCACACAACCACCACCACCACCACCACCACCGGATTGAGCTCCGCCTTAAGATACTTCGCATCTAAAAGGTGGCTGATCCCTCTGTCATAGGAATCGGGATAATATGAAAGTGAAACCTGCCTTGACAGAAGTAGGTAATTGTTTATAGTGCTTTGGTGTATGAGCGCCTATACAATGTCTACTGTTGTTTGGCAGATATAGCACCGCTTGATGTGGACGCACTTACGTTGACGCCTAGTGGCACATATACGTACCGACGACGAACGCCCATGATGAGATTTAACTCTCGCGGTAGCTCAAGTTCTTAATATATACGTGGACACCGCATATGATGCATATGATGAATCCTGTGCAAAAATGGCATCAACAAGCACAATAAGCTCTAGCCTGGCCGTTAATTCTCACAGGGCGGGCGGGGAATGCTTTGCGACAGCCACACAAAACGTCGGAGAGCTGTTTTTCGATGTGGATGAATGCCATACGCGAGGTTTGGCCTAAAGCCAGCACCTCGCGATGTGTTTAAGCGTTGAAGAAAAGTCTCAACGTAGCGTCTCATCCACAGTGGACAGAACATAACGTTCTGTAATTATATTTCTTTTTTGGTGATTTAAATCCACACAAATTCGTATTACTCATGATGGTTTCCACACAGGAACCATTCCAGCGAACCATCCTGAAGGCCCCTCTACTTTCTTTATTACGCCCTATCTTTCCACGTCGTCCAACTCGTGCTTTACAGCATCTCTCATGGGAAGAGGAAAGCGGCGCGCCACGTGAACCGCATAGCGCACAGGGTTCGACTTCATGCAGATGATATACTCTCCCGACAGCGTACCTAATCCCAGAAACACCAAAGGGCACTGATACTGCCAAGGTCCTGAAGACGTTACGCCGTAAACAAATTTAACCACCCCTAGCCGTTCTGAGGCCTCCATACCAAGAAGAACGAAACGCAACGAAGCAACGATAAATGATGTCTATTTGCTAGCTGCCTGCTTCCATCTAATAACCGCAGTGGATTTTCCTAAAACCTTCAGCCGATTACCGCTAGGTCCCGTTACAACTATGCCCATTCTCTCTAAATTTGATGAGATTCCAGGGGATGTTGAAGGAACCACCGATACGTCAGCGCCCGTGTCTACCTCCGCGAAAACTGGCGTTCCGTTACTATACGCACTTCAATAAACTGATCACTCGCGATGCAATTATCAACAGTACCGAAAAAGTACAATGCAATGCCATTCTGGAGCGAAGACAGTCCTACCTTGCTGGGAGTGAAGCCCTCCTTGCGACAGACCGTGCTGAAGTGTCCTTTCACCTTGCAGTGGTAACACTTTGCTGCCTTCGCCGGGCACGACTGCCTTGGATGCGACGCTTGTCCGCAGAAAGGACACTGCTGACTTTCAAGGGCCACTAAACCACCAACAGACGCTCGCCTGCTCCTCTCCGTGCCTTTGCTCTGTCGACAACAGCCGCCGTGACGTCACCTGTATGATTAGGTGACGTCGCGAGCAAGAGACGCTGTCAGTGGGCAAAGAAGAGCTTGTTTTCTGCTAGCAGATGCACGCGCTTGCGTTTCCACGTCGGACGCTGAGTAAGGGCACTCGGAGAGGTGGATACACGAGCCGACGAACGCAGCCTAGCGAAGGAAAGAGCGAAACGAGAAAGCACGTGCAACTCCGCCAGCATTCGCTGTAGACTCGTGCACAACTGCAACGCCACAACTAAATATCGACCTCTGGTTGGTTTAGAGGCCCTTTCAGGTGCCGTCACCCGACGCGACGTGTTTGATGCTCCTTTCGCGGAGGGCGCAAAGACGCGCTCTGCGTTTCGAACGCGTCCACGCCGGTTTCCATTGTATAACTTGCGCACAATTTGTCTTGGCAATGAAGGGAAAGCTACGGGGGCGGAGCGTCTGCACATGTACTGCTACGTGAAGTAGACCGGTTTGGCGCGCGTCTCGTAACGCCGTGAAAAGTGATGGCTAGCGTTGAATTTCGACGAAAACGCTGCTTAGCGTCTAAAGTACGGGTAAGAGGCGCGACTTTTTCACGCACGCAAAAATGCAAAGTGACAACGTATAAAGTAAAAGAAATGCAAACATCTTGCTTGTGTGCGCTGCGTTCCGTCTCAAAATGCTACATGTAGAAAATGATGTAGTATTTTATATATCTCGCGCAGAAAATGCGGACGCAATTGTGGGACTATATTCATTAGCGGTAGGATACGTGCATTGCGGCTCCGTAGCCTTCGCTTCATTGCCAAGAAATGTTGTCTGCGACTATAGTAACGGAAGAACTGGCGCTGTTTCGCAACTGATGTTGTCGCTCGTGTACTCTTTCCTTGAGACGGGCCTAGGCGACGGCTCTCGCTAGCGTGAGGTCGGCGTCCATTTCTAGCGTTTCCGAGAGCTTCGCGTCCCTGAGGCCAACGACAAAGCGGTCGCCAACCATTCTCTTTGAATGTGCTGAAGTCGCACCTGTCTGAAAGCATGTGCAGAACTTTAACGAACTCGTCGACGGACTCGCCGGGATTCTGGCTTCTCCGGTGAGAGCAAGCGCTTTCGCAGACGACGTTGCGAGCTGCCACTGAGTGCTTGTCAAACTTGCCTTTGACGACCTCGTATTTTTCGGCGTCGTCTTCCGACAAGATGAACGTTTGGAATATCGTCCTCGCTTGTTTTCCCGTTGTGTAAAGCAGAGCTGTGGGGTGCTATGCAGGATGGCCCGAGTTTGGCGAAATTCGTAATCTTTCCAAGCTCTCGCTACACCCTCTTTTGAACGGGCTAACAGTACGAAAATGCCAATTCCATCGCTCCGCGCGCAGCGCGTTCCACTGGTTTTGATGAAACGCGGCGTCACGTCAAGGGCGGTCGACAAGGTTGGGTGGTGTCTACCTTGGGAAATTCTTTCTCACCAGCGCTTCACGCGACAAAAATGTGGAGCGCCTCACAGATCCCTCAAAGGGGAAGAGGCCGCTGATCTTTCAAAAATTCAGACGGACGTAGTCCCACATCTACTTAACTTACACGCGATACATCCAACGCTTTAGCCGGCCGTGTGTTCGTGGTGTGGCGGTAGACCGACTCTATACAACATCTCGTGGGGGTGCGATCATAAACCAAGTGATTTAACCAATTTTCTTGGCAAAGCTCTAATAGCTAGTACGGAGCAGTGGGAGACACAACTCGCCAGCTCGGACACGGGAGTGCAGCTAGCGCTCCTGGATCACGTCCGGCGGGCAGCTATGGCCAGTGGAGCCCTGGACGTGGGGTCCCAGCCATAGAAGCTCCAGGATCCCCCTTTCCCGAACTTTTCCTTGAATAAAGTTTTACTCTCTCTCTTCAAACCAGAGGCATCTTGTTTCATTTGTCGTTCCACTGAGTGCAGAAGTGGCACGATGCAAGAAAACTGTCACAAAGTCTTACTAACAATATTTTTTAGAGGTACGGGCTGTTTAAATTCCTTTTCAAGCGTTTAATGTCTGCACTAAGTACCATTTAGAATAATCAGCAGCGTGGCCTCTAAGATTAGCTCCGGCCGAGCGCCTTGCAACACCGCGGCCGGAGCTAATAGCCGAGGCCACGTGTGCAATCATCATGGTCGCCCTGTACACTCTAGCGCGTTGCTAGGCCGGCGCGCGCCCTCTTTGTTGTCCTATTAGATGCGAAGTATCTTATGGCGGAGTTTAATCCGGTGGTGGTGGTGGTGGTGGTGGTGTGCGGCGTGACCACCCTTACCGCGCATGCGCATACCCTCTCCACACAACTCCTCTCCACTCCCCCTCTCATCTTCCTCCTCTCCACTCACCCTCTCCCATTCCCTCTCCACTACCCCTCTCCCCTCTCCCTTTCCGCTCTTCCTCTGAAACGCGGGCTAGACATGCCGAAATTCTCTCCTGCGCAACGCCGCGATGAGCACCAGCGCATGCGCGTCCCCTCCCCCCCACTCTCCTCTCCTACGCTGCCCCCCTCTCGCACGCTTGTCGACCGCGTTCCCCACTCGCCCTGTGAGAATTAACGGCTAGGCTGGAGGGAAAACAAGACGCGCGTAGCGTTCCTCTTCGCGTTCCACGACGCGAGGTCGGTTGCATGCCCAACGAACTCCAACGGAACGCGATCGTGCAAGTGCTCCGGCTTCGCATCGCCTCATGGTCCCCTTTAGCGGGAAATGTTCATCATCTGCTCGCTCCCCGAGCACCTAGCTACTCAAGTCAGGACATGCATTGACTAAGTTGATTAAGCCATATCATGCTAAGACCGAGCTAATTAAACCACCTCTTACAAAGACCATGGTAATGACGCTGTGTAAAGCTATGACCGGGCTCACTAAGCTCATGCTAATTAATACGACGCTAACTAGGAGGCGCTAATTAAAATCGAGAATTAGGACCTTATTCGCGAATTTCATGCAAATTAGGCTTCTGCTAAATATTTTCGTACTAATTACACACTTGCTAATTAAACCTGAGTAATAAATGACGTGTTAATTAAAACATTACCAATTGAGACAGAATTATTAAATGTCATGTTAGTAAGACCCAGCTAAGCACAAGGAGTGCTCAGCTGGCCAAATTATTTTATATGCAAAGGTGCTGCTAACAAGCGTCTACCGCATGAAACGCTTGACAGGCACACCGGCACTATGACAGTCCCAAGTTGAACCTGGGCCTTTTCAGAATCAAGGAGTTTGTACCCGAGTTCGCGCGTCAATCAGTTTGATTGACAGACGCCAGCGACGAACATCGGGTCCGCCCACCGCGTTTGCTCTTGCCGCAACGCCAGCGAGCGGCACGATTAATCTATGAGCTTAATCGCACAAACTATGCAGTCACGCGCGAGGAACTAAAGGTTATATCATCATGTGGCTACGATGTCTCGCGTTCATTTTCCTCGTGTTCACGACGTACCACTCACAGCCATGACGCAAACGCCCCTGGGGGTATTTGCGGCGAGAAATGTTACTATTTACTTGTTCGTGGAGACATTTTTTTCTACCGCTTCCTTACTGCAGAAAAATCTTCAGACGTGTAATGTAAGTAAAGCAGTAACCTGTCCATTCATTTATCTGTAATATTCCAGGGAAGCGAAACGAGCTGCATGGGAGCGCTCCGTGTGCGCCCTTGTTGCCTTCGAGAGTGGAAATTTCCATGCTGCAGGTGGAACGAAAGAAATTGCCCGAAAGAGGACAAAGGCCCACGAACACGCCTGTGGGAGGCGCGATGTTCAGTTGGCAAACAGACAGCGCGACAGTCACGCTGACGTCGCTGCACTGTTGACATGTTCACTGAGGTGCGGCGCTGACGCGTTCGCACGCGGTGTTCCTTTGAAAACCACCGCAAATGCCGCACATGCGTTTCAGACGTCATCCTCGTTCTTGTAGCCGGTTTTATCAACGCTGGAATTGTGTGCTCCGCACTGTCTTCCCATCATGACCACCGTAGTGCGAGCTCAGAACAAACTCGTGTTCCCGAGAAACTCGGGCCATCCTGCATAGCACCCGTGACTTGAACTTCCTCGCTGTGGCCGTTCAATCCCGAAGCAAACGGGTAGTCGTCAAATTCTAGTGACCGTGCTGGCCATTCTGCCGGTCTTTCGAAGTTGAAGTTTGATGGCGGCTCGGTGGCGAACATTCCGTAGCAAGTTCTTGTTGACTCGTCACAAGGCAAGTTGGGGTCGTCGTCCTCTGGGCACAGCGATCCTCAGAGGCGAAGAAGTACTGCGTGATGCTACTTTCTTGACGTCAGCCGGAAACTTCTGTCGCGTTACTGCCACCGTGTTGTGGCAGACGCGCGGAAAAGAACAACACAACAGGAAAGCGTTCAAGCCCCAAATCTAAAACATGGCTGATCTCTCTGTCTTAGGAATCGGTATCCTAGTAAACTTTCCTTCACAGACGTAGTTGAGCGCTTGACGTGCATTGTTTCACCACAACGGCGAAGCAATGAATGCGATAGCAACAGATTGGAATATCACGCGAAGAACTGCAAGCATCTCGAAACTTGCAGCGTGCTGCTCAAGCACAAAGGACGCTCGAAAAGAACACACACAGGACGAACGTGAACTAACAGCTGCCACACTCGTTACTTCTTTGTGTTTGAGCAGCGTGTTCCTTTAGCAAACGCGGCCGCTGCAGCGGACGGAGCGACCTTCGTGCACTCTGTAACTTCAGCGTGCCCTTGCGGTGAAAGCACGAGGTGTAGAAGACGCCCCAATCACCACATAAGCCCGAGCACACGGGAGACCACGCCTTGTAGGGCAAAGTACAGGTAGGGGCGCGCGCAACGCAACGAGCTGAGCGACTGCCTTTAAAGAGCGCCCTTGACGCCCTTCGCGCCATCTCGCTGGTAACAAAAACAAGTGCCTCCGAGCTCTGCGTACCGCCAGCAGTAAATGGTGTATATAAATAGCTCGCCGTGTATATAAATGGTGTATATAAAACGCGGGCTTTGTGGCCAACTCGATTCGCACCGCGCGCAGCGAAGCGATGGGTCGTGGGTTTGATTCCCGGCGATAGAACTCTTCCTTCTAATTTTTTGTTTGTCATCTGTTCGTTTATATTTCACAACGTCATATCCGTGACGGAAATACGTCAGTAAATCTTGGTGGACCGCGGCATAAAACACTTTCGTGTTAAAAAGCCCCCCGTTTGTTGTATGTCCTGCTTTTATTGCATCAGTGGGCGCGAGCAGTTACTTGGTAGTTCAAACGCCACAGCCGACCAGGAACTCGGGCATCGCTCGGCCGTATGGCGGAGCACGTCGGTGCGTTCCGATATGCGTTCCTTGAAGCGCTGGTCGTGTTCGATGCAAAGCCACACCGATAGTGTAAAATCGGCCACGCGAACTCCTTAAAGGATAACGTCGATTCCCCGAGTGCGTGGCACATGATGAAGCAGGAGAAAGCTGAAGGTCAATAAAGTTGACATGCCATTGTGCCTTCACCAGCATTCTTGGCATTATTAATAAGTCGAGCTGTTCGGAAAAGTCGGGCTGTTCGGAAATAAGTCGAGCGGTGTAGCGGAAAACGAGCCGTTACATGTGGCGAAACTGCGTGGCTTCAAATTTATGCTGCATTTTGTGAATGGTTAACGAAAGTATCAAGAACTAATGTTGTTAATTGTAAGATTTAACCATTTAGATTGAATATAAATTTGTTGATGGACATATTACAGCATTTTCAATTTCGGCAGACATCCCCCAGCGAACGGCTCGCATACATTCTACGCTCTGTGAGCGCTGTTACCGCTGTGATCTCACTGCTTCACGCTCGGACCACTGATACGACAAACTCACCGAGAACCGCTTCTCTCCCGGGAGCGGCCGTATTGCCATACACCAGCGTTTTGTAGAGTTAAGTGAGGTCGTATCAAAAAGAGTTAGCTGCTAGCCCTCGTTCATGTAACATTACGGCGTGTGCTTGTCACGTTCACTGCTTCGCCCCCCCCTCCCCCCGCGACGCGCCGCCGCCGGTCCCATGAACCCCGCGATGTTCATGCGCCGCCGCCCGAGGTCGAAACACCAGCGCCGCCGCCAGTGATTTTGGGTCCGGCGCACATGTCTACATATGGGTCTTTGAAATTTACTCACCTACGTATTTTCTATTAAAGGAACACACCACCTAATACATACGTATTGATGTTGCGCCTCAGATATGCGTAATATTTACGTTTTTATCGACAATGTTGACAAGTATGAATGCCCGTACCAGTTCAAGATGGCTGAGCGCTAAGAAAGTGGTTAAACTTTGGCCGGGTGGCTGAATCGGGTGGCAGACAGAGAAACAGAAAGACAGACAGACAGACAGACAGACAGACCAAAATATCTGCGTTTAAGTTCCCCAAGAAAGACTATCGTCTTTATTACCCAGTCGCGTTGGCTTGCCAGCCACCGTGTCATCGCGGCGCTTGAGGATGTTGGCCGCAACATTTTGGGCTTTTCTACCTCCGGGAACATTCGCTTACACTCATAGGTCGGCAAACTCACTCACCAGTCGACTCACTCAGACTCAAATCAAAGCGTGAGTCTCGGTGAATCCTGGTTAGTAATATTTTTGTGCGTTTGAGTGCGAGTGAGTCTGATTGAGGAATACTTAGTGAGTCCCAATCCGGCTGAGTCCGGTTCAGACAAATTTGGTTAGCCTGAGTCCGAGTGAGCCTTAAGCGCATGATATATATCTTGAGTACGTCAGAGTGAGCTACACTTTTTGTCGACCTATGCTTACAGCTATTTCCACAGAAACTAGGTCGTGACACACGCAAGCACGCACACAGGTGTGTAAGTGTGTGTGTATGTTTGTGCGTGTTTTTGCCGCGCTAATATTCTGCACACGCATTGATGGTCAACCTCTGCACCACGTGTGATCTACGCATTTGTCGTGACCGACTTGTCATTAGCTTGCTTATGAGATCTCGTTGCCGCTTAGCAAGGCTAGTGAGAAAGTAAAATTTAGAGCAGAACAGCCCTGCTGCGCCATCCACGTTTCAAACTTGCGTTTGTCCCGAACGCATCGCTTTGCTATCGCTGCTTCATAGGAGGGAAACACGAATATTGCCGGAACGCTCAAATTGATTTCAATGTGCCTTTGCGAAGGCGATTTGCAAAAAGGGATAAATGGCTTAATAATAAAAGCGACGTTCGATATTACTCACGCGATGTACGGTTGCGTCGCCATCTCTGAAACTTGTACAGAGCACAGTCGAGGGAAATATGCTTTCCAGGAAAGATCGTCGCAGCAGTCATCCGTTTTAGGAGAGAACAAAGCCAGGTTAAATAGGCCATTGGAATAACGGCTCCGGTTGATGATTCAGCGGTAAGCATGATTTCAGCGTGAAATGACAGTGATAAATGTAAGCTACTTTTGTTGGCCTGCCTGGCAAGTGATATTTCGTCACTCAGATGTTCTATACGTGTGCAGGCTCATACACTCTTCAGGAGCGTTTACAATAGAGTGGCACGACACCGATTTCCGTCTGCTGACTGTCGCTGGGAGTGTCTTTTGTCGTGTCGTCGTCCTATTTACACTGCAACGACTTCAACAGTCGGCTGCTCGTCTGTGAAAGACGCCGTCCGCTTCTTGTAGTGCTCCCAGCCTCTCGGCCGATTCTCTTGTCGCACAGAAGGCGCGCGCAGCGACACCAACTAAACTTGCGCGCGAAAATTTAAAACAGGGGATCACCTGCTGCTCATTTAGGCCGTCCTCCCTCCTCTACCATTGTCCCTCTTGGCGTAATCGGTGGTGTACTCGCCAACCCCGCTGCGTCGCGGAGCGGGGGCGTATAAGAAAGCGAAAGCGAAGGAAAGACGTCGGAGGGGTGCGCAAGGTGCCCATTGTCAAGTGCCCGAGGATCTCGAGCCCCCTCCGTTATCTCCCCGAAGATCTCCCCCTTCGACATTCCAAGCAACGATATAGGCAAATATTCGCTCGGCCACGGATCTCCCGACGACCTGCCGACGATCAGTCTGCCGACGCGTTTTGCTGGTGTTTTTGGTCTGCCATCATGCTACGCTACTACGACATGCTGTCTTTGGAGACGTCGGCGTCGTCGTCGGCCTAGTGTGACCAGTAAAAACGGCACAACTTCGCAGTGCTCTGCGGATCGACAGTGCATACGTCGCGGCGGCGCATCGAAGCGAAAAGGCTAAGGTGTACAGGGACGAGTCTCTTGGATCATCCAAGCGGCGCCGCTTAGCGCATTCAAGCCTTTTGGCGTATCTTCGCGTCGTATCCTACCGCCAACACTGGAGTGCGCCGCTCTTCCTTTGCTGTGAAATACAGCGAGAGCGGTGCGTTCCTGTGAGTCTGCGCCGCTTCGCTTCGATGCGGGGCTGTACCCAGATGCACTATCGCTTTACGGACCGCTGCTATAGGACGCCTTGATAGCAGTGTTCCTTCGCACAGGCAAGGCCAGTCTGAATTGGCGCGCGGACGTCCGCGCGCCACTCCAGACCAGCTCTTGAGTCCGTCCATGGTACAACGTGGTCATAGTGTATAGTGTATGGCCCAATATGGGGCAACATCGCACAACGCGATTGCTCCTCTCTTTGACCCAATGTGACGGTGACCCTGTCAATGGGTGTCCCCAGCCTGTGCAAAGGAACGCTGGCATCCAGGCACGCTACGCTGCCTGTTATTCTGTGCCGTGTTCACCATAAGAGTGGCTGAACTTGTGCAGTACTTAGCTATCGAAAGCTTAAAGTCGGGCCGCTTAGAGGCTGGCGCTTTTTTATGTGTCACAAAAAGAGCCAGCCAGGATTCCGCTGCTCTCACCGGTGGCGGAGATAAATGTCGACCGCCATAAAACTTCATTATTACCTCTTGATAGCTGAGGGATGTACGTTATCGATACAGTAAGCCCGTTTTGTGTAACTTATTGGGCCCTAAACAGCTTTTGAATACGGCTTACACGCCCTGTGTGCAGTTATTGAGGTCTTCGTAGTTATTAATAATCCAATTTATATGCTGTGTAATTTACGGTGATGTTTTGAAGAAGAGCATAGTTTAAGATCGTCGTTGTACCGCCACGCTAGTTTCCATTCTAGCAGCCGTATTTGGTCGGTGGCATGTTTTGTGACGTCACTCGTACGACCAATCTCGTTGGTTTCATTAGTTTTGTAGCGACTGAAGACAAAACTGAACAACCACTCCCCCCCCCCCCTGCCGATAAAAGAGTGGCACCCGAACCAATCCACTCGAAATCCCTGCCAAAAGAAATGTCCTACCATTGACCAACTGAACAACCTACCTCTTGACCAAACCTACGCAACCCTTGTACGACTCAAGGCTCGTTCACACCGGCGACTAGCAACGGTCGCGCGACTAAGTTGGTCGCAAACGGTCGCTGATGGCCGTTTTGGTCGCAAAGCGACTGCTTTGGCTCAGTCGCTCGCTGCTCGATTTGTCAGTCGTGCGACTGCAGTCGCAAACCTGAGAACCAATCAGGTACGCAGGAACAGGACGTGAGCCTATTTTACGGGGCAACGGCAATGCGAGCTGTATACGAGCAGACGTGAATTCTATGTGGCGACGCATATAGGTCGCACGCAGGTGTGAACATCGGTCGCTTTGAGTCGCTTTTTGACCGCCAGTCGCAAACGGTCGCGCGACCGCGGTGCTAGTCGCCGGTGTGAACCAGCCTTTAGAGCAAATGCTCTTCGTTTGCGTTTCGGGCCAGCTCCCGTCGTCGTTCTTTGAAGGTTACCTCCACTTCTGCGGAGCGCACGAAGCTCGCCCTACGCAGCACCTCCTATATAGGAGCTTCTGGCTAGATGGGCTGAAGGCACTAGAGATAGCAGCAGCGCCTCCATTGTATCTACAACAATATATTCTAGAATGTCTGCATCAGGACAAACCTGGAGGCCAGTGGCGATAACATGATACTGCCGTGGAATAAAATACCGGCACGTTAAGTGCTTGCGGCGCGGAATTAAGCCGTGCTCTTGTTAACAAATAGCGTTTATTGATGCCTAATAAATAGCAGGCAAGATCACGCGCTGGACACTGATCACCGTGTAATAAGCGAAGCAAGAATTGCAGAGCAAGCAGCTGGCAGCGAACAGACACTGACGGGAATGCGAATCCACCTTTGTTGCGTGCTTGTCCAAGCGCAGCTCGGCAAACCATTTAAGTTCCATCCGGCCAGAAAAACGAGCCAAGAAGAGATTGCAGCGACCGAGTCATTCGCAATTGGCGCTGTACTACATGAGATATGTACCATGCATGGCCGAAAAATACAGCCTGTGGTGTGTACCTTCTTTCCAACAGCGGTAACTCGCACTCCTGCGCTTCCTGGATGTGTCGTTTTACATATTCAAATACTGAAACCCACACGGTGGCTGACATGCTGTAGTAGGAATAATCAAGCACCAAAATGCGAATAGAGTCGCTTACTTGAAGACTGAAAAAGAGACTTAGGCACGTGTCTAGGACATCAATAAACAAATATCGATATTTCGCCCAATTTAACTGAGCACCCGAAATATCCTCATACTCAGCGAGAAGCTTTAGGCTACGAGATAAGCTGTCCTCGTTCGTTCGAGATACAACGTGATGCCATCGGCGAAGGCTGTCACCTTCACGGTACCACTAAGGTCAAATTATATCGGTCGCGAAACCTGGAAGGAAAAGTGGGTGAAGTTCTGTTGCCACAGACATCAATGCACGACGTGCAATTGAAGCACTACTGGGTGAGGAGGGGTCAAATAACGAAAACCAAGAACAGAACGGAATTTTTTTAGGAAACTTAATTTTATGTATGACAAAGAAAACAAGAAATTTACTGTTTTTATCACACTTGGCTGAATAGTTGATTGCCATTTTTTTGGTGGAGCGCCATGAATGGGGGGCGTGTGCAGACAGTCTGCTATGGGGGCCTGTGTTTAGGTCAGCGCATTCTATAGCATTGTCGGGTCAACGAGGCATAGCTCACTTCTGCGCGGTGGTTTCATGCCTATGTTCCGTAGGTTATTTATTTGCTTATGTGTTGTGTACTGGCGTGAAACTTCACAGAAGTTGAACTATCTGCCCTAATGTGTAAATAACCGTTCATGTGTAGGGACGGTCGATTGAAATTTTTCATCGATTAATCGTTAATCCTTTGTCAATTTAGCCTTTCATCGATTAATTGATTTCCATGTGATGTTTTAATCGATTAATCGATTAACCGACATTTTCTATGGGCGCTTTACAAAATACATCTCATTGTTTGAGAGGCATGGGTTGTTTGATCTCGACCGAAGTCTTTCTGCCAGATGCGCTAGAGATGACATGTGCGCATTTGCGCCTTCGTGAGAATTCGTACTTTCGCCGAATGGTTACAGGGTGCCCGTGTCTTTGGGTGATGTCGCGGATTGAAGGATCTGTGGCCATCGTCCATGGACGATTCGGCCGCAGGTAGTGTTTCCTCGAAGCCTGCCTCCTCGAGCGCATCGAAATCGGAGTCGTTGTCGGCTGCCACACTGGTCGAAAAGACGCGCCGGAAAGATGCAGCATGGCGAAATCCCGCGAAAGGCAGAGCAGAGACGAGGAGGATGAGGAAGTAAATAAGACGCTTGCACTCGTAGGGACGCAATCTTTCCTCCGTTTGTACGTTGGATATTGTGGAAGCCCTCGATAATAGTATAATTGCAGACTGACGTGGTCTCTTCTTTTGAGGTCACCCATGCGAGATTGCACAGCCACATACTGGCCTCAAACAGACCACTTATTATTATTATTATTATTATTATTATTATCTGGTGTCTTACGTACCAAAACCACGATATGATTATGAGAGACCCCGTTTTGAAGGGCTCCGGAAATTTCAGGAGAACTTCTTCTTGGCCTATTTGGTATTGCTTGCTATATGTCGTCCTCTTCGTCTCGCTTCTGTGTGTGCGTTTTATTGCGATAGCAATTATATGGACAGTCTCGGCTGGATTGTGCCGTCGCGGTCGCCGTCGTCATGCACTGTGATAAAGTCCCGAAGAAAAATAATTCAGGAAAACGCTCCTGAAGCGCGGAATCGAACCAGCGACCTCTTGTTCTACAGCGCGTGACGCTAACCACTACACCAGAAAGCGCAGATCCTTCAGGTAGCTAACGGCGAGCGTTATATACACACCCTTTACCGCTGGCAGGCGTACGAAAGTCACTCGAGCTCAAGGGACGCCGCTAAACAAGCAAACAGAAGATGAGCGCGAACTATCAAGTGTCACAGCTCGACACTTGAAGCACGCTAGTTTCCTTCGGTGCTTCGGCCGCCTTTGCAACAGGAGCGCTGTTCAAACTGAGAGTATCCATTGGCGAGCCTCACTTCGTATAGTATTAGTCTCTTGCTATCGCATTCATTGCTTCGCCCTTGCTGTGACTTTTTTACTAGCGGCAATATGTCATACAGCATCCGGAAATTTCGACCACCTAGGGTTCCTAAATGTGCACTTAAATCTAAGTGCACGTCCGTCATGCATTTTCGTACCGAAGAAGCGGCTGCCGCGGCCAGGATTCGATCCGCCGACCTTCGGGACAGCAGTCGAGCCCCGTAACCACTATAGGCCACCGTGGAGCCCGACCTATCAGCGTGTCATGTATCAGACATTAGAACACAAAAACGAAAAAAGGAGAACTTTAGGGGCTCGTTTTTTTTTTGTTAAGTACAAAGAAAAACATATATACCCCCACACAGTGGACTAGAGGATGACCGCCGCTGCAGCTCAGTTGGTCGATCATCGGACGTGTTATTCGAAGGTCTCGCAGGTTCGGTCCCTGCCAGCGGCAAGTTTCCTTTTCGTCCTCTTTACTTTCTTCACATTTACATCATAGTTACTACAGATAACATCCCCTTGGCTTTCCTTGGCTTTTTTGTCTGTTAGTTCTCATTACAACACATTGTATTTCGCGACTGTCCTTTCGCGTAACAGGAGTACACGGGGGCCTCTATAGGCTGGCTGACGTGGGAGTGCAAGCATTAGTTGAAAGCTGCATTTCTCCCGGGTCTGTTAGACCATTTTCATAATGCACGAGCGCGCTTCCTTGCGCTGCATATTCGCCGAACTAAAGGCGGCCCCTGTTGTGCTTCAAGTGGAGACGAGGTCGAAGTTGCACTCGCTAGGGTTTGTCTATTATGTGTGTTTATTTCAATAGAGCTGAGTCTATATTTTCCGCGTCATAGCGCAAGCAAACGGCGCTTGAACACGCTGTTTGCGGAAGTGACTACACTAACTGCTTTGAACTGGGCTAACTGCATCGCAGGAAAGCTAGCTTTACAATCATGAAAAGGGTATATATACGCTATAAGGCGGACGCTTGGGCTGGTTGGCATATAGTATAATGAAAAATATTATTAGCTTCCTTGACCCCTTTGTCTTATTATATATATATATATATATATATATATATATATATATAGATAGATATATATATATATATATATATATATATATATATATATATATATATATATATATATATATATATATATATGGATCACTTCTCACTTCTTTCTGTCACCATCATCATACTTCTTCCCTATTTCTCCCCGTTGCATTTTCCCCAACGCAGTGTAGGAGACCCGGGCTTACTAGCTCAGGCCACCCTCCTTGCCTTCTAATATATTTTCTCTCTTTCATTTATTGGTAAACAATAACCTTTTATTTGCTCAGGAGTAAAATATAATGGCAATAAGAGCCAGTCAAGAAATAAACAACGCATATTACAATGTGGCACCTCTTGGACCACTGTATAGTGCAGTTAAACAAGAAAAAAAAGCAACAAATAAAACCTGAGAGTTACATACTAATAATATGTGGGGTTTTTACGTCCCAAAACCACGATATGATTATATGGGACGAAGAAATGGAGGGCTCCGGAAATTTTCGCAATCTGGTATTCTTTAACGTTCACTACATTGCACAGTAAACGGGTCCCTACCATTCTGCCTCCACCGAAATGCGACCGCCGCGGCGTGGTTCGAGCCCGCTTCCATCGGGTCAGCAGCTGAGCGCCGTAACCACTGAGCCACCATGGCGGACCTTACAGTTAAATAAAATACCCAGGAAAGTTCCCATAGATACTGCAGGCGAAGAAAATCGCTAGTTCTTCAAAGTCAAGGAGAGCTGAGTTTGTGCGATGAAACACGATGAAACAGCGTGGAGCCGAAAACGAACACAAATAAAATTAGCAACTACACGATGCGTTAGCACATCTGAAATCTACAGAAAACAACAAACTTCGCTGTTGAGCGTTGGCGCACCGCCTTGCTGCTTTCATTCAATGAAGCCATAGCGCTGGAAACACAGGGACCAAGGAAGAGGTCCTGCGATGAGAACACAGCTTTTTGAACGAATACAAATTAACAACAGCCCAACAATGTCAAACATAAAAATCACTTATGTATTAGAAGAGCGAACTGATTTTCAAGATAAGTTATACAGAAAAAAAGATCTTGGCTATAAAGAGAGATACCAATGGCTTATCTGAAGAGGCGGATTCGTGCCTTCGGGAACGGGGTCTTCAACATTGGGGTTGGTGTAATCGAATAATCGAAGAGTTTTGATCGATTATTTCGATTAACTGAAAGGCGGAAATCGATTACGATTAATCGATGAAAGGTGCGCCTTTAATTGATTAATCGATTAATCGTTCATTGATTTTACCATCCCTATTCCTGTGACTGCAGACTGCTTTCGCTGGCGCACGGACTGTGTGCCCTCGTCTTTCGTAGCGGTAAATGCGGCACGCTAATCGAAAACACGCTGCACTGTAAGGTTGCCACAGTGATACTTTCTAGCCCAGGGTTCGACGGAACACCGTCTCGCGAGGCGCATACGTTTCTTGCGAATAAACAGACACTCGCCCAAGTTGCAACAAAAAAACAAGAATTTAACGTTTCCAGACCAATACGGGTCTCTTCTTCACATACAAGCGTAAGAAGGTGGGCAGTGCCTTTATATGCGTAGTAGATGGCGCAATAATCTGGTGTAAGATTCGGGTAGATTTCCACGTGTCCGATTAAGTGTATGATGCGTCGACTGGAATAATAATGACTCCAAAAGAAGGCGGGATGACAGTGATTATTCGGTGCCGATTCCAATCAATGTTGTGGCCCGTGTGAAGTTGATGTGTGGCTAGTGCGTTGGCGGCAGCATGTCCTTTAGCTACGTCATTTTGGTGCTGCTTGATACGCCGCTTGTAGTTGCCTGATATTCCTGTGCATGATGCGCGGCACTCTTGACAAGGTATCCTATATAACACTCCTGGGTAGCGTTCACGTTCCAAAGGACCTTGAACGCGGAGAAGAGGGAGAAAGAAAAAGAGAGATTCTCAGCGGTAAAAATTTCTTGGCGAGGCAAGATTCGAACCCGCGTACCAACAATCCGAGGACGAGCATCTGAACCTCTCGGCTGTCCAGGAGCGCTAGCAGATCGTAGCATAGCCTTATCTAGTATAGTATAGCGAGGGGAGTGAAAAGGAAGGTGAGGATGAGGAGCAGAGACGCGAGGATGAGTAGGATAGAAAGAAAGATGAGGAAAAGAGTAAAGCGTCGAATACGAAGTATGAAAAAGAGAGAAATGGAAAGAAAGACACGCAGAAGGAGAAAGAAAGAGAAACACAGGAAATGCATGAAAGGAAAAGAAAGAGAAAGCAAGCGAGAAATAGAGCGAGAGTGAAACATAGAAAGATAGAAAGAAAAAGAAAAAGTGCAAGAAAGACAGAAATACAAATAAACGGAGACAGAAAAGGCAGAAAACACATATAGAAGCAAGAAAAAACATGGCTGATCCCTCTGTCATAGGAATCGGTATAACACGAAAAGTGAGACGTGTCTTCACAGACGTAGTTGAGCGTTTGTTGGGCATTCTTTCGCCCCAACGGCGAAGGAATGAATGCTATAGCAACAAATCTGGCACACTACTGGATCGTGTGCCAGATGCGCAGCGGCAAATCCTGGGGCTTGCTCAAACATCCTCGATGAGGGCGGCACAAGGTCCAATCAGAGGCGCACGCTCGCCGGAGCCCTGCACGAAGCTACCAGGTCGTGCTCCAGGGACGAGCTGTTTGCCAACCTCATGGAGAAGTACCTGCCAGTAAAGCACAGAGATGAGGAGGTCCAGTTTCCCGAGTACCTCGGCCCGGCCCGTCCTAAGCTGGACGAAGACTTCACCGTGCCGGAAGTCAGGCAAGCCATTTTTTCACTGAACAGCAAGTCGGCGCCGGGTCCCGACGGCGTCACCAATAAGATGCTGCGGAATCTCGACGACCGTTCGATCAAAAACCTCACCGAGAAGGTCAGCTAGACCTGGAAAAACGACAGCGTCCATGAAAAATGGAAGATCGCCAACCCCGTCCTGATCCCGAAACCAGGCAAGGCACCGAATTGTTGATAACCTCCGACCCATCTCTTTCATATTCTGTGTCGGGAAAGGGGCGGAGCACGTAGTCCTCAACAAGCTTAACAGATATCTCGAAGACAGCAACGTCAATACCCACAACATGATTGACTTCCCAGCCGGCCTGTCGACGCAGGACGCGATGAAGATGATCCAACATCAAATCATCGACGACAGTACCAGGGACACCAGGGCCTTGCTCGGACTCGATCTCAAGAAGGGGCGTTTGACAACGCTCTCCACGAATACAACCTGGCTTCTCGACCTCGATTTGGGTCCCAGACTGCATAACTACGTCCGCTCGTTCCTGACAGGGAGGAAAGCGAAGCTGCGGTTTAGCGACTTCGTCTCCCGCGAAGTGCTTCTGGGCCCACGGGGTACGCCACAAGGCTATGTCATTTTGCCCTCTCTTTCCAACATCTGCATGGTCGTACTCTCGAGGAAGCTGGCCCAAGTCCAAGGTATCAAACAGACCATCTACACCGATCACATCGCGTTCTAGTGCACCGGCGGTAGTGAAGGACAAGTGGAAAGTACCATGCAAGAGGCGGTATACGTCACGGAACAGCACCTGCTACCCAACGGACTCAGGTGCTCCCCGGCGGAATCCGAGCTCTTGCTTTACAGCAAATTACACCATCTCCCGCTATAGGGGACCATGAGGCTATGCGAAGCCGGAGCACCTGCACGATCGCGTTCCGTTGGCGTTCGTTGGGCATGCTACCGACCTCGCGTCGTGGAACGCGAAGAGGGACGCTACGCGCGTCGTATCTTCCATCTAGCCTGGCCGCTATTCTCACAGGGCGAGCGGGGAGCGCGGTCAACAGGCAGGCGAGAGGGGGGCAGCGTAGGAGAGGAGAGAAAAAGGGAGGGGACGCGCATGCGCTGAGCTCATCGCGGGGTTGCGCAGGAGAAAATTTCGGCATGTCTTGCCCGCGTTTCAGAGGAAGAGTGGGGAGTGAGGGGGAGTGGTGAGGTGGAGAATGGTGAGGGGGAGTGGAGAGGAGGTGTGTGGAGAGGGTATGCGCATGCGCAGTAAGGGTGGTCACGCCGCACATCATCACCATCACCGGATTGAGCTCCGCCTTAAGATACTTCGCATCTAAAAGAAAAAGGGGCAGACCCGAGGGCTGGAAGCCGATCTCGGAAAGTGACATTCACCTGTTCACTCGGAGCGGCGACCCGATACCTAGGGTCGACACCATCATAGTCCTGGGTATGTTCATAGAATCGCGTGGCGGCAACAGAACTGCGTTGTGCAAGATCATCGCAAAGACCGATAACGCTTTTCGCTTTGTTCGAAGGGCCTCGAAGCGACGTCGAGGCCTCAACGAGGACAAGCACCTTCGGCTCATCAACGCCTGTGCGCTGTGTAACTTCACTACACGGTGGCCATGCGCAATGGCTCTGAGCAGACCGGGACAAGCAGAATGCCCTCAGAAAAATCGTCAAGCGAGCACTCGGGCTGCCTGTCAGAATGGATACCGAGGACCTTCCATGATCGGCATACACAACGCCATGGAGGAAATTGCCGAGGCTCAGGAACGGGCCCAGCTAACTCGGCTCTGCACCATGCCGGTCAGTAGGCCGATTCTGGAGGAGATGGGACTCGCCACCAACAAGAAGTTAGCTAGCAACACCCAAATCCCCACATAAATGAGGGAAAAAGCTCGTCGTCGATCCGCCTCCCCGCAACCGCCATCCTCTGCACAACGCAGGTCATCACAAAGCAAGAGCGTCAAAGATACTAAAGGAAATCACCAATGATAAGATCGAAGCAAGCTTCGTTTGCGTAGCAAATTGTGCCGTTTTCTCAAATTCTCTTTGGATGGATTTGACCCATTTCGAAAAAAAACGCCTCATATATATATATATACATATATATATATATATGTATATACATATATATATATATATATATAAATATATATATATATATATATATATATATATATATATATATATATATATTGTAGCGAAGCGATCGAACTTGGTAATGGGTCGTCCTCTCGAACACCTCCTAGTGGGTCGCCTTCTTCGGCTCTTTTCGAAGAGAACGCAACTCGCGCTGAGAGTCGGCCCCGCCTTGACTGTCGCTGTTGAGTATCGTCGCCGCTAATAAACCTCTTTATAATTTGGTGGAGGTGCTGGGCATTGTCGTCAGGCAAGGGAGAGCGGGACAGGGCGTCGGCGTCAGCATGCTGGCGTCCGTTGCGGTACAGCACACGGATGTCGTAGTCTTGCAGGCGACTATATATATATATATATATATATATATATATATATATATATATATATATATATATATATATATAAGTATAAAGGTATATGGGCCTTCAAAAAAACAACTGTTTATTTTGTCTACGTTTTGACGGGAGCCCCGTCTTCTTCAGGACATAACAATATTTACAGCGTGTGTGTGTCCCCTTATAGCATGTTGAGAGTGGAGGGGAAAGGACGGAAAGGAAGGGAAATAGGAACGTAACAAGTAACAGAGAAAAAAAAGGGGGGGTGAATAACGACAACAACAACAACAATAACAACAATACAAAAAAGAAAAAAAGAAAAGAAAAGTCAGGAACGTCAGTAAGAAGGGTTTTGTTTGACGCGGACATTGTGTTCGTTTAGGTAGCGACAACAATAGAGCCCCTTCCGGTGTGGGGCCACGGGTGGCGTTTTTGACGTCCTTCTTCGTCGTTTACCGCGTTAAAGTAATTGGCTGCGACGCCGTTGCACTTCTTTCTCCATGTGACCGCGTTTTCACTAGGAAAGGCTTGCTGGTGCCATTTGCGACCGTGGAAATCACTCAGGGCGACACGGATATTTTTGTGACCAACCCATCCCCGTTCATGGTTACGTTGGTGCGAGGGGAATGTCTCGGCAGAGCGGAACCCCTCGAAGACGCACAACTTATGGACGCACCGGGTGACACGCACAGCGCCAGCTCCCGTACGCTGAGCGCTGTTTCCACATCTGGTTCGTCATCCGCTGATGTATTTCGTTCCTCGATTGCTGACAATACTGGCCTACGTCGTGTCCAAGGACGGAATTCTCCCCGATCCAGCCAAGCTTCGGGCCGTGTCAGAGTTCCCCAAACCTACGTCGGTCAAAGAACTGCGCAGTTTCGTAGGACTATGCTCCTACTTTCGGCGCTTCATCCGCAACTTCGCGACTATTATATCGCCGCTGACGAAGCTCCTTGGCAGCAACGAGCCCCTCAATTCGTGGTCGTCAGAGTGCGATGACGCTTTCGCAAAGCTCCGTAGTTTGTTGACGTCTCCTCCGATACTACGCCACTACGACCCTACGGCCCCTACAGAAGTACACACGGACGCCAGCGGTGTTGGCCTCGGCGCTGTCCTTGCGCAGCGCAAACCTGGGTTCCCGGAATACGTCGTGGCATATGCAAGTCGTACGCTTACTAAAGCTGAGACCAACTATACCGTTACGGAGAAAGAATGCCTGGCAATCATTTGGGCCCTTACGAAGTTCCGACCTTATTTGTATGGTCACCCATTTGATGTCGTCACCGACCATCATGCACTATGCTGGTTGTCGTCCTTGAAGGATCCCTCAGGCCGTCTCGCCCGGTGGGCACTTCGCCTGCAAGACTACATGTCGGCTAGGGGAAGTTTCTGGCCACAATCAATTAAAAAATATGCAACGGATTTCACCATTATTAGCATGATAACTTTGGATTTGGCTCATTTCGAATTGAGACATTGAATTCAATGCGGTATTCTTGAAAAAACTTTATTGAAATTCGGGCAGTGGCACATTCTTGCTTCTGTTCACGATGTCGTCGACGTATCGGGACCGATCTCTCGCCGATCTCTTCACTTCCATCAGAATCCATGATAATCCAGCTCCGAAAGGGCAAAAAAAAAAAAAACTTGCAGAAACACCCAGAAAACAGGCAGAGTAGTCAGGCTAGGCGGGAAATCACACGGAGACTTCCACGTTCGCCGAATCACGTGATCGCCGAAGCGCTCTACTATCGGCATACTGGATTTGACTCATTTCGATCCATACAGCGCATGGATCTGGCTCAATTTCGTTTTGAAACGGGATCTCTGAGCACACGTAGCTGTTGGTATTTGACTCATTTCGTTCCGATCTCTCTTTTAGAGGAAAGTTGAGAGAATGTACTTGCCAATGGAGCAATATTTGAGGTAGTTTCGGTTTCTGGATTTAGCCCATTTCGAAAAAAAACGCCATATATATATATATATATATATATATATATATATATATATATATATATATATATATATACATAGAGAGAGAGACAGAACTGCATTTGCTCTCAATTTGACGTGATTTTTAATATTCATTGAGATGTCTGAAATCAAGGAAGAATATGCACAACGAGATAATGCAGGCTAGGTCTATACCACGACAACAGAGCAGTATATAGTGTACTATAACACAGTAGTGTTTAGTAACATTTTGGAAATTTTACCGCCAATTTTAAAAAGTACAGCCACCTTTAACCTGTTCTTCATCTGAGCATTCCACCAGCAAGCTTCACAGTCTCAGTTTGGCGTTGTAAATACAGTGAGTGTGAAGAACCTGCTATTACTGTGTACCTTAAGTTCTCACTTATTAAACAAAACATGTGGCCGACAAAGCAAGGTACTTCGCAGAAGTCTTCAGAATAAGCCGAGTGTCAAGTTTTTTACTGTTAGAGCCCTCTAATATAAAATCTCTCTAAAGAAGAAGACCAAGTTCAGCAGATTAATATTTATAGAAGCCTCGTGGAGCTGCTTCCGTGTACTATAGGATTGTAAGTGACTACGAATTTATATGCTAGGTGTCGTTCCTTGCCCTCCTACTTTTCCCAGCTTGGGAGGGGGTGAACGGGAAAGCGGTAAAGTGGCTTTTACTGATCCCCTCCGGCTACTCCAAGTAAAGCCTACGTAAGCTGTGTAAGCTCACATGTTATTTGAAGAAATGTGGGCGATTATAACGTTGAACTGCGCGCCATTGTTTCCTTCCGTATAGGTTGCTAGCTGTTAATCATTGGTCGAAATTTTCTGGGTCATGCTCACAGCACGTGCTTTTAATACGACGCAACAAATGACGCCTAAGTGATCCACCGCGTAATTACCACTTACGCGTGAATACGTAAGAAATAATAAACTATATTCAATACGGAGTATTGTTCGACATTGGTTCTTCGCTATTCGTCAAAAATTTTCGGTGTGCCATAAAATCGCCTCTTTGTTACGCGACGTCACAGGTCTGCGAAAACTCGCGGCGTCAAAATGAAGTGTGCACAATAAGCAGCGCATTACTTTGCTGAACAATGGCTAATTTGATTTGAAGCTTTAGCTACACTTGCTTAGCCGGAGCCGATTTCGCGTGGAGTGTCATGAGCCGTACTGCGCATGCGCGAGGATCAGTGATGTCACACAGCTGGGTCACCGGAGCTGGCATCTCACGCGCTGTTCGACACCGCCACTGCTGGTCTGCGCGTTCGGGAGGAGTGGCGTCGTTGGCGCGGCAGACACGCTGGCGCCGGCGCGCGCGTAGACTCCGCCACCGCCGCGCGCGGCTCGCCGCTGCTGGTCTGCGCCGCATTCGAGAGGAGTGATGTCGTAGCCATAGACACAGTGGCGCCGGCGCGCGCGCAGCTATTCGCCTTCGCTGTGCAGTCGCCGTATGGCACTGCGCTGGGGCCGCATGATAGCGCCTCTGACTGGCGTTTGCAGGTGGGTAACGCCATGGAGAAGGAGAGCGCAAATGCTACTCGACGGCGCAGAAGAGCCGATAAGCTTTTCTTATCGGATCCCTAAGTAGTTGCCTGGCAATTAGCGGTTCAGCGTACGAAGAATGAACAGAAGAAGGCTAATCATCCTAGACAATCTGGAAAGCTAAGAATAATCAGCTGAACCTTTGCTAACGCTACGTATATCCTGGCATAGCCGAGCAGAGCCACTGCAAGTTTTTTCGAATAGCCAGACAGTGCCTCATTCCGACCGTAATTCAAGAAGGCTGCCCACCAAGAATGACAGCGGCTACTTAGAGCAGCGAGTGAGGTGAATTCAAATGTGTATAACAGATACTTTCAGTTGTAGTATAACGACGCTGAGCTGTTTTGGCGCGTATACAACTCTCTGTGAACTCATCGTTGGCGACAGAGAGCTGGAGACAGAAAAAAACATTATAAGGAACACACTCAATCCTTCGCAGGTAGGCAGCCTTCTTACTCTAGAGGAAACCGTGGACGCTGATCACCTTTCTGTTGAGGTAGATCAAGCTATAGTGCAAACGTGAAAGCTGGGCTTTTCAATGTGCTGAGTCTGCTGCATTGTATTGTATGGTATCATAGGTTTCATAGGGTAGCCGCCGCGATCGCTGCAGGCTACCACATGATAAGCAGCTTGTGAAGCAGGCTAATCGGAGACTAGAGTGGGAATCTTTTTTAGCTCTCCTGGATCGGCACAACTAAAATACTCGACACTTCTGCACACTCAACTCACAGCAGTTGGATATTAAGCAGTGGCGATGCTGTTCGTTTTGAAAGAAATAAACTAAGTTTCTGAAAAATGAGAGAGTTTGATCGGGCTATAAAACGTTTACTGGTTCTCGCCCGTATTTCCATCGCCGATTACTTAAATTTCAGGCCAAGCTGAACAAAATAAAATCACGACAGATTGCTGTAATCTTATAGAGCCCCAGCTTTGCGATAGCCTCCTCTGCAATGCACGGGCGCAAGGCGTGAAAGCGTGGAATAGGCATCCCGCACTGCAGAGAGCCTACAATGCGTTGTCATGAGACACGGAGGACAGTCGTCACAGCAGAAGTGTAGGAAACATTTAACGCGATAGCGTTAAAGAGCTCGTATCGCAGAAATTCCGCCGTCGGTGTCCGGAACGCTGGTTGTGAGCGAAAAGTCATCATCTTGTCCGTGACCGAAAAATCGAAAAAGCTGCAAGCAAAATAATAAAAATGTTGGGTCCGAGTGAGAATAGAACCCAGGCCGTCTGCGTGGCAAGCAGGTGTTCTACCACAGAGCCACGCCTCTGCTTGGAGCTGCACTGAAAGTAACTTTCATGCTCCCCAAAAATACGCGTCCGGTATACAGGTATCACAGTACGAAATGTAATATCGCAGTAATATTGCGTGGTACAAGCGTACATTGCCATCGGGCGTCACACCATGTCAATATCATAACGACTTGATGTTTTAAAGACAGCCAGCCACCCATTGCAAAAGACACACACAATACTGCGCGTATTCCCTTAGGGCCACGTAGTGGGTGCATCGCAACTTCGAAAAAGTTTCTCGCGCATAATTGCTCCTGGTTTAAAGCATACTACCCATTACTAAGGCACACACCTTAGTGCGCGCCTCTGTTAAACACTCGTAGTGTTCAAAGTGCGCACTAGGGGCAGGATATCGCTATCGCATTCAATTCTTAAAGATGCAGCTTAAGCGTCCCCCAATTTTTTTTACATAATTACGTTATTGCTGCGTTCAAGTAAATCTTTGCCTCACTTTTTAGTTTTCCAGTCTGCAGCCGACAATGACCAGTGTCGGAAGTGGGGGGAGGGGGGCTAGCGCCCTCTTTGCACCCCCGTTAGATACGCCTATGCATTCCAGAAAGGCTGGGTAGCCTGGCAGGTAGTTGAAATTGAGAAATGCTCCAAAAAACGGTGACAGCTCCACACACTCCCTTTTTTGGTTCCCTGCCCATGTCGTGCGATCGAGGGGTTTCCTCTGAACTTCGAGTCTGCCCACGAGGCTGCGCGTGGCTTTGCCGACTGCGCTGCCCTTTGATCGGGTGACTTTCCCCCCTAACGCAGGGATGCTTCTAGGCGGCAGAATGAAATTACTAAATAATGTTACTTAGAGAGGATGGTCTTCCCGCCGCCACATTACAAGCTAAACAGACCGCAGGTGGTCACGCTCAGACTCCTGCAAACTAACTCCTACCCAAACCCAGCGTCCCTTAATAGCATATATCCGGTCATTTTCCCGAATAGTTCTGTTCCCGAATAGACGAGTGCTGAACCCGCGTGGCGTGCTCCAAGAAGAGTTTGGGACGAGTAACAGCAACAGCAAACTACAGTGAATTCGTCGTGTGCTCCACTTACAAGGACGCGTTAACATCGGGCAAGGTGCCCGTGATGAACGGAACTTTAATTCGACCCATGCGCTGCTTCGCATCCCCGCATGGCTTCCTTTAGTAGGAGATGGTGAGAGTTTTGCACTCACTCACTCACTCACTCACTCACTCACTCACTCACTCACTCACTCACTCACTCACTCACTCACTCACTCACTCACTCACTCACTCACTCACTCACTCACTCAATCAGTTACACGTCTTTTAGAACTAAAACAACAATATGATCAACACACATGAGGCAGCTGTTTTTGATAAAATGATTATAAGTGAAATGAAAAATGAACAGTGTAATGATGATGAGCGAAAGATAAAATGAAGTGACACTCAATAATCACGAAAAGTTATGAGGTTTTAAGGAGTAAGACGTGCACAGTAATAAACTATGAATTATTGTAGAAAGTTAGTCACATTGCAAAAAAAAAAGCGATGAAGGTGGGGAAAAAAGTTTAAAAAAATATTAAAAGAATGAATAAGCGATGAGCATCATGATGAAAGATCCGAAGTTCGCAACAGCGAAGATCACTTCACTGGCAACGAAGACCATGTGCACTGAAAAGAAAAAAAATATTTGAGGGCTTTAGTCACTGAGCGAGTAACAAAAAGCACTTCTCCGGATGATAGATAGCGTTTATGCAGCACATTTTGGAAATTACCAGACAATGCGACTTTTATATTTCAGTGTATTGCATTGGCTCAAATACAGAACATTCCTGGAAACAATCATAGATGAGTGTCGGCGTCTTAAACTATGTTCGACAGAACGGAGCCACGAAGTACAGGAGTACTTCCGAGGTATTAACTGCCCCCATCCACAACGATATGGCTAACGCACCGGAAAATCTGGTAAGCGTACTTGAGTAGCTTTTTTTTCTTCTGACGAGCTAATAAAAAATCTCTTAATGTGAATAGTTGTCTAGAGCGATGCAATCGGCTTGCACAAGGCTGGGTACACGAGAGATTATTGGCGACTAGCCTTTCGTCCAGCACTGCACTTTATATAGACCGATGATCATAGTGATCATTACGAACGGCGATGTTTTAGCAGACTCAGTGACACTTCAACACCCAATGCTGATCAATGGAACGGTGATGAAAATGACAACACAACGTTCGAGGCAGCGTTTACAATATTGCGACAATGCTGCCTATTTCTTTGTACAAGGGATTTCTCCGCTCGCTAGAATGATGCAAACTACGGTGATCGAATCATGCCCACATATGAGGACTGTAGCAATGGCAGGGACGGTAATTACACTAAATAATTACGTTGAAGAATTATAATGGTATGTTCATTTCTTACACGACCACTCCAACCAAGTTTTGCTATACTTATTACGTTTTAATGCCCCACGTAAGCGACATTTTTGACGCCTATCGCAGGCTAATGCCAAATTGCCTATAAAGTACTCTTCAGCAAAACCACTGCCTTTCAGATGTTAGATATCACATAATGAAAGAAACACGATGAAACCAAGGAGGGTATCGGGGATATTAAGTGCAGCTGTTAGCTGTAGTGTAGTAGTTGTGACAGACGGAAATGAATTAAAGTGCACGAAACCAAATATTCTCCCTCGGTGGGATCCGAACCCACCACCTTAGAATTCGAAGCTTGTCGGTTAGGACCCCGTCGACCGAAAGGCTTTGATGCGCACTCATGCGCGATAAACAACAGTGCACAAACACGAACCGCTCTCGTGCTCACGCCCAATCTTTTTACAGCGTGTGTTGTGTGTACGCCATCGCAGTCGCGGCAGACCGAAAAATTCTGATTATAAGTCTTTTCGCGGCGTTTTCCATGTTACCATGACATACTGCTCCTCGCGCATGCGCACCACGGCTCTCCAGAAGCCACGCGAGACTGCACAACCTCGGTCAGTGTAGCCAACGCTACAAAATTGGTTGCCGGTCCCATGAACTATTGCGGCGTGTATGGAGATGCATTGTGTAGTCACGTCCGAACATTGGTATGTCCGAAGGTTTGCGTTGCCCTGACTTTGTGCAAAGGAATTACCTGTACTGTCGCAAGTGCGTGCAATCGAAAAGCTTTCTAAGAACTCCACGGTCATTTACACGTACTGGCATGCGAGCAACGCAAAATAACGCAATGCCATTTACTTACACATGGTGATGAGGATCCTGTATCTCCCTTGCGTCATGCAGGTGGTGTTTGACGTAATGCTTGGCCCCCGCGGAGAAGCCCATAACGACTGCCGAAATCGGGAGGCAGAGGAGTGCCTTCTTCAGCCGAGACCAATACGTCTGTAACAGAAAATAGAGCACACCAATTTTGTTTAGGCTGTTATTGAAATTCATCGGCTGATAACTGTTGGAGCCTATTTGTACAGAACACGATCTGAAATAATTAGATTTAATACCTTCTACCGTAAAGGAACGAAACGTACATAGGGCGGGTTGACCTCGACCGAAGAATTTACCCGATTCCTTATGCAATTGGCATAATGCGACTCCCCCTTCCCGAAAGCTTTGTGCACTTCAAAGGTTATCGCATTGTATCTGGCATGGGTCATTCTTGGACAATAGGACAATCTCGTTATTACGCCATGATGTGACCCCACGTTACGTGGCGTCACGAAGACATCACAAATTTTGGTGATCTGTGGTCTCACCATGAAGTCGTGTGGTGACGTCATGACATGAAGATAATATTTTGCACGACCCTTGTTGACGCCACCGACGCCGACCTCAACATTCGCGTTTGATAATTCCTCTAAGGCTTTCGTCTCCCTGATGATAAGGCTGATGTTACTTTGCTCTGACGTTGACTCACTGATGCTCTGAAACAAGGGTCTCAAACAAGCGGCACGCGGGCCGCTTGTTTGAGAAAAGTGGGCCGCTGGACAGACATCACTGGTCTTAGCATCTGTTTTGGTGACAGCCCACGCTGTCGCTTTGTGTTGAAACATAACCGCAAACAATATAAGAATCGGCGTCGAGATTGCAGTTATTCTGGAGATCGGTATTGATATGTTTCTGGAATCCCGACTCCAAATCCCCTTCAAAAACAACCCATTTATTAGACATGCGAAAGGCCTTCTTTCAAATGGCAACATTAGCTGATGTTTTTTTTTCCTTCAGGCTTTGACGGCGGCCAGGTAGCTCATGTGAGATTGAAACACCTGTTTTAACGCGCCAGTTATTGATTTGCCCATTCATATGTGGTGAACTTTCGTCCAGCAATAACAATTCCTGGGGTTTTTATAATATAGTATTTGCTGGGGTTTGACGTCCCTAAACCACGATATGATTAAGGACACACCGTATAGCGATGGAAAAGTTAATGAAACATTAGTCCAATAAATGATTACAGCCCCGGCCTGTGGCCCAAGTTCGTGATCGCGAGCATTACCGAGACGGAGAAGTCGAGCGCACCTGCTCTTTTTACGGCAGCGCATACTTATACAATAGCGACATTAGTAAAACGAACACGGAGCTGGATGCAGCCCTCCCCCACAGCAGCACAAGTGAGCTCGACCGCCGCTGATCTCCGTCGCCTAGGGCGTACAAGGACGATAGCATGGAGTCTATAGTGGCTAGAATCCCGTCCAATACCACTGAAATACTTGTAGCATTTGTTGATTTTGTCTGCTCGTACACTGCTGGCAAAATACAGATTAGAGGCTCTCTTCTTCTCCTGTGAGCCTTAGAGAAGGAGAGGACAGTCGCAGCATAGATGTGGTAAAGTCTCATACATTCGACAACGCTCAAAGTAGGAGCGGTCCGCACGATTGACAATGTGCGTCTAGCGTCGATTCGAGGCAACGGCGTGGTGAAACCGGTGGAGCATTACTGGTTTATTAAGCCGAAAGCCTTAGATGCCTCAAACGCGACAATTAACCGGCGTCCCTCGTCGGAGGCGTCAACACGAGTGATACTAAAAAAATCATCACCACGTGATGACGGCATCACATGACATCGTAGCGTGGTCAAAGATGGGCCGATCACGGAGGCGGTGCAAAGCCAGCTGAGGCGCCTCTGTTTCTGGAGGCTGTGCAAAAGCACGGTATGTGCAGAAAGCTTTCGTAGACTGACGGGCAGGATAAATACATGGACTGAGAAGAAAAAAAATATGGCTTTCACTTTCCAGTCAAATTAAGTGATAGCTGTGAGTGTTTTTCCAGCCGAGAGGCGAATAGTAATGTTCCAGCCCTTTTCCCGGACACGGCTGTACTGGTGGTCTGTTCGAGGGGAGTATGTCGCTGTGTAGTAACGCATGAGTGACCTCAACGAAGATATCTCAAGATGCACGCACAGGTTATTTGACTACCACTTCAGGAAAGCTTGGGTCTGTAAAGAACTTGTGCGTTTTGTCTGTTCATTACTTCTCCACGTTCTTTAAATGGTGCGCAAATACCCTGACCACGATACATAGATATTGGACACATATGCATGTTCCGGTAACCTCTAAAACAATCCGCCTTTTTAAGCCCGCATAAGACTTCGATTAATTATTAAGATATCGCATCGAAAGGAAATTCTCAATTAAACGCTAGATCGACTAGACATTAATCCTTGATCGATAAAAATTTTAATTCGGCCGTGCCAACACCGTAGCGGGGGTCTCGGAAAATTTAGACCACCTGGGTTGCTTTACCGTTAACTAAATCTGCGTACACGGGCGTTTTTTTTCTTAGTTTCGCCCCCATCGAAATGCCGTTGCCGTGGCCTGGAATCAACCCTCGCCGTTGAGGACAGCAGCGCTACACCATACGTGCTAATCTACCACGGTGGGTAGGATGTTATTTTTCATGCGAAGCCTTTTTAGCGAACCTTTGGCACTTTGAGCGTTCCTTCTTTCTTTCTTTCTTTCTTTCTTTCTTTCTTTCTTTCTTTCTTTCTTTCTTTCTTTCTTTCTTTCTTCTCTTTCTTCTATCTATCTATCTATCTATCTATCTATCTATCTATCTATCTATCTATCTATCTATCTATCTATCTATCTATCTATCTATCTATCTATCTATCTATCTATCTATCTATCTATCTATCTATCTATCTATCTATCTATCTATCTATCTATCTAGCCGCCTACGTAGGGTGCTCTCATGATCGCCTCCTTAAAGGGGAACTCCGGTGCATTTTCGACCATATGAGATAATGCCGTTTTCAAATAGTATAAATAGTCCTGTAACAGCAAGGGTGGTTCATTTTGCTGAAAGACTCGTCAATAATTTTAAATAAGCAATAAACGAGGAGTCGTAACCGAAACAGGGAGCTGTGCTGCTCCGTGCTGAGTATGCGATGACGTCACGAGGTGCGCTACACGCCGCCACGGCTGGCCAGGGTGTAAACATAGCACACGTGCTTCCTCTATCGCGCGAAAAGCAAGCTGGCGATGTCATCGACGCGGAATCAAGCCTGTGCCAGCCCGTCTCAACTTACCAGTGAAGAGTTCAGCGATGATTGCAGCTACTATACTGAGCGCGGAAGCATCGCCTTTTGATTTCGACCTGCAGGCACGTGATGTAGCTGACGTGCCCCACATCGATCTCCTCGTTGCTCAATATTGTGCGTGCTTACTGTAAAACCCGATGTCAACGACGACTAAGACGCTAGCAGCTAACAAAATCGAACAACTTTACTCGCGTGCGTCGCCGCCTCGTAGAAGAAAGCGCGCGCTGCAACCGTGTGCTGGGAGAGGCGGGTTCAAAACAGTAGGCACGTTACGTCACACACACATTGTTGTCCGCGTTAACAGGCGTGATTCCGGAATTGTCTACCAATTTTAAAATTGTTTTCTAAAAAACTGAATGACTTACGGTTGTATAATTTGGAACATATCATCAGGGTACAGAATGAGAACGTATGTTTAACGTTTAATTCAAATCGGTGAATAACAAAAGATCTCCGGAGTTCCCCTTTAACTTGGTGCAGACCAAAATTGGCATGGGAGGGCAAGAGGATTTGAAGAATATCTACTCTCGGGTCAAGACATGAAAAACGTGAAAATCCTGCCGCGTACGTCGTCAAACCCTATCCTCCAGACACGTGTGGCATATACCCGTTTACCACGGGCCGCGCTGTACGGGTATGCGCCACTGGTGATTGACAGTTTTATCTACGCAGTAACGGCGAGAACAGATATTGGTTATTTAAATGAGAAAGCGTTTAGAAAAACCGACATTGACAGTATTAACCCAATGAATTAAAAGAATAAGAATTAGGATCCCAGCAGGAATCGAACCCAAGCATTCTGCGTGGCAATCAGGTATTCTACCACAGAGTCACGCCACTGGTTTGGAAAAGCAGCCTAAGCACGCGTGATTTCGGTGCAGCGTGATTTCTGTTTGTGGTGCTGGCTATCGAATTTTACAAGAAAGCAATAAACACTACATATGTAGTACTCCTACGATACAGGTGTCATATCAGGTTAATGTCTGTGGTTCCAGTGTTGGCTCCGCTTTTGTAGCAGTCTAATAAACATTACATTTGTATTCCTATGATTCGGCAAGCTATATTGAAGCATTGCTCGACCCCGGAGCTACACATTAACGAACGTTACGTAAGATATAATTGCACCACAAAGTTCACTAAGTTTCGATACTAATGATGTATGTACTCTAACGTGAGGGGTGACGTTACGTCGCACCATAAATTACCCTTTAAACGCCAGTGTAGTCGACGTGCCTGATAAGGCCCCGATGTCCACCCAACTACTACGCTTCCAAAAACACGTCGGTCCACCTCCTAACGCTTGGCTCAAAGCCAAACATGCTACTTTAACAACTACTCGCTGACTGCTTCGCATAACACCGATGCCCACGAGGCGTGGGATCTGCAAAATTTTTTTTCTTCTTTTTGGGCGTCGCAAAAAAACGACGTGGTTATGAGGAACGCCGCATCGGCGGGCTGCAGAATTTTCGGCAAACTTGGGTTTGTTTAAGGTGCATCTGAAAGCTAATGCCTCTAGTATAAATGCGACCACTGCGACCAGGATCTAACGGGCGACTTTCGGGTAAGCTGCTGAGCGGCTTCACAATTGTACCACCACTGTAGGCCATGTTCAGTACGACATAAAAGCTCCGGCGATAGCAGCGAGCACTTCCATCGATCACGAAAGCATGGGGTGCTAATCTGGACATTGTCCAATTCTGCCACTGGTCAGCTCGGATTAGCGCAGAGAGCTGCGACGGCCTCTCTGATTCACCTTAAATGCCCTAATTACGAAATTTGTGAATATGGCGGGATTGGACAGTGTCCAGAGTTGCACACCTGATCGAAGGTGAAACGCGTTGGGTATTTAGGCCTTCACCATCGTCAAGTACACGTTAGTCGCAGACATATGCGTACGCACCGTTCATCATATTGGGGAAGGGGGGCATGTTTCGCCGGAGCCCCCCCCCCCCTCCCCCGCCCTTGTCGACTCTTAATATTGTAGCGGGGTTGCAGCTATGACTGTGGGGAGGTGTGCGAAGAAGAGGCAGACGACGTGCCGGTGTTCTGAGAATACACAACCTCCATATTGTAAATAAGTTAAATATATTCGTAACATTTTGGTGGAGGTGCTGGGTACTACGCAAGACGGAACTCCGCAGCGGACGTGTCCTAGACAGCCTCAATATGTCAACAGAAAGCAACTCTGCTGCTGCCGCTTCGACCGCGACTCCGGTACAACCGGTACAGCCGGTACAGCCGGTCGTATTGACTCAACCGCGCGATCCCGGTAACTTCTGCGGCACCGACCACGTTGACGTCGATGACTGGATTGCGAAGTACGAGCGGTTTGCAGCGGTCTACAGGTGGGACCCTACAATGATGCTCGCCAATGTTGACTTCTATCTCTGCGGAACAGCAGGCGCGTGCTTTCAAGCTCATGAAGCTGACTTAACAAGTTGGGATGCCTGTAAACAGAAGCTTCGCGACCTATTTGGTAGAGCCGTCGGACGCCAGCGGGCCGCTTCTAAAGAACTCTCCTGTCGGGCACAAACTTCCACCGAATCATACGTCTCCTACATCCTTGACGTCCTGGCCCTTTGCCGTCGTGTCGACACCAACATGTCAGAGAGTGACAAAGTAAGCCATTTGCTCAAGGGAATTGCGGATGACGCTTTTAATTTACTTGTGTCTAAAGACTGCTCAACCGTGGACGACATCATCAAAGAGTGCCGCCGGTTCGAAGAGCTGAAGAGTCGCCGCATTGCCCAGCATTTCATGCGACTTCCGAACACGGCCGCTACATCATCCTGCGAGGACCTTCAGCCGCCATGCGGTCAACCGCCTACCAACGAGAGCTTAGTTCGCATCGTGCGCCGAGAAATCGAGGCGGCGTCGCCACCATTTTTCCTGACGCGGCCATCTGATGATCCTCGACCAACGATCTCGTTGATCCAGCAGGTTGTGAGGGAGGAGCTTGCAAATGTCGGACTGCAGCCGGTATGTTCGTTGACGGAACCTCGTGTCAGTTCTATAACGCCTCCTCGTGCACCGGAAATGTTGCGCCGCTATCGTGACCCTGCCCAGTGGAGAACGCAGGACGACAAGCCGATCTGCTTTCGTTGCCACGGTGTAGGACATATTTCCCGCTACTGTCGTTCTCGCACATTTCCATCTCGCTCGTTTGCTGGCTATCGACGTGACGACAACCACCGGCCCCTGCAGTTTCCCGCTCGTGACGGTGGACCATACGATGAGGCTCCTACGACATCGGTCCGACGCTCCAGCCGTTCGCCGTCCCCACACGATCGTCGCTCCCGGTCACCTCAGCCCCGTCGCCATTCGTCGCCTCGCCCTACTGGACGTCCATACTCGGAAAACTGAGCAATGCAGCTCCCGGAGGTGATGCTGCATTCGACCCCCGACCTGAAAACCCTCTGCTGACCCTCACTACGGACCAGAATCTGCTTGCTGTGGAAGTGGATGGCCTGCCTGTTACTGCCCTCATTGATACCGGCGCACATAATTCTATTATGAGCTCTGATCTCCGTGCACGATTAAATAAGGTCCTTACGCCGCCCGAGTCCCTATTTGTACGTGTCGCTAGTGGGGGAACTCCGGCTGTACTCGGACTGTGCACGGCACGTGTGAGGTTCTCCGACCGCCAGACATCCGTTCTGTTTCATGTTCTCGCTCATTGTCCTCATGGTGTCATCCTCGGACTCGATTTCTTGTCTGACCACTCTGCTGTCATTGACTGCTCGGCCGGTGTTGTACAACTTGACTTGCCTGCGTCCGCCGACGTGTCGGAGGTGGTTCAGACGAAACTTTCGTGTGCTGAGGCTGTTCGTCTGCCACCACAAGCCCTAACTTGCGTCGCTGTTGAACCATATCCCAGTGTACCGGATGGGGATTACGTGGTCTCTCCCTCTCCCAGTGTTCTACTGGCCCGCAACGTCTCCTCTCCGTACACAGTTGTAACTATTACAGCGAACAAGACGTGCCTTCCTCTTCTGAACTTCGGATTGAGCCCTCAAGTCCTACCACAAGGCATTGCTCTCGCTACTCTGTCACCGTCGTACGAGTGCCAGATCTCATCGGTGTCACCCGAACTGCCCGCTGTCGTCTCTCGAAACCCGCATAGAGTCGACGCAGTCACCTCTTCTACACTGCACAAGAACATAACCAAGATGATTGCCTTAGACCTTTTGCCCTCTCAAGTTAAAGACCTCAGTGATCTCCTTATGACCTACTCTGACATATTTGACTTTGACGGTAGGCCCTTAGGTCAAACCTCGCAAGTCAAGCACCGCATAGATACCGGTGATGCAGCTCCAATTCACAGGCGTCCTTACCGAGTTTCACTATCAGAGCGCCAAGTTATTCAACAGGAGGTCGACAAGATGCTCACAAAAGGCATTATTGAGCCTTCTTCGAGTCCGTGGGCTTCCCCTGTAGTCTTAGTTAAAAAGAAAGACAACACCTGGCGTTTCTGCGTGGATTATCGGCATTTAAACAAGATCACCAAAAAGGATGTCTACCCGCTTCCTCGTATCGATGACGCCTTGGACTGCCTTCATGGTGCTACCTATTTTTCTTCGATAGACCTACGCTCTGGTTACTGGCAAATCGCCGAAGACGACCTCTACCGTGAGAAGACCGCCTTTGTAACGCCTGACGGTCTCTACCAATTCAGAGTCATGCCGTTCGGTTTGTGCGATGCGCCGGCCACGTTCGAGCGGATGATGGACACGCTTTTGCGCAGCTTTAAATGGTCTATCTGCCTTTGTTACCTGGACGACGTCATTGTATTTGCTCCCACCTTTGAGTCTCACCTCGACCGACTTTCGTCTATTCTTTCCGTGTTTCGTGCGGCTGGGCTACAACTTAATTCATCGAAGTGCCACTTTGGCCATCGCCAAGTTGCTATTCTAGGGCATCTCGTTGACTCATCTGGCATCCGACCCGATACCGACAAAGTTCGCGCTGTCCTCGATTTCCCCGTACCAACTTGTGCCAAAGACGTTCGAAGTTTTGTGGGCCTATGCTCATATTTCCGACGATTCGTCAGAAACTTCGCAGATATTGCGCGCCCCCTCACTGACCTTCTCAAGAAGGATGTGCCATTTTGGTGGAGTCCTGACCAAGCCAGTGCTTTTTCCCGCCTCATTACGCTGCTCACCACACCGCCGATCCTCGCCCACTTCGACGCGTCCGCTCCAACCGAGGTCCGCACCGACGCTAGTGGTTACGGCATTGGCGCTGTGTTAGCCCAGCGTCAATCCGGTCATGATAGAGTTCTTGCGTATGCCAGCCGGCTCCTTTCTCCTGCCGAACGCAATTACTCTATTACTGAGCGCGAGTGCCTGGCGCTTGTATGGGCAGTTGGTAATTCCGCCCCTATTTATATGGTCGCCCTTTCACCGTTACCACAGACCACCACGCTCTATGCTGGCTTTCAGCACTCAAAGATCCAACAGGGCGCCTAGCTCGTTGGGCTCTGCGCCTCCAGGAATTCACGTACACAGTGGTCTACAAGTCCGGCCGTCTACACCAAGACGCCGACTGCCTTTCTCGGTACCCCGTCGACGATCCAGACCTCGTAACGGATGACACGTCCATCTGTATTTCCTCGCTCTCCGCTTTCGGGAACATCGGTGACGAGCAACAGCGTGACGCGTCCCTACGAGATCTAATCACCCGCCTGAATACTGACTCGACGGACAGTTCGCTTCGCATGTTCGTCATCATCGACGGCATTTTATACCGCCGGAACATGCGCCCAGTGGGACAAGAACTACTAGTTGTAGTACCCACTCATCTCCGCTCGACCGTACTTCAGCAACTACATGATGTACCAACGGCCGGCCATCTTGGTGTTGCCAGAACGTACGACCGTGTCCGCCGACGCTTTTTCTGGCCCGGCCTCTACCGTTCCGTACATCGTTATGTCGCTACTTGCGAGTCGTGCCAACGCCGGAAAAAGCCAGCTGTGCACCCTGCCGGGCTCCTTCAACCTATCGACGTACCTACTGAGCCTTTTTTTTCGTGTCGGCCTCGACCTTTTGGGACCTTTCCCACTTTCTAACAACGGTAACAGATGGGTCGCCGTCGCTACGGATTATTCGACCCGTTTTGCCATTACGAGACCTCTCCCGAGCAGCTGCGCTACAGACGTCGCCGAGTTTTTGATCCAAGACGTCATCTTACATCACGGCGCTCCTCGTCAACTCATCACGGACCGAGGTCGTTACTTTTTATCCAAGGTAATCGAGGACCTACTTCGGTCTTGTGCAACCAAGCACAAGCTTACGACGGCCTATCATCCCCAAACGAACGGACCCACAGAACGTTTGAATCGCACGCTCACTGACATGCTCGCCATGTATGTCTCGACCGATCATCGCGACTGGGACATTGCGCTACCCTTTGTCACTTTTGCTTACAACAGCTCGCGCCACGACACTGCTGGATATTCTCCCTTTTACCTTTTGTATGGACGAGAACCGACCTTGCCGTTCGACACGCTCGTACCCACCCCTGCCCACCTGTCCGCCGAGTATGCTCGCCACGCTATTAGCACAGCCGAAAAGGCCCGTCAGATCGCCCATCGACGCCTTTCGGAATCGCAACTCCGCCAGAAACATACATACGACAGCTGCCACCGGAACGTTCGCTTCAATCCGGGTGACCTCGTTCTCCTGTGGTCTCCGTCTCGGCATGGTGGCCTGGCCGAAAAACTTCTGCCCAAGTACTCCGGCCCTTACCGTGTGCTACGCCAGGTGACTGAGGTCACCTATGACATCGCCCCTCTGGACCACACGGCGCCCTCTACGTCTTCCAACGTCGTCCACGTCGCTCGCCTGAAGCCGTACCTTTCGCCCACCACCTGCTAACAAGCGCCGAGTCGGCGCTTTCGCCGCCGGAGGTCGATGTAGCGGGGTTGCAGCTATGACTGTGGGGAGGTGTGCGAAGAAGAGGCAGACGACGTGTCGGTGTTCTGAGAATACACAACCGCCATCTTGACTGCTGGACTATTCCATATTGTAAATAAGTTAAATATATTCGTAACATTATATAAACAAGATCCGCAATGGATGCAAAAAAGGAAACATAGCGATGACGTGCTTCTTACATAGGCCTGACATTGGTTTCTGAGGTAAAAGCGAGAAGCAAAGAGATCTTTGAATGCAACGTCGTTGGTCGCCATTATTGTCGAAGTTAACATATGTAGCCAGAAACCTTCGCATTAAAAAATACGTGAAGCGTCCGAGAGAGTGAAGGCACGGGGCAGAATTGCCGTCAAACTTCACATGACTAGAAGCTCACTCGTTTTCGAAAAGATGGACGGATGTCATTGTCACGATGACAATCGCGCATGGCCGTTGTGTTGATCTAAATACTGAAATGCGCAAGCGCGACATAGAGACTCTCAGTTTAAGTCTCTCAGCATGTAGAGTAAGTGTGGCACACGGATCTAGACTTGCGGCTGCCTTTCGAGAAAAATCGATACGCTGGCATGTAATCTTGAGCCGCACCGAAATAATCGTAACATGTGCAACTACTGCTCAGACACTCTACGAAAGAATAACGGCCAGTCCATTTTCTCTATGAGAGCATAAATATATTTGATAAATGGGCACTGTTGCGTTACAAGAAAAAAGTAGCACAGCAGAGTCCGTTATCAATTTGCCTAAGACGACTCGAAGTGGAAAGCCATCATCTTCTCATTCGAGTTTATTTATGACCCCGTCCCCTTTCCACCTCAGATGAAGAAAATGAAAGCTTTATGCACCTAACGTGGACTTGCAGTGCCTCCGGGATCAGCCAACCTTTGACCAATGGACGATTTCTTGTGATGGTGTCCTCGTGGCGTAATGATAACAGTATAAATTCAGCTGATCTGCAGCGTCACGATGGCGTCATGTTGGTGACGTCATATTACTCGATGATCTTTTGCATTACTCGTGTTGACGCCGCCAACGGCCACTTTGGCGTTTGAAAAGGCATCCCAGGTTGTCGCCTCAATAAATTTCAAAGCGCTTCGTAGATATTTGAACGTACCTGATGTGCATTCTGGTGGAACCATCCAATTACCACAAAATGGATGTCGGCAGACAGCATAGTAGCAGATGCCGTCAGCGCGACCACGACGGCGTGGTGGACGAGGAACGTCTCGGCTGGCAGGAAGGGCAGGGCGCACAGGCTCAGCTCCACGATCGACGCCCCAAATGACATCCGGCCGACGAAGCTATATGCAATGGCGTGCTCCTGTGCCATCACACCTTCGCCTGAATAGTGCGTCCAAGTCTGGTAGCAAAGGACCGCCTTGGCCACTCCCGCCGCCATCAGGACCAGGGACGACACCGCACCGTAATTGAAAAAGGAGAGACAGGAACTTATTGACGGAAGTAATGCCGTCACCTGCGAACGGAAAAACAACGAACATATTTTAAAAACCACGGGGAGGGGGGAGGGGCTATTTTGCGTGTAAAGAAAAATCAGTAGAGCAGGCATGCCCACGAAGAACGACCGCACTTTTAAGAAAAACCGTGCGCGACGAAGTATCTATCCTGTATATGCAACCTAGCTTTAAATATATTTTCTGTGCTCCTCTCAACTAGAGCACGGAACGGCTCTCGCCAATGAAGTTAAACGTGTTAAGAGCATGGGAACTGCTGAATAGTGAATTAATGTGCGGCGGCGTAGCCACAAATTTCTTTTCGTAGTGGGGGGAATTAGCCACTTTTCGTTCATGCGTTTATATGAGTGCGTTGCGTGCATATCTACAAGGCAAAATTCAACAATTTTCAAGGGGCGGGAGAGATTGAAGCACACGCCCGACCCCCGTGGTGACGCCAATGTTTACATGCCTCACATGCTTCAGAAAAGCTCATTTTCTCGCATTGTAGCACGCTGGTGGATTAGGCTGCAACGTTGCCGACGTGCATTTTATTTTCACGTGTAAGTGGCGAGAAAACGGCCTTCCGTGAAGGGACACTGAGGTGCTGCGACGCGGAGATTGCGTTTACAGGCTTAGCTGTTATGGTTAACGCGTGTAACACTTAAGGCATAACAACTAAAAGCACGGTGCAAGCGTACTTTTATATGCAGGCAACTGTGATAGGGTAATGAGATTTCGGAACATATTGCTCGTCATCGGAATACAACGGCAGCCACTGCAACATGTGTGGATGAAAGCAGAGCGTCACCGCTGGTGGGACATGCACTTCGCCTGAAATGTAGGCGTGAACAATGGTGAAAAAAGATGGTTACTCACGTTGTTGCCGTAGTCGGTGAGAAGAGGCGTTCCAGCATCCGCGTAAACGGCATCTTTCCCACACATGTAGTAGTCGGAAAAGGCATAGAGCGTGCAAAGGGTGTATAGACTTTCCCAAAACATTTTGGATCTTGTCCTCTTCCTTCGATCAGGCACTACGGGTAAGAATTCGGCGGTTGATGTAAATGCAAATAAAACATAAAGACAGAGTAAGGAGAAAGTTTAACATTTTTTAAAATAGAATAACATATTTCTATCCAAAAAATACCAATAAACAAGTAGACGTGTAATTAATCAAATTACGCCCAACTAATTGCCGAGAACACGATTAAAATATTTGGGTATTTTCAGAACTATCGAAGACGTGGATGGTATTACGTCATTAACAATGTGTCCTCATTTTGCAAACCGGAAATTCGCATGAGACCCCGCAGACGTTCCTGTGAGATGTTGGAGAAAAGCCAAGCCTGGCTGCACCCATGTACGATAAGTGAGCCGCAACAACGAAGCAAAATTCAGAGCCCTTCGACTACTGCGAAGATTGACGCCCGCACCCACTATGGTGGATTGGCTATGACTTGGGGATCTCACCCGCCTGCATACCAGTTTGTATTACAGTAATGTTCGGTACGGCACGAAGAGCTTCACTGAAAGCATCCTGACAAGTGCCACCCCGTAGGGCGACACCGCGGGGCGCTTTCACGTGGGTACAGTTAGTCCTATAGCCGAACCGTCGAATCGCAGGCTCTTCAATAAAAGCGTCGTGTATAAGTTGCCACGAGAAGAAACAGATGCCAACATTTTCATGTATATATATATATATATATATATATATATATATATATATATATATATATATATATATATATATATATATATATATATATATATATATATATAATGTTACGCATATGGAGAAAGAAAACGAAGGCCGGTGAACGTGCTGGCCGCTCCTTTTAGCAAATGCCCGACTTTATCTTCCTCCGACATATTAGCGCTGACTACCTTGCACAGCCTTAACACATCGATATATGCCATGCACATCTCACCTGGTAGCTGCGCTCATTGCGACAGCGTCTGCTCAGCACGCTTTTTTTTCGCGACAGAGCCCCCGAAACGCGCCTTTAGC